>NC_067411.1:64397168-64748002 GCF_009764475.1 Pristis pectinata | reverse complement strand
CTCATCATAGTCCCTGGCTTCTCACCAGCTTCAAAATACCCTGACCTACCTTATGTCCAAACTACAAGCACACTATTCAAAGGGAGAGGAAAAGCAGGCAACAACAGACCAGTTAACCTGAAATCAGTAGTTGAGAAAATGCTAAAATTTATTATTAAGGAATTAGCTGTAGTGCATTCGGAAAATAATAAATGGATTGAGTTGATGTAGGGTTATGAATGTTTGTCAAATGTTCTAACTAGCACAATAGTGGGATCCAGTGGATGTGGTGAAGTTGGACTTTCCAAAGGTGTTTGATAAGATGCCACATTAGAGGTTCCTAAATAAAATCAGAGCATGTTAGACTGGTGCAGTCGATTGGCTTGGATTAAAGACTGGCTAAATGGGCAAAAGGAATAAGATGATCATTTTCAATTTGGTAGCTGAGTTGAGTGCTATAGGGATTGATGCCAGGGCTGCAGCTATTCAAAATCCATAACCATGATTGTGATGGAAGGAACAAATACAATATATCCAAGTTTGTTGACGATAGAAAGCAGGGTGGTTGTGAGTTGTGAGGAGGATGAAGAATGGGTTCAAGGGGTAATAGACCAGGCGAAAGGACGAGAACATGGCAAATAGAATACAATGTGGCGAAAGGTGAAATCATCCACTTGGTAGAAAAAAGTTAGTGATTTTTTTTAAATGGTGAGAGAGTAAAGAGTGTTGTTAAGTGAGACCTGGATGTCCATGTACAAGAATTACTGAAAGTTAACACACAGGTACAAGAAGCAATTAGAAGGCAAACAATACACTGGCCTTTACTGCAAGAGGTCTGGTGTGAGAGGCCAAAAAGGCCTACTTCTGTCTAAATTTCTTATGTGCTTAAATTGGTGAGCACACACCCTTACCTCTTCTCCTGCTACACCCTGCTGAACTTCATCCATTCATCTAGCTTTCCCACTCACATGGCCTCTTGGTGTCTTTCTGGAATTTTCTGTTCTTATCTACTCTGTTTACTTGGCTATTTAATTTGGTGTCATCAGCAAACTTGACTATGTGGCTCTCAATTCTTTCATCCAATAGTAATTACTTCCCACTTATTCAGGCGTATATCCAATTGTTCTACTCTCAGTCTCTCATTTCCTAACCAAATTCTTATCTAATTTTAGGTGGAACATTAATGAATACCGTCTAGAAGTCTGTGTGGGAACACAATCTTTTTGTAAAGTTATGTTCTGAGTAATTTCAAATATACTTCTCATTCTGTCAGGTCAGAGGCAGGGAAGGAGGCAGAAAGGACACCGCCACTGCCGTACTTCTAGTGGCAACTTTGATTCTGAGAGAAGAGCTCCAAGACATTCAAAGACACAGCTTCTGCCTCTGGGTCTGGTCAGTAATATTACACATCTCTACCTCCGCCTTATCTCATCTGCTGTTGAAATCCTAATTCACACCTTTTACATTCCCCAACTTGTCCATACTAATTCCTTCCTGGCCTGCCTCCCTCATTCTTCTCTCTGTAAATCTGAACTCCTCCAAAACCTTACCAACCACATCCTAACTCTCACCAGGTCCACACACACACACACACACACACACACACACAGTCCTTTGCTTCCTGATGTATGTTGGTCTTGGATTAAGAACGTTTCAATTTTTATTCGTGCTTTCAAGTCTTTCCGTCATATCTTACCACCACCACCTACCCCCCCATAATGGCACGGCCCTATTGCCCTTGGATTTCTGTTCCTGTTCAGGCCTCTTGTGCAATTCCAAATTTAATCTCATTCTGAATGGTTAAGGAACCAATGACATAGAAGTGCATTTGTGGTCATATAGAGTATAAGTAGCTAGACTTTAGCTTTATAAACAAGACTTTATCAGTGGCATTATTTCTGTGCCACACACTGGACAAGTTCAAGAGAGAAAGATCAACTCGCCTCCAAGCTAGTGCAACAGGAACAGCTGGCATTTGTTGGACACCAGAGCATATTTGAAACATGCAGAAGGTTTAAAAAAAAAAGCATTGGGGGAAGTGAAAGCTTAAATTGGAAATTACTTAGGAAGAGCAGAATCAATAAAGCTGTTGGAATTGAATCAAGTTTCGCTGAAATAATTCATGTTTCCAATACAAGAATGATCCACAGGAGGCATCTGAACAAAAATAAAGGGAGTTTGTGATGGGTCATGTAGACTGCACTTAATTATTCCATGGAGGTTCAAGTAAACTTTAATATTATCAAGAGGATTTATCTAAAATATTCTTGCATAACTTACAGAATCTCATTTGCAATCATAGAGTATTTTTGTGAATTATATAGACTTAACTTTATAGTTATTTCTCTTGAAATTTGAGATGTTTTTCTGTTTAATTGATGGTTATTAAAGTAGTTTCCAACTGTTGTGTATGTGTATTTGTTCATACAAAAAATCAGTGCAATAACAATCCAGCAAAGATGACATCATCAAGCCAGGTAAGCAACCAGTAATTCAGAAGAATTTTTGGAGACAGCATACCACAAGGTAAAAAGCACAATTTTTAACCAATGATTTAAACACTTTGTACTACACAGAATATAAAGAATGGAAAATACAGAGTAAGACACACGGAAACAGACCCTTCAGCCCACTGAGTCCACACCAACTATAAAACTCCCATTTATCCCATTTTATTTTTTTCACATTCCCATTAACTCACTGACACACGTCAGTTAATGGGAATGTGAGAAGAATAAAATGGGAAATGTACAATTGTCAATTAACCTACCAATTCACACATCTTTGGGATGTGAGAAGAAACAGGAGCACCTGGACAAAACCCAAGCGGACATATAGAGAACATACAAACTCCACACAGACAGCATCCGAGGTCAGGATTGTGTTGGGGTTGCTGGAACTACAAGGCAGCAGCTCCACTAGCTGTGCTACAGTGCCACTCTACTGCAGTGGTTTGGTTTTTTAATTGAGTTGTTATTCTAACATACGGTTTAAAAACTACTTGATATCAGTAAAACACTTGAAGCCCCAGAAAAATAACTATTTGAAATATTAATTAGTGAATAATGCTAAAGGAACTTGTTACCCAATTAGTTGGCCTCGCCCTTAAAAGCTATGAAATTGTAATTGTACATTTACAGCATGGTTGATCAGTAGAAGGAAAATCTTACGGATGTGCAAAGATGAGGAATGGAGTGCATTTACTAAATCAACATAAGTACTTTGTCTTAATATAGGAATGTAATGACAATTGGTCTGACTTTAACTATTTATTGTTCAATTTATCTCCAATTTACACCAGCATCATTGCTCATACTTACTTTAAAAAATTGTACAGCTCAAGCAAAGTTTACTTATGATGCACTGGACTATTCAGTTTAATCTTCAAAAGCTAATTATTATACAGATTGTCTTGTCCATAATATTTAAAATTTAGTCTTTGTTATCCCTCAGTAGGTTTCATTACGTCTCACCCCTTTCAACAGATTCCCATTCGTGACATGAGCAGAAAATTTCAAAGGCAATCCCTTAGGGTTAAGGATGTCTTGCTTCTAATACAATTGTGACTTCTGAGATGACCAAATCCAATGCAGGATCTTCAGACTCTGCCGTAAGTGGGACAAATGGAAGTCAACAAGACAAGTGGGTTGACTGGGTTCTTGCATATTCCTTCCTCCGCTTGCACTTGACCTCCACGTGTTCCTATCAGAGAGACCCCTGGTCAGGGAGGATGCTATACTTTTCAAGTTGGCCTTGGTGATATCCTTGAATCATTCTCTCTGTCCTGCAGGAAACACACTATGGTGAAGCCCAGAGTGCAGCTTGAGAGTCTGGTGTTAGGCATGTGGATGACGTGGTCCACCCACATGACCATAATCTCAATACTGGGATAAGACATTGACATTGGTCAGTCTTTCCTGCCAGTGAGCAGAAGAGTTTGTGTGACTCCGAAGCTCAGACTGACTGCTTCCATTACCCAGATGATTAAAAGAAAAGATCCTGTCTGAGAAAGTAGGCCATAGGTAAATCACAGTGGAGCCAGAGTGTAGGAGGTGGTTTACAGGACCAAGCAAGGACTTTACTTTTAACTTTACCCTCTTCTTTGAGTAAAAGATCTGATACTTGCTCTGTCCTCCGCAGCTCCTCAATTTCCTAATTACAACTGCACATTCACAGTGCAAAATCTGATTCATGTCACTTTGGCACAGTTCATTCCCAATGTCACCCTGTGTTACCTGAGCAATGCAAAGCCAAGTTACTCTAATGGTCATTATCTCTCACCCTTTATGTATTCTAATATTACACAAATGTCTCCAGCTGCAAACTGCTGTTCTGCACTCCAGTAATCAAGGAAAAACATCCAAGCTGATAAATGGAGGACTTTTACAATTTCTCATGAAAGGTAAATCTTGGACTGAGCTGGGCTCCCTGGAGCTGCTCTCCTCCATCAGCCTAGTTGTGTTGATGAGACCAAATATAATCACCAGTGAATAACTTGTTCACCACAGAGCCCAACACGTAATCCTCTCAACAAACAATGTGCTGGAGGAACTCCGCGGGTCGAGCAGCATCTGTGGGAGGAAAGAAATTGTCGATATTTCAAAACATCGACAATTTCATCCCACCCCCCCCCCCTTCCAGATGCTGCCTGACCCGCTGAGTTCCTCCAGCAGATTGTTTGTTGCTCCAGATTCCAGCATCTGCAGTCTCGTGTGTTTCCTATGTAATCCTCTCAGTATACTGGCTGAAGGGTTGAACGTTGTGTGAGATTAAGGCAGAAAATGAATTATGTCCCAATAATTATTTAATTTTTAAATATTTACAATCCATTCATTTTTGAAATCATTCATTTTTGAACCATCAGGTTCTTAAACTGACCTTCACAGCCCTAATCCTTCCTCAGCAATGGAAAACTATAGACCACCTCTTGCACTACCATCGACTTGTCTGTGTCTTTTTTGCACTAATGTCTGTTTTTGCACAGTCTTTTTTTCTTTCCATTGTCTTGTAATAATTTATATTCTGTGTGTTGTCTGTACCTATGTGCCTGTGATGCTGCTGCAAGGTTTTAATTGTACCTGTCTGTACTTCACTGTACTTGTGCACATGACAATAAATTCCACTTGACTCGAAATAGAAGTTAAAAATCTCAAAAAGTATATTTTTTTAAAATTCCAGTGAGGGTGCTAAGCAGCAATAGCTTAGCATGCCATTACTGCAGGAAGTTTAACCTGAGCATTTGCAGTATAATATTTTCACAAGAATAGTTTACTGATGTCTGAAGTCTATACTTCAGAAGACAAATCTCGGAGGAGCAGAGAATCACTGACAGCAACTTCCAGAGGCCGCAGGTTCCCATTCAAACGCAGAAATTCAGAAGTTGTTGCTGATTTCACGGCATGATGAGAAGCACATGCTGAGGATTTCTCCTGATTACAACCGCAAAGAGCAGCGAAGAACAAGCTGTTGTTTCAATAATTGTGGGTGGGGGCTGCAGAGAAGGGGATTTGTAGCATGTTCTCCAATACACAATGATTCGCCGCTGTTTACAGTCTCCTACTGATGTGATTTTGTGACATTTTAAATAAAAGAAGTCGCAGTCGCAGTCCCTACGCGATGGTGTAAGTATTTTAATACACATTGAAATTTGCTGATACCCCACTAGGTGACTATGGGCTAAGTTGCTCCAGGTGAGTGCCCAGACAGAGACTGGCGACTGTCAGCTACCCAACTCTGAAAGGTTCTGAAGTTAGGGGTGGGAGGAAGATGCTTTACAACCCCTTACAACCAGGAGATAATTTCGGTCTGGCGTGAAGTACTCAGTCCTACTCTGAGTAATATGGGAACTTTCTAACCTTCACAATAATTAACGCAAACTGGGGCAGCGCCCTCTCATTTCCCTCCTGCCATTTAAAATACACACAATGGAGCCAGCAGAAGATCCGCAGGAGGGGAAGGTTGCACGTTGCTGCCGGCTCGTCCCCTACCCGGGGCCCCGGAGGCAAGTGCGGTATGACTGCCGTCTTGTTAGTCAGAGGGCAGAAAACTGCCGGGAGCCCGGGACCCAGCAGCAGTTAAAGGGAACAGAACTTACCATCGATCACCCGCAGTTCCGCTCCCCCTTCCTCTGCTTCCACCAGCAGTTTCAGCGGCTGTTCACTCTGCAGCGAATTGGAGAACTGAACCCCTCCCTTCGGATCCTCCTGGACGAAGAACAACGAGACACTGTGCTGCTGCTGCGCCGGGCCGGCCATCACCAGGCCAGGCACAGGCGACAGCACCGAGGAGGCTCCGAGCGACCAGCAACCGGGGGGGGGGGGGGGGGGGAGGACGGAAACGCCAGCCTCGTTGGGAGAGATCGGTCGGACACCTTCCGTCCCCTGCTGGTGGAACCGGTCCACTGACGGCGCACGGTCCCGGCGCTCATTCACCCTGACGCGGAGGGTGCAACGCCCAGGGGTAGAGCCACGCTGAACGGGCGGCCCCGATCTGCAAGCTGAATGTACCCTGTTCTAATAAGTGGAACTGATCGTTTAAAACCCCTTCCCACCCCATATTCACCCTGTATTCTCACCCCTCCCCCATATTCGCCCCGTATCCTCACCTCTTCCCCATATTCGCCCCGTATCCTCACCTCTTCCCCATATTCACCCCGTATCCTCACCTCTTCCCCCATATTCACCCTTATCCTAACCCACCATATTCACCCTGTATCCTCACCTCTTCCCCATATTCAACTTGTATCCTCACCTCTCCCCCATATTCACCCCGTATCCTCACCTCTCCCCATATTCACCCTGTATCCTCACCCTTCCACCATATTCACCCTGTATCCTCACCTCTCCCCCATATTCACCCTGTATCCTCACCCTTCCACCATATTCACCCTGTATCCTCACCTCTCCCCCATATTCACCCTGTATCCTCACCCTTCCACCATATTCACCCTGTATCCTCACCTCTCCCCATATTCACTCTGTATCCTCACCTCTCCCCCATATTCACCCTGTATCCTCACCATCATTGGGGGGGGGGGGAAGAGTCTGGCATTCACTGTGGATTTAACCTCCCCCACCTTCAAAATGGAGTTGGGTGAACACTTGGTTGGGATGAGTCACACGAGACTGCTGATGCTGGAATCTGGGGCAACAAACAATCTGCTGGAAGAACTCAGCGGGTCAGGCAGCATCTGTGGGAGGATAAAGTAAAAAGAACAGCTGGAGCAAGGTGCAGCTGTGTCCCCTATCTTCACACTCTCCTCCCCCTACCTTGCTTTATCTGTTTTTTTTTCCTCATTTTCCCCTCTGTCTGCCTCCATCTATCATTCACCTGCCACTGTCTCCCAACTCCATCCGGGCTCACCTCCCCTACCTGGCACCACCTGCCTGTCATCTTACACCCCTCCTCAGTCCACCAATCACCTCAGAATCCTTTCTCACCACTCCCCTTCTCCTCTCTATGCTGGCCATCTCACCTTCCTGCTCTCAGTCCTCATGCAGGGTTTTGACCCAAAACATCAATGATTCCTTTCCTCCCACAGATGCTGCTTGATCCACTGAGTTCTTCCAGCAGATTGTTTGCTACTTGGTTAGGATACATTGGGGGGTAAAAGGCATATCCTTGGTTTTAGGCTGACAGCCAGCACCTCCTCTTCTGTAATCTGGATACAGTCCATGACTTCACTGCACTTTTGCCTCAGTACTATAGTCTCTGTGTCTGTCTCCAGAGTAAATACAGTTGCAAAAAATTCATTTAAGATCTCTCCCATCTCTTTTGGCTCCATGCATAGATGACTGCGCCGATCTTCAAGAGGACCAAATTTGTCCTTTGCTACCCTTTTTCTCTTAATATAGCGATAGAAATCCTTGGGATTCTCTTTCACCCTGTCTGCCAGAGCAACCTCATGTCCTCATTTTGCCCTCCTGATTTCTCTCTTAAGTGTTCTCTTGCATTTCTCATACTTCTCAAGTGCCTCCTTTGATCCTAACTGCCTATATGTGATATGCGACTCCTTTTTCTTCACCAGGGCCTCAATATCCCTCGTTAACCAAGGTTCCCTAAACCTGCTAGCCTTGCCTTTTATTCTAATAGGAACATACAGATTTTGTACTCTCAATATTTCACTCTTGAAAGCATCCCATTTACCAAGCATCTCTTTGCTGGAAAACAACCTATCCCAATCCATGCCTGCCAGGTCCCTTCTGATGCCATCAAAATTGGCCTTACTCCAATTTAGAATCTCAACCCGAGGACCAGTCCTATCCTCCTCCATAATTATCTCGAAACTAGTGGAATTATGATAACTAGATGTGAAAGGGATGTGGATCTTCATGGTGTTCATTATCCTGGAGAGTTGTGGATGAGGGATTATTAAATATTTTCAGGGCTGGGATAGATTCTTGGATTATGAGAATCAGGCAGTAAAATGGAGTTGAAGCTCAGGATCAGATCTGCTATGATCTTATTGAATGGCAGAACAGCAAGGGGCCTTTTAGCCTTCTTGGTTGCAGTCCTAATCCATGTTCAGATATAACTCCCAATTCCATGTGCTCTAACTTTGTTTACCTCTCTCCTGTTGCCAATTGAATGACATCACATTTGAAATGAATGTAACATTCTTCTTGAGAGTCCTCTGCAAATCCAAATGTGCCACATTCTCTACTTGCCCTCATCTACTTTATTAGATTCATCCTTAAAGAACTCTGATAGATTACTCAAAACATACTTTCCATTCCATAATTCCACATTAACTCTGTTCAGTCATGTTATTTTCTAATTGTCTTGAGATCACATTAAAGATTCCAACATTTGCCCTACTACTGATATCATGCTAACAGGTCAATTATTCTTGTTTTCTTTCTCCCTCTTTTCTATCAAGTAGTGGGGTCACATTTTCTATCCTCCAATGGACAGGAACCATTATATAATCTATGAAATTTTGGATGTTGATAATCAGAGCATCCACTATCTTCCTAGTCACCTCTTTCAAAACTCTGGGATGTAAATCTTCAGACCCGAGAGATTTGTCAATATTCAGGCTCATTAACTTCTCTAGTAGTATTTCTTTACTCATTTCTTCTATTTGCCCATTTAAATTGGATCTTTGATTCTCCAAGGTTTCAGGAGTTTTTTTGGAGTCTTCTGTGGGGAAAGGCACAAAGTGTTTGCTTAATTCCTCTGCCATTTCCTCATTTCCCATTATAAATTTTCCTATCACTGTCTATAAGGCCATTTGCCCTTGCTAGTGTTTTCGTTAGTTCATTACCTGTGGAAGTCTTTGATAAGATAAGATCTTTATTAGTCACATGTACATTGAAACACGCAGTGAAATGCATCTTTTGCGTAGAGTGTTCTAGGGGCAGCGCGCAAGTGTCGCCACGCTTCCGGCGCCAACATGGCATGCCCACAACTTCCTAACCCGTACGTCTTTAGAATGTGGGAGGAAACCCACGCAGACACGGGGAGCACGTACAAACTCCTTACAGACAATGGCGGGAATTGAACCCAGGTCGTTGGCGCTGTAATAGTGTTATGCTAACCGCTACACCACCATGCCTGCCGTCTGTTTTTATACTTCTTGCTCATTTTCTCTCATTTTCTATTTTTCTTCCTTGATCGATTTCTTGAGAATTCTTTGCTGAATTCTAAAACCTGCCCTGTCCTGAGCCTTACTGCTTTTTCAGACGACTTTATAACCACTTGCCTTCAATTTGATACTATATTTAACTTCTCTTGTAATCTATGGTTGAGACACTTTTCCATTTGGGTCTTGCTGCCTTGTTGGAACATATATATGTTGCAAGTCCATTATCATTATTTATTAATGTAGATTCTCAATCTACAACACCAACTTGCCCCTTATATGTTAAGAGTTTCCTTTGTTTAAATTGAAAACTCTGTTTTCTGATAGAACAATATCACTTTTAAACTTAATATAAAGTTCTATCATTTTATGGCCATTCTTCCCCAGGAGGATTAAAGTCCTCCATTACTACTGTATTACCCCTGTAATATGCATATAAATTTCCTTATTGATACCATGCCCTATATCACTACATTTATTTGAAACCCTCTAAACAACTTCCACTAATATTTTCTGCCCCCTGCTGTTTGCTTGGCTCATTCCAAGCTGATGCTAATACAGTACCACAATCTGCTGAACCAAGATCCTCTTCAGCCACTGTACTGATGTCATCCCTTATTGACAGAGCAATTCCACCTCCTTTTCCTTCTTCTCCGTCCTTGTTAAATGTCCAATACCCTGGAAAATTTCGTTTCCAACTTTGGTTACCCTATATCCTAATTTCTGTAATGTCAATTAGCACATACCCATTTACAACTATCTGTACTGTTAATTCATCTGTATTTAAATACAATGCTTTTAAACTTGGCCTTTTAGTTTTTTTTCACACTCTCGCCCTGTTTGCTGCTTACCTTTGTTTCTGCTGCTTTTTTTTCATCTTGGCAAGTTTCCAACTTCCGTTTCCAGATTTGTTTCACTCATTCCTGACTTTCCACTCAGGTTCCCATACACCTGCTGTTAGTTTAAACCCTCCCCAAAACCACTAGCAGCTCCCTGCGAGGATGTTGGTCTCACTCCTGTTGAATGATACCCATCCAACTTGGACGAGTCCCACCTGCTTCAGAAACTGCCCAAAGTCTGAGAACTTCCTCTTACACATTCAGTCTAGCCACGTATTCACTTGCTCTCTCCTATTTCTGTACTTGTTAGCAGGTGACATTGGGAATAACTTATCTTTGACGTCCTGTTTTTTAACCTCTTTCCTGGCTCCCTAAAATCTGCTTGCAGGACCTTGTCCTTCCTCCTACCCATGCTGCTGGTAGCAATGTGGACCATGATCCCTGGTTCTTCACCCTCCTCCTTCAGGAGGCATTGTAGTAGTTCAGTGACATCCTTGACCCTGGAACCAAGGAGACAACATACCATCCTGGGGTCACATGTACACCCCTAACAATTATACCCCCTTTATCACAATGGCTCTCCTACTTCTTTTCCTTCATCCTGTGCAGAAGTCTGTCAAAGAACCATCACCCTAACCCATATCCAAAAGATCTGTTAGAGAACAAAATAGGCAGTCCTGGAGACTTGGGGAAGTCTATCTTCTCCTTCTACTCTGCCTGGCGATCACCCATTCCCTGTCCATCTGCATACTCTTAAACTGTGGTGTGACCACCTCCCTTAATGATCATTGAATTTTCCAATTTCAGGTAACTCTCACCATTTCTCCCCCCCCCCCCCCGATGCTCCTTCGATTCCCCCTATTTTTGACCTCTCTCCCAAACCCTTCCTACAGCCACCTCCCCATCACCCATTTTTGCCCCCCTGCCCCTTCCCGGTTCCATCCTCCCACTACCCACATATTTCACCCACTGGCTCAACCCTCCCCCCTCCCCCCCCCCCCCAATCTGGTTCTGGTTTGGACCACTTTGACCCACCTATCTATACTAATTCAATTTTCCAGCCTTCCATGTCATGGCGTTTCAAGCACTCATCTAAATACTTCTGAAATACCTGCCTCCACCACCTTCTCAGGCAGTGTGTTTTAAATTTCAACCAACCTCTGGGTGAAAACATTCTTCCTCAAATCCCCTCTAAATCTCTCATCACAAACCTATACCTGCTGGTCATAGACACTTCTGCTAAGGGATAATGTTTCACATTATCAACCCTATAATTTGTATACTTCCATCAGGCTCTACGCCCTCAGCTTTCTCCCCTCTAAGCAAAATAAACCACCCAATCCAGTCCCTTCTCATCACTGAAATGTTCCAGCCCAGGCAACAGTTTGGTGAATCTCCCATGTGTCCTCTCCAGTGCAGTTGTTCAAACAACTACGTTTCATTTGTGCTTGCCACATTGCCTATGGAATACTTGGTATCTGTTCAAGGTTAAGGCATATTGTTGCCTTCTCCTTGTAATTTCAAAAGGACTTTATATATAATTGAGTAAATGTGGCTGAATAATGACAACTTTAATAAAGTTTTAATAAAGTAACTGGCAGTGTCATATAACTTTGCTAAGTTTGCCAATTTCCCTATATAAAAAAGTGAATCTTGATCGTGTGTTCAAATACTATGGCAAGGTCCCTGCTGTAACTGCAATCAGTAAGAATCAGTAAGAATGCTCCAGTCGTGACTTTTAATGTAATAGCTGTCTTGGTTTTTTTCCCAGCTCCATTATTTCCACTTGTCATATTTGATGCATCATCTTTTGTGACTCCTTTGCAATTGGCCATCTAATTTGCATTTTCCAATTGTGCAATCATTCAGTGGTCTATTTGTCAGTTCTCAGTTGTACTTGCTGATAAAGTCAGACCACACAGCTGAGCTACCATAAAGGCATAATGCCGTTCAAAGTACCTATAAAGGTGTTACACAGTTTGAAATGTTTTTACTCCCAATGAATTGAATTTGCGGAATCTCTGCTGGGCTGTAACTGAATAACAAGCTGGGCTTCCAACTGCTGTGATGTCACATATTTGCTGCAATATTGTGTTATGACTAGGAGGAATATTTTTAATTTTCAGCTGACTTCAGCCAGAAATTGTATTCCAGAGAGGCTAGAAAAAAATCTGCGCGTAGTGGTGGTGGAATCAAGGTCTCGACCCGAAACCTTGACAGTTCCTCTCCCCTCACAGATGCTGCTCGACCCGCTGGGTTCCTCCAGCTGATTGTTGCTGCGTGCGGGGTGTAGCGGTGGATCCCGCTTTCTGTATTCGTCTCTGGTTCCGAGACAGCGCAGCGTGCCCCGGAATCACTGCCACTCAAATGGTCAAAGACTGGCGGCTGCATCCGGACTTGCTGGCATTAACCAGCGGAATTTGGCTTCTCGTTTCCGGAGCATTCTGCTGCCTTGTACACGATTGTTTTCTTTCTAGTAGGGCAGTAGATGGGGTTAAATGATAGGAGTCTCTCCATTTAATAGCTTTTTCCCCAATGAGACGCTTTTACTTACATTTTCATTTTCGAATTTAAATAAACTTGGCGATTGTTTTCAACCCTCATTTTTTCCCCTCCAAAAATCAACCCAGTTTTTCAAGATGAAGGTTTGTGAGTTAAACGCAACAACTCCATTCTCTGCAACGTGAAAACTCGGCACACTGCGCTAAAGGCTCGGTTACATGGAAAGTGGCTCCTCTACCTCTCTCCCTCAAATATTCATTCTAATCTCTTCTGCGTAGCGCACAAGAAACTCTACAGATAAGTAATTCATCCGAGGTTTAAATGGTTGTAAGTCATTTCAAACTGCAAAGGAAATATTTTCAGCGATCACGAGATTTAAATTTAAACGCATTCCAGTGTCTGTCATCAAAAGCGCTTATTTTATTTATCCTGCGAAGAATAAGGGCTGGGAGTTAACGGGTTAACTGAGTTCAGCAAATGGCATTGCAGTCTTTTACACTTACAACGGAAGGTAGGGTGCAAGCCAACTATTTGCAATTTAGAGTTAGTTCTGGTGTGTTCTTGTTAAGAGACCAAACCTGCATGAAAAAAATTCGCATTGCACAGTTAACTGAATGTACAGCACAGAAATAAGCAACTTTTTGCGAAAGTAATGTGTCTCGTGCAAAGGAAACTATGCGTAAAGGTAACTTTAAGAACGGAGTGTATTACGTGGTATGATTTTTGATGCATTGTGGTACCAGATACTGCCTTCAATAAAGGATGTTAATTGCCGCTGCCCGCAGCAACACCAATGTACATCACAAACACTAAGTTATTTTGAGGAAACGTAAGGGTACCTGAAGACTGGACAAATGGCAATAGTAGAGGCAAGAGGAAATACAGCAATTAGAGAAATCTTACTGAATGTACCTGGGAAAGTGTGTACAGAAACGGTGGGTGTGTGGAAGTGATACTTGAGGAAAATGCAGCTGGATTTAGATCAGGATAAAGTTCAAAACATCAACGATTTACGATGAGATAGATTTTAGTAAAACTTGTAACTCAACAGAAAATCAACTGGTTATCACTGCTTTTTTAGTATTATAACTGAAAATCGAATTATCCCAGAATAAACTGTATTTAGCACCATTTTAAAGTTAAATCATGCTAATTGGGAAGTTCAACTACACACTTCATGTTGTGAGTCATCTTCATTATGGTGACACAACTTTAACATCAGGGACAGAGAGCAGTGGTTTTCAACCTGTTTCATGCTGCGGACCCCCAGAACATGTCCTTGTTAGATGGCGGACCCCCAAAACCTACAAAATCAAACAATCGATAATTCATGCATACAACACTTAAATTACTGCACATAGGCCCTATTGAAATAGTGACTATTTCAATCACCGATAATTATCAGTGGTGTCTTTCAGCGTTCAGTTCAATGTGAAGGTTGTGCCTGTTTTGCACTGTAGGGTTTGTCCAAACATGGTGGTATGTGCGACAAACATACGCGTATGTCATCCTCAATATTCAGTCTTGATCTGTATTTGGTTTTCATGGCAGTCACTGCAGAAAATGCTATTTCGCACAAGTGAGTGGTTGCAAATGGTAACAGAACATTGACGGCTTTGCCGGACAGCAGTGGATACTCCTGGGAACATGCTATCCAGAACGACAACGGTGACATTCGGTTGAACTGCAAGCGCAAAGTCCTGTCAGATGACAGTTCAGCCAATTCTTCTTGTTCACGTCCAGTTAAATCAGTAAGCATGCATTCAAACGGATTTCGAATCCAATCAAACATGCTCGTGTCATCGTCGCCGAAATACTCATGGAAATAATGTGACAGCTGTTGAATATGGTTCAAAACGGTGCTCGCAATGGCCTCTGTCTTAGTCTTGTTCACTGTCAGAAAGTCAGCCAGCAACGGAAACATATCATAGACGCCTTGCTCGCATCTTCCCTTCCAGATATGGAGCTTTTTCTGGAAGGCATTGATTTTGTCATGCATTTTCAGAACATTTGAGCCAGGTCCTTGCAATGATAGATTTAAGCTGTTCAAAATGTTGAAAATATCTGCAAGATAAGCTAATCTGGCAACCCATGTCTCATCTGTCAAGAACTGTGCCAATGATCCGTTATGCTCATTTAGAAAAATGAGCAGTTCATCTCGCAATTCATATATACGCTGCACAACGCGGCCTCGTGACAGCCATCTGACTTCTGTATGTAGCAACAAATGCTTATGCTCGGCTTCCATTTCACGGCATATGTTTTCAAACAAACAATGATCGAGCAGCCTGGCTTTGATAAAGTTAACAATTTTAATGCCTGTGGAAAACACATCTGCAAGATTTTCATCCATATCCTTTGCAGCCAAAGCCTCACGGTGAATCATGCAGTGGGTTGCTGCTACATGTGGAGCTACTTCTTTCACTCATACAACTAGACCCGACTTCCGTCCCGTCACTGCGGCAGCACCATCCGTGCATACTCCAATACACTGTGTCCACGCCAACGCCAATTGTACAAAAAAAGTGTCAAGCACATGGAAAAGTTCTTCACCAGTTGTACGCCCTGGGAGTGCCTTGCAAAACAAAAAGTCTTCCAAAGCCTCTCCTTCCCAGCAATATCGAACATAAACCAACAACTGCGCAACACTGGCAACATCAGTACTTTCATCGAGCTGAATCGCAAATCTGACTTGCTGAAGACATGCTATCAGCTGGCTCTGTATATCTTCCGCCATATCGCCAATTCTTCTGCTTATCAGACAGTGGAATGGCTTTCAGTTTTTGACTGGATTCTTTTCCCAGTACAACTTCGCACATATCTACTGCTTCAGGCAGTATAAGCTCTTCTCCAATTGTGTGAGGCTTTCTGGAATGTGCTATTCATAATGCTACCAAATATGATGCGCTTTCTGCTTGAGGTACAGCTCCTTTTGCCACTCAAAATATTCCTTTGGCTTACTGGCAATATCTGGATGCACTGTTGTTAAATGGCGCTTCAAATTCGCTGGTTTCATTGCATCGTTGGACAGTGTTTGCAAACACACAACACAGAAAGGTTGGTCCACATTTGTCCCCACTGCAATGAAGCCATGTAAAATGTATTCTGGATCGTACTTGCGTTTGTTTTCTCTTTCCGTCACCCTTATCCCCTTCGTCATCAGAATCTTCCGGTTTCTGGTCAGCTTTTCTCTTCAGAAATTTCTCCATACTCAGCAATACACGCTGGACAGTTTAATTACTATTACTGATAAACAAAATTATCAAAACTAATCTAAAATTTACATGCTTGTGCACTTTTCGTTTAACAGTGACGTCACTGTGGCGTAAATGCACGGTAAGTAAGCAATATTATTAAGGCACACCAACAACGTCACTCAGGCTCTTTAACGCTACAGTGCACAACAGAATAGCAGTGAGCAGTGAACACTACTGACTACTCTGACTACACAAATCGAATATTAAGCGGCAGCTTACCAGAAAGGAACACCGTCTAAGTCTCTAAGATTGTCGCCTATGACAGATAGAATAGATATGGCCGATTTTCTGAATAGTGGAAAACTGGAGGAAGCAAGTAAGCTACGTCTTTGTAACAGGTCGCTTTTCCATTTTTTTCTTGGCTTGCTCGTGGACCCCCAGCAACCCGCCGCTGACCCCCAGGGGTCCGCGGACCACAGGTGGAAAACCTGTGACGTAGAGGGTGATGTCAGTCCCTTTGTAATGTTCTTCTTGGAGCATTTCTGACTATGTCACCTGGGACACTTGTCATTGTCCAACCTGGGATCCCCGAAATGGGAGGCCTGCATGATTAGTGAAATACTTGCCTTCACGAAAGCACAAAAGCAACACTCCTCCTTGCCTCCAACGTGGAACCACTGATCTCTGATTCACCAGTACCCACCTGGATCCCCTGATCAATGCCCCACCAAACCCGTGATTTAGCCCACCCCAAGCATTGCTGCTGCTCTTCTACCATCCCACCACCTTCCCCCTTCCCCTCCCCTCCCCCCCCCCCCGCCCACTCAAATATTCATCCTGGCATCAGCCCCTCTATCCCCTCCCCAATCCCCACTTACACACACACACACACACACACACACACACACACACACACACACACACACCTACCTGGAAACCAACCATGCTCCTGATATTCAGTCCTCACTCACCACTGAATTTTGTTACAGTGGGATGCTGACCAAAATGGCCATTGATCAATGCATCCATGCCAGCCAAGCACTGGACTTTCATGGCAAGCCTTTGATGGTGTACTGTGAAGATGCACAGTGTTGCTGAAAATCTTACAATGATAGGGAATGGGATGGAAAATCATCTTCAGCCCCTACTGCTGAACTGCATTAACACACAGCTGATTGTACTTGCTTTGAAAGGGTTTCACTTAGTCTCCAGTGTAGGATTTCAGCAAGGAGCTTATAAGCAATAATGGAAGGAAGAGCTTAATTTGAGGTGGAGGATTCTGCAAAGGCCAGTGTTCTAAGATCCTCAGAATCTTTGGTGGAAATACTGATTGCAGAGTTAAGTCTGGAAACCAAAAGCTCTTGGCCATTCAGGAAGCTTTGCCCCAGAAAAATTGACACCTCATATCACATTTCCGGCAGCATGCGAATAAGGACATTACTGCATCACAAGCTGCCACTCTCGGGCTTCTACACCTGCCACAGCACTGAGCAAATTTTAATCAACTGTGCAAACAACATCCTTTGTGACAGTAACTAGATCCATTCCTTGACTCCATCTCTATGGCCTTTGGTATGTTTCAGCAGGTCATCCTTCTTAAAAATGTGCCCCCCCCCCACTGTCCAACACCCTGAATCTAATGTTCTACTGTTTTTTTTGTCATTAAGAGTGCTTTCTTAATGGCAGTAGAATGGAATGGCCTGTCATTTCTTCGCAGGGTTTTATTTTTAAGATCAGAGAAGTCTCAACCAATGCTTGGAAAACCCAATGCCCCTGACAGTAAAGGTTCACAAAGAAACCCTGGATAAATGTGGACTGCTTCCCGTATCTCAGGAACCACGTCTCAATGAAGATAGTCATCAGTGATAAAATTCAGCATTGCCTTGAGTGTGCAGTCCAGACTTTGGCTCTCAGAGGAAAAGAATGTTTGAAGATCGCAACCACAAAGTCTGCAAGGCAGTAGTGATCCCTGCCTTCCTGTGTGCTTCTGAGGCATGGACTACCTGCAGCAGGCGCCTTAAAAAAAACTGGAGAGATGCCATCAACACTGACACCACAAAAATCCTCCAAGTCCCTAGCAGGATAACTGAACCAACATCAGTGTCCTCTTCCAAGCCAATTTTCCCAGCATCGAAGCCCTAGTTACACTCGTTCAGTTGTGAGGAGCAAGACACATAATGCTTGTGCCCGACACCAGACTGCTGAAATCAAATCTCTAATCCAGGTTCTAAAATGGAAGGAGACAGGGGAAAAAATTCAAGTGTGATCTTAAAGCCACTGTAACATCCCCATTGACTTGTGGGAATCTCTATTCCATGTGCCAGGGTCAAGGACATTCTGAAAGGGAGGGTGAGCAGCCAGAGGCTGTGGTCAGTTTAATACTAATGACGCAGGCAGGAAGAGAGATGAGGTCCTGCAAAGTGAATATAGGGAGTTAGTCAGTAGGATAAAAGCAGGACCTCCAGGGGAGTAATCTCAGGATTACTCCCTATGCCAGAGTAGGAATAGGAAGAAAAGGCAAATGAATGTGTGGCTGAGGAGCTGGTGCAGGTGGAAGGGCTTCAACTGCTTGGATTATTGGGATCTCTTCTGGGAGAGAGGTGACCTGTACAAGAGGTACAGGTTACATCTGAACTGGAGGGGGATCAATATTCTTACAGGGAGGTTTGCTAGTTCTACCCAGGACAGTTTAAACTAGTCTGGCAGGGGGTGGAACCTAAAGTAGCAGTGTTTCAGATGAGAAAGTTGAAGCAAATACAGAGATTAAAGCAAGTAACTCCAGTAGGTAGGCCAGGCAGGGGCAGAACAGAGTGTGGAAGGTCTGATAGGCTGAACTGCATTTACTTTCATGCAAACAGCCTCACAGCTAAGGCAGATAAACTCAGTGCATGAATCAGCACATGGGATTGTGATATTATAGCTATTACAGATACATGGTTGAGGCATGGGCAGGACTGGCACCTCAATGTTCTGTGGTATCAATGCTTCTGGCATTACAGAGGTGGAGGTAAGAGAGAAGGGGGAGTCGCAGTATTGATTAGGGGGAACTTAGAAATAAAAAAAAGGGCTGATTACTTTGAAGGGAATATACTAGAGGCCCCCAAGTAGAAGAGCATATGTGTAGGGAAGTCACAAATAGGTGTAAGAAAAATAGGGTTGTAATAGTGGGTAATGTTAACTTCCATAATATTGACTGGGGCTATCATAGTGCTAAGGAACAGAATTTGTTAAGTGTATCCAGCGATATGTAGATGGCCCTTCTAGAGAAGGGGCTACAGTTGAACTCTTTGGAAGTGAGGCTGGGCAAGTGGTTTATGTATCAGTAGGGGAGCACTTTGAGGCCAGTGACGTAATTCTAAGAGTTTCAAGATAATCATGGAGAAAGATAGGACTGGTCAAGTTAGTCCTTAATTGGGGGGAGAGCTAATTTTGATGGTATCAGACAGGAACTCTCAAAAGTTGATTGGGAGAAGCTGTTTGCAGGTGAAGGGGCATCTGGCAAGTGGGAGGCTTTTAAAGTGCGTTAAGAAGAGCTCAAGGCCAGCATGTTCCAATTAGAGTGAAGCGCAAGGCTGGCAGGTTTAGGGAACCCTGGCTGATGAGAAATCTGGTCAGGAAAAAGGAAGCACATGTCATGTGTAGGCAATTGGGATCAAGCAAGTCCCTCAAGGAGTATAAGAGATGTAGGAGAATACATAAAAAGTAAATTAGCACAGTAGAAAGGGCCAATGGGATATCCTGGGCAGATAAGATAATACTAAAAGATTCTACAAACATATTTAGAATAATAGGGTAGCTAGGGAGAGAGCAGGTCCCTTAGGCATCAGCTACCATGTCCTTCTCCACCGCAGATGGATCAGGTCTTCAATGAATGCTTCTCATCTGCATTTACCATGGAGAAGGACATGGTAGCAAGTGAGTTCAGGGGAGGGAACAGTGATATCCTGGAATATATCAACATTACAAAGGAAGAGATGTTGGAGGTCTTGTAACGCATAAAGGTGGATACAGTAAATCCCTGAGGCCTGACTGTGTGTATCCTAGGATGTTACAGGAAGCAAGGGAGGAGATTGCTGGGGTCCTGGCAGAGATTATTTTATCTTCGTAAGCCACTGGTGAGGTACTGTAAGACTGGAGGATATCTGTCTAATGTTGTTCCTCTATTTAAGATGAGCAGTAGGGATGAACCAGGGAACTACAGGCTGGTGAGCCTTACGTCAGTGGTGCGAAAGTTACTGGAGGGGATTCTGAGAGACTGGATCTATTTGAGTTTGGAAAGGCAAGGGTAGATTTGGGATGGTCAGTATGGCTTTGTGTGTGGGAAATCATGTGTTATGAATTTGAGTTTTTTGAAGAGGTGACCAAGAGGATTGACGAGGGCAGAGTGGTAGATGTCGCCAATAGCGAGTCCTTTGACAAGCTCCCTCGTGGTAGTCTATTCTGGAAGCCTAGAACACATGGGATCCAGGGTGAGCTAGCCAAGTGGACACAAAATTGGCTTGGTGTTAGGATGCAGAGAGTGGGAGGGGAGGGTGGTTTTTCAGATTGGAGGCCTGTGATTAGTGTGCAGTGATCAGTGCCGTGTTATATATATTAATGATTTGGATGAGAATGTAGGTGGCATGATTTGTAAGTTTGTGGATAACACCAAAATTGGTGGTAAAGTGAACAGTGAAAAAGTTTGTGTGAAGTTACAACAGGATCCAGATCAACTGGGAAAGTGGGCAAGGGAATGGCAGATGGAATTTAACTCAGACAAGTACGAAGTGATGCATCATGGGAAGTTAAACCAGGGCAGGGCATACACAGTGACTGGCAGGGCCTTGGGTGGCATTGTCGAACAGGCGTGTAAGTAATAGTTCCCTGGCAACACAGGTGGACAGGGTGGTGAAGAAGGCATATGGCATGCTTGTCTTCATTGGCCAAGGTATTGAGTACAGAGTTGGGACATCATGTTACAGTTGTACAAGATGTTTGTTAGGCTACATTTGGAGTATTGCATGCACTTCTGGTTTCCACACTACAGGAAAGGTGTGATTAAGCTAAAGAGGGTGCAGAAAAGATTCACAAGTCTGTTATTTGGATTGGAGGGCTTGAGTTATAAGGAGAGATTGGATGGGCTGGGTCTGTTTGAAGGAGGCTGAGAGGTGACAATGATAATGGTATGTAAAATTATGATTGGCATAGGTAGGGTAGATAGCCAGAGTGTGTTTTCCATGGTAGGGGTGTCTAAACTAGAGGGCACAGATAAGAGGGAGAAGGTTTAAGGGGGATCTGAGGGGTAAACTTTTTATGTACATAGTAGTTGGTATGTGGAATGAGCTGCCAGAGCAGGTGGTGGAGGCAGAAACAGTAACAACATTTAAGAGGCATCTGGACAGGTAAGTGTAGCATAGAGGGATATGGAATGCGGACAAGTGGGGTTAGTATAAATAGGCATGATGGTTGGCATAGATGCAATGGGCCAAAGAGCCTGTATCTTTGAGCCTATGTCTGTTCATTCAGGATGGCTTTGAGAACCCAAAGTATATTTGTTAGAACCATGCATAAACTCTGTATGAATAGTGGAGAGAATGTTTCTCCTGTCCCACCTGTTGCAGGGCTAGTTTATCCCACATTGGCCTCATCAACCATTTCAGAACACACCAAAGTGGAGTGGAAGCAACTCCTCCTTGATCTTGAGGAACTGCTGAAGAAAGGAGAAGCGATAGTGTCCCAACAGGAAGTGAATGCAAACAGCCTCTCCTTCTCTGTCACTGTGTCAGAAGTAACATTCATGGCGACTGATGATAGGAAAGACCTTGGTTGTGATTTCATCATTTCCTCCATCCTCATCCTTCTCAAACACGAGAAATTATATTGTTTGAGGGAAATTCTTTCACCGTGCAGAACTGTTAAGTCACAGTAATTACCTTTAAGTATCATCGGGGGAACTGAGATCTGTTTCTGTCAGCTCCCGCAGCATGCGCACTTCAAGATGCGTTGTGTCTCCTGAATAACCAGGTGTACCAGACAAGCCTCAGCTGCTTAGCAACCTCCAGGTTCTTGAGCTCGATGAGCCACTGCAATCCATGCGCGAGGCTGAGGATCTTCTGGCCCACATGCTCCAAGAAAATGGTGACTTTACACTCTCAGAATTCAGATGTATAGTACATGCAAGGCTGTTCCATGAAATAGGAAGAGGTACCCAGTGCAGGGTTTCTCCAGAATTGTGAGACTCTTAGGTCAGTTTTCAGTATTGAATGTACAAGCAGGTGAAGATAACTTAGGGGAGGCAGTCAGGAGCAGGTCCATGCTAGCATGGGAATAGCAATTGCAAACAATGTAGGTAATCTGATAGTGAGGATGGACAAGTGTTTCTACAGATACCAAGAACAGTCTTGCATGAACTGTTATTTTCCTAGGGCCAGGTCAAAGACATCCTGAACAGGAGCAGTGAGGATAAAGAGGCTAAAATCATTTTGTCATCCATGCTGGGAACACGAGTAGGGAATATGTTAAGGACCCACTGATGGATTTTGCAGGAATCGTGGAGAAATTTAAAGGAGACTGCCATAGAAGTATGAATAACTAGTACCCCTTTATGTGAAGTGAGGTTAACGTAGCTAGAGAAGGGGTGTAGGACAGAGGGCTTGAGACCCCTGGACTGCTTCTGGCTCAGTGAGAACTGGCACAAAGCATGCATCTCAATAGGGCTAACATCTTCAGAGAAGGTTGATTACTGTTGGAGTGCGATTTAAAATGCAGCATTTTGAATTGGAGGACATTTAGAAAAAATAACCTCAAAGTTCAGTTTCGGAAAAAAAAGCAAGGAAAAATCAAATGTGAAAATGCTCAACTCATTGAAGGCTGATCTAACTTCCCCAGATGTCATAGTGAATTCTGAACACTTGCTTCTGAATCATTAGTCCAGACTTCTGAATTATTCATTCAGTAACAGAATCACTATTCCGGTTATGCTACTGTTCAGTCAAGTATAAGAAGGACAGCAGCTGGTGTCAGGAGGACATGGACTGAGGAAATGGCATTTTAAATTTAACTCAGAATGTGAAGTTATTCATTTTGTAGGAAGAAGAATAAAGACAATGGAATAGAAATTCTTGTCTCTGCGCTGTGTTCATTGACATAGTGGGTGAGGTGAGTATGAAAATTAGTTATTTCTGGAATGGTACACAATTGCAAGGTTAAATCACATCACTTCATGAATTTGACTGGGCACTCTCACGCATCAAGTGTGTTTGAGTCCATACCATAACTCCCATGTCAAATGTACAGGGAATATCAGCAATCTCCTTATAAATGCTTCATTATAGCACTGCTCATGAAATTAAGAGGTTTGGAAATGTACTCTGAGTTTTAAAGGCACAGCTCCCTAAGCAGACCCCCAACCTAGGACTGGGAACCCCACTCAGATAGGTTCCTTTATTTACCATCCCTTCTTTGAGCCACATGTATACATGGAATGACACCCCCAACCCACTAATATCACCAACTGACTCACAACCCCCACGCACTGATCTTGTCCCCTCTGAAGCCCTGATTCCATGAACCAACTCCCTCTCTGAGGTCCTAATTCCCAAATAGCCTAACTCTAGCCTTGACTTCCCAATCTGGGAATCTGAGCCCTCAGCTGGACCTTGCCCCCCACACTCCTCCCCCACCAACATTTGGCACATTCTCTCTCATATGAAGATGTCAATCCTGGCATTGCCCAAGACTTTTCTCTGTGCAAAGTGCTTTATGCCAAACACATTAGGCCCAGCATAGTACAGAATTTTGTTGGAGTGGGCCCATGATCAAAAGTCATTCCACACTGTACATCAATGCTTTAATGAACCTCCCTTGGTACCAGTGAATACCTAGGACAATATATAGAGGGGTGAATGTGCGTAATATTTTGAAGATGCCAGGGGATATACAGGCACCAAGTAAATAGGCAGATGGGATTCTTAACGTATCAATTAAGGCAAAACCAAGGAACTCCTATCACATCTTCATAATGTTTACTGCTTGGGCATTTGCTGGACTGTGTTCAGTTTTATGCGACACGCTTTACAAGATAAAAAGCTTCAAGAAGGTGCAAAAAAGATTTTCTAAAATGGTACCAGGGATAAGGAACTTCAGTGAATGTACAGAAGCCATTGTTACTTTCCTCAGACAGGATAATGATGAAATTATGTTCATAGTTATTAATTCTTTTGATGGAGTAAGGAGGAACAGTTTTCAGTGGTATTAGATCACAAGCCAATGATATTGGGTAGTTGGCAAATAAACCAGAAGCGAAGTGGTGTGATCTGCAATGGGCCACCTGAAAGGGTGGAAGCAGCTTCATTAAACATTTTCAAGATGGATCTGATAAATACTTGAAAAGTATTCCTTTCAGGGCAGGGGAAAGTGCAGGGTGTGAGGCAAAGAATCAGCACACTGTATCATTCTATGAATCCTCTCTTAAACTGCAGCATCAAAGCACCTGAAGTGCCACCTTATGGAACTGTGTTTCTGCGTCGGACATTGTTTTGGCTGTCACACTGGATGTAGTGTTTAGTACAATGGGATTATCATTTTTTACTACAGTAAATGCTGGATAATTGGGAAAATTGTCATGATCACTTTTAGGGAGCAGGACTTCAAGAGGCCTTCCTTTCCAGTTAACTTGTCACAGAGCCTTCAAACCATAAATTCTTTAAATTGCATTCACTGTTTGCCTATTCCACTGAACAACAGCCTCCCAAAGTGTGCCATTAGTCCTTTCACTATTAATAATGTTATCTAGTTTTCTATCATCTGCAAGCTTCAAAATTGTTGTCCTTGTATCCAAGTTCATGTCACTTATAATATTAATACTGATTGTGCTTCACTGAAGAAATATTCATTAACCACTGGCAGATATGAGGTAATTTATGAATTACCTTTTGAATGTATGTATATACATCATCTACCATATTACATCTTATATTAGATATTTTATGTTTTCTTTTAAGGTCTCTGTCTGAAAATAAAAGAATGTGCAGGAATAGTCTCAACTAAAAGTTTATACTTACTTTGATGAGTGTTCCCTCAGGACCCATATGTTATCTCATTCAGTAAAAGTGGTGAAAATGTATCAGCTGATGACTTTCTCCTTAATATTATGATCTGCCTTTCTCTGCTGGTAAATGTAATTTCTTAGTCACATGGAGCCCTACAAAAACATCTCATTCTGAGTAGTAGTTAATGGAAAATAAATTTGTCGCATCAAGATGGAGAAAAACAATTGGTGGTGGGAGGTATTACAGAGAGAAGGGAGGGAAGATCACAGGTGGTTCCACATGCAAACTCTGTCAGGGATAGGCATCACTATAACTTGATCAGTTCATTGTGTTGCTGAGAATTTCAAGAACTTTGAGGTGGAAAAAATACAACATGAAATATTTAAGAAAACAAGAAAAAACAAAAACAAATTTTTTTATTGATTTTACAGACAAGCCACAGCTTATAGAAACACGACAAGAAAAGCTAGCCTGAGTTCAAGTCTGAAATATTAAGAAAAAACTTTCTACACAAGTGTCTTCAATATATACTAGTTGCTTGTCTACATATAAGAACACACTGTAAGATTTCATATTCTTGTTTACAAAAAGTTCCTGTCATTGAACAGTACACAGTACAAACCTTTCACACGCACACTATTGGTTTGCTTTAACCAATTTATAAAGGTCATGATATATTGAAAGATTTCATAAAACATTTCTCACAAAATCACAGCATGAAATATATATTTACATAATTGAACGTTATTCAAAATCACATCCTCCTCATAAGTGTTTAAATAATTAAAACTATATGTAGCTGTCATTCAAAATAACTGGAAAAAATACATAATTTCACAATACATTCCCTACAAAAAAAGTATGAAAAAAATCTTAACTTTTACATTATTACTTCACACAATTCAGATGTAGTTAGACCAATTAAAAAATTCCCCAATAATTTGGGCCTTTTTGTGCTTGTGCATCTGAGTACTCCAATTTGCCACTTAGTAAGTGAATTCTAAAATGGCACTGAAAAATTCTATTGGAAAGGATCCTATACTGAATTGCCAATTAATCACTCAGTGTTAAAGGCTGTAGTTATAAGAATCTGTCATGAATTGTCAACATGAAGAAATTTTGCAGCAGACATTTTGTACAGAAAATGAATTGCCCTACCCCTCTCTGATGTGACAACATGACAGGTGTGGAGTGTATTGACTTCAGCCCATTCTTCCTCCTCTTTGCTAGAGTTGAACATTATCATATAAAGTTTTATACATAATGACTTTCCTCAGCAGGCCTAAAGCTTAAAACACTGTAACAAAGGACAATTCAACAGCTTAATTTGTACCTCTTGGGCCAAAAATATATAATGCCTTTTAAATTACTTAATATTAAGGAAAAAAATAATGATGTGGAGTGCATGGAAGTACTGAATCAATATTGTTCTGCAGCCTGGGTGCTTATGTACAAGTCAGGCACAAGATTAACCAATGTTTTGAAAAGGCACTCTCTTTTTCTTCTCAAGGTCAATTAATTCAAATAACTTTTATATATTTGGTATATTGTTGCTTTATTGTTGCTCTGTTTGAGAGTCAATCTTACTGGCCTTTGAATCTCTATGTTTGGGGGTGGGGGGAAGAGGTAGGGGAGGGGAAGGTGCTTACTGAGGAGTCTGATTTCATAAAAGCCAGGACAAGCAGGAATTCTCCCAGGCCCCACAAGAAATCCATGGGTTTTAGCTTGTCTCTAAATTCTCTGTGACCATAATATCCTTTGTGCCTTACATTTGTCTGCTGGGGACTAATCCTATACATCCATGGCCTGGCCCCTGAATCTTCCATTTAAAAACAAGACTAAGACATTGGGAGGGCTTCCACATCCCCAAACTGTTAGGGTGCAAATTCTGCTAGAAGTCTCAGTGAAATAACTACTTACACATAGTCCTGATTTCAAAAAAGCAAATTGACAAATAGTCAAAATGGGCCCTCAGACAGAGCCTTGCATATTAAATGGGCTGAAGGGGAAATAAAAAACAATGCACGTGTGCAGAGGGTGACTGATCCAAAATTGCCTCTTTTACATGCCATGTTGAATTTTAAACATAAACTATTCATCCTTGAAAAGAAGTGCATGAGAAGAGCAAGGTCACTATATAGATAGTGCTAACTGGGTCTAAAAGGGTAATCCACACAATCCACAGGATAGTGGGAGAAAGAGGTGTGTATGTAATTTGCTAATGGAAAAGCACCAATAATAGGATTGTTCAGGTAAAGGGTATTATTACTGGCAGGTTAGTGAGAGTGCCACCAACAGGCAGTGGGCCAGAAATTAGATTGTGTCACGCTGTTTATTTCAGTACTACCTGACTGAAAATAGCAAGGAGTAAAATGCCAAAATGACCATTACATGATTGTTTTGTGTCTGGGCACTTCAGCACTTCATGTGTGAGTCATACTTATACAACTGATGCAATTTCCATACAGACATACATAAAATTAAACCATTCTTCATCTAAGACTTTCCTTGGAGCATAGAGAAGAAAATGAGACCATTTGTTCCAGGAGTTAACATTGTTAGGCATTACTGGGTCAGTAGGTTTTCATAATGCAAATGTCTTTTAGTGCCATTAAATCCCATACCTGCATTTTATAAGTTTGGTCCCTTTTCCCCATGGTTCCAAATAAGCCCCTTTCAATCTCCCCTCCTCCTCCCCCCCCCCCCCCCAACCCCCAGCCCATTGTCTGAGACCCATCTCTCCAAGTATCTAAAGTTCTCTGATTTCCTCTTATGCTCACAATGGCTTTTTTATATCTATTTTTACTGAGTAGCAGCCTTGGGTGCTATTGAAGTTTACAGTGGCAGGGCTATGACCCATGACTGAAATGGAATTGAAACATCACTACATTACAGCATAATAGAATTCCAAGTATTTCATTCTTCCAAATGGGCAGTGGCAAAGGGGCTGCAGCCTGGAAACATGCATATTGCATTTTTCCCCTGATCAGTTCAGGGATGTGAAAGAAAGAAAAAGACAACAAAGGGAACAAAGGAAAATGATCATTTTCCTACAAGATTATAAAAGACATTTGCCATGAAATTCTGTATTTGTTTAGACAGTAACATTTTGCTGTGATGGCATTCTAAAATACTCTTAAATATTTTTGTCTTGATCAAAATGCTCCTTCTTATAACTTAGTGTTTTTACCATGAATGGGAATACCTTTGCAATCCTTCAGGCTTGGAAACTTAAAAACAAATTACAAAAAAAAGTCAGAATATTTTTGGAACCAAGAAGAGCCATCCAATATCCAGAAGTGAAACAGATATATTGGATTTAATAGTATTTTTTAAAAATTTTCTTTACACATTATATATTCATTGACAGAACAAATCTAATGAAAAGGTACTATGTAGTGTTCAAAGTGGTTTGAATATCCAAAAGTGAAATTGCTGGTTGTGGAGTTAGAGAATATTTGATTGGGTTCCATGAATCATCAAAGGAATGCAGTTGCCATGGTGACAATGTGCAATTTAATACACGCAATTACTACATGAAACAGCAAGGGGAGAAATTTGTCTTTGGTTAATTTTGCTAAATGCATATGAGACTCCATACATTCAGTTCTATTTATCTGAAATTTAATTGCTTAATGCTGCTTTTCTTCCCCTCAATGTCATGCAATCAAAAATCTATATTTTATTCCTGGAGTTAAACAGGATAACAACCATTTCTCAGTTGTTTGACATCACTGCAAGTAAGTTAGTTGGGTACGTCGTGGCACCAGTCACCCCTGCCTTTCACCCAGTGATGTCAGTCCCTGCACAATGCATCGTTGGAGAACTGGGACCATGTTCTCCGGGGCACTACTTCTTTGGGCATTCTAAGGACATGGTCTTATGAGCACAGCACTGAACTGGAACGTTTGCTCAGTAATTAAGTTATTTGACTCCACCCTTACTTCTACCCCACTGCCACTGCGCTGAACTGACTATTCTTTCCCCAGCTCCCCGAACATGTACCAGTATTACCTGGATTGTCCCTCCTCCATCCTTCTCCCAAGCTCATGCCAATCTCTTTACACACACACACCCACCCCTGATATTTTCCACAAATATTTCTATGACTCCAGCTTACCTTCTGACCATTTTCCACCCAATCATAATACATGCCTCAGTCCTAATCAATTACTTCTCGAAAGTCTGGCTTCTGGAAAGGAGTACTAGGCAGCATGTTTTTGACTGTGCAAACAGAATGTGTCTGGCTGAGGCCTTAGGCACAACTGAAGTTATCAGTCCATGGGCCAGTGATCAGACACTAATCGATTTACCACTACTGTGACATTCTGGCACATCCTCTAAGCTGTATTAGAAGTACTAAAGCAAGCGTCTTGAACGGAACTGAATATTTGGAGGTGAACACTACAGGTGGCCATTATTCTCATTTAGTGCTACTAACCAAAGATAGATTTCTCTTTTAAATATCTAGTTTTCAAAAAAATAATTTTTCCAGCAAAGTTTATAAAATCTATCTGTTCAATAGATGCCAGACAGGCATTGTATTCTGTGGATAAAAAGTTGACTTTTTATAAAAAAAAATTCAAGGCCTATATCTGCTAAAACATTTCAGATCTGAATATTTTTATTAAATGTTCCAAAAATAACTCTGACTCCAGAAATTTACTTTACCAGTGTCAACAAAGGAGTGATCAAACATCAATGCTGTGAAAAAATGAATTTCTTCCCACCGTTGATGCAATTCCCTGGAAAAGGAGATCTCCTTATAGGGTTATCTGAAACTCCAGAGTTTTAATGGCTAGTATATCAGAGGGATAGTTAATATGTGCCATTGTTGCATACTTCCTATTGGTTAGGAAGACACCATTGAAAAAAAGATTGAGCATAAATTTCCCAACTGGTTCATGGCTAGGAAAATAATATTTATCTACTTAAGACACAGAAAGGGATGAAAAACAAGAGGGAAGAAATTGCTCACAAAATTAAAGCCATGGAATTCTTCTTGATGAAACGGTTTTAAAATGGGATAATTATTCTCAAATTAGGTAAACTTTAGCAATGATACACTTAATCAAAAACCTTTGGGTGCAATTTTCATTGACTGAGATTGAAGCAAGCTGATAATTGAAAATGTCCACAACTTGTCAAAATGTTATCCCTGTTCAATGCTTCTGTACTCCACATCATGCCATTTGGCAAAAAAAATTAAATACACTAGTTTTTTTGCAATAAGGCTTAAATGGGTTTGTACTTAGTTTATGTATAAATATTTAATAAAGGTTGAAATAATTCACTCTGTAAGTGGCTCTTTGAAACGTTATGGTATAAGCAGGAAAAAGTGCGAGAAAATTAAAATGCGGTTACCTAACTGGCACCAAAACAAAAACCACTATCTAGCAGCATATAGAAAGGCATGCAGACTGAGAAGCACTTCTACTGCCAAAACACAGAGCTTTCAATGCATACCTTCACGTATGAGAACAATTCACTGGACTGTTATCCGTCAGTACTGAAACTCAATATAAAGGTCATGCTTCAATTCCAGTTTTTATGCCAGGTAAAATGCTCATTACTAGCAAAGTTCAATGAGTCTAATGATTAATCAGAGCAGTGTGTGTTCTGTTCTACAGAACTACATTTTGTTAACACAGGATCTATGAATGAACCCTCCCTATCCCCTTAACAATCCTCTAAATTGCACATTACGATCCAAATATATCTGCAGGACAACTAAACACTGAAAAAAGAACAAAGATAAGAAATATATAGAAGGCCTTTCTTAATCATTACAAGCACACTGGATACACAATATAAACACATTTTGGTCCAGAACAGATGCAAATGTTAACATAAAACAGAAAATAAGTAAATACAATATTTTAAGATTGAAAGTGGGCAGAATGTTTGAAATATGTGCCCCAAAACTGATTTAATTAATGTTAAAACTGTTAAGACAGAATCTGTGAGAAAAAATTAAACCGTTGGAATTTGGTTTCAAAGCACAGCAAACAGAATCAAGGAGACCCACCCCACCTCTCCCACAACTCACCAGGTGCAGTCAAAGCTGCCCAGTGATCTCTTGTTGCTCCTGATCAGAATGTTGAATAATGATCAGGTGCCAAAAAGATGAGTATGTTTGTTTAAACCTAATTAGTTTAATAAAAATCATTTCATTACCACCAAATAATGTTTTTTTTGTTTAGGAATGAATTCAACTGGTTTTTATTGCCTGAAGATTAACATTTACATAACAATTTTATATCCGTAATTTTCTTTAAAAAGAAACTTTTATAACTCATTTTTCTGGTAGGGTGGGGGACGTGTTGGAGTGTTCTTAAGAATTTTTATTTATTCTTCAAAACCTGAAACCATATTTGGCTTCAGGAAAAAACATTTTAAAATCCAGACTTTATTTATCATTTTACTTATATGGCTCACTGCCATAGTACTGAAAGTTATTTTGTTTGGCAAACAAACTGGAATAACCATGTTGTAAGAAGATTTTCTCTTTATCTTGAATTTAATATGATTAATTAGAGCATATTTCTCGAAAGCTACAATTAAAAAGCCTGATTCTGAGGGATCCATTCTCCCTCCAAAAGAAAATCACTAAATGAGAGGGAAGTTTGAAAAAAACATTTATAGTACCACACAGGATGCCTATAATATGTTTAAGTAGAGGATCTAGCATTTGTACACTGTATTTCCATTTCCTCAGGATCAATATTCAGAATATATACAGAACATATTGAGTAGCTCATTAAATTTCAAGCAATTATATGGGAGAACAATGTGTGCACTGCCTATGCCAATGGATATTTATAACCTGTTTTTTCTTTAGAATATGCTAAAAAATAAGTCAAGAATTTTGCATTGATTAGTGACTTCTGGGTTGCTCCAATATATCAGACGAGTTACATTCCCTGTCTTAATTAATTGAGAAGTACCACATGTACTGATAGTGTATATACTTGCTCATTCCACATGGCTTCATAGACAAATATACTCATTCTTAGTGTAAGAAAAAGACATAGGGTTCTAAGAATTGTCACTCGAGCTTCTTTTCTGTTTCTTCCCCCTGTGGATAATAGAAAAACAGCAGGCACACCTTGCTGAGCTACAAAAATTAACTCTTCCCATAACTGTTTAAGGCACTGTGTAATAGCCGAGGTACAGTAATCCCTGACGTACATTCCTGAAGCGGCATTTAACTGCCTACCAAGTCTGTTCCTACAGAATTGATGAGTATGTGTGAGGTGTGCCAGCTACAGTACTTTTGGTCTAGTCATTTTGGACAAACACACAGAACACACAGAAAACTCAATGTAAAGCTGCCAAGACTATGCCGAGTGCTACATTCCTTGTATTTTGTAGTTGCACTGAGGAGTTGGCTAATACAGCCACTGGAACCAGCTAGGATATCACAGTAATTACCAGCAATCAAGCTAGTTTTAAACAAATTTAAATATATATTCAGAATTTTCACAAAATCAGATTGCCATTCTTGTGTATCAAAATTTCAGTCCAATTCTTATGTTGAAGTCAAAATGATTTGAAATCTACATCTAACTTTACAGAAAAAACTGACATTGATACTTATTTCATCCATTGAAAACATCTTGGAGCACTGGCAACAGGTAGTATTGGTCAACTCCTTGTAAAGTCTTATTATACATAGCAGCTAAAGACACTAGAGCAAAACAGATGGGACAGACAAATCAATTCGCAATGAATGATTCTTGTCTGTCCTAACATTAACTACAGGTACACTGAACTTCAATGAAACAGTATACTTTTTGCTGGTCTAGAAAGACCCTATTTATAAAGTGTAATTATAACTGCAACAAATGCAATATATTTTACCACATACTGCAGCCTTGATTATTAACACATTTCTCCCCAAAATTTTATTAAACTAATCTAGATATTAATTATGGCTGCACTACTATGCAAATCAGTAGCATTCAAAACATTGATGTTTCAAAGGGAACTCCATTAATCCCACCACAAAGGTAGGAGGTTATTTAAAAGAAATTAATAGATTTTGATTTTTGACGATACAGTACAGTTTTAGGAGACCAGCAACAATGAATACTGCCTCCTACCTCAAGCTTTCAACTTTAACCATCATTCTACATTCCAAAACTGCATCATTCAACAGCAGAAGTGTGGCTCATTTTGAAGGAAAAAAATAGACTCTTCTGTGTGTACAGTCAAATATTTGTGGCCAAAGCTTAGAGCACATCAATATGCTGAAATAAACTGCTTAGTGACTGGAATCCAGTAGAGAACCCAATTACTTGTTCAGATCAATGACCATATAGAGGCAGAAAGGCGTTTCTTTCAAAAAGAAACCTTCAATTTTTTTGGAGAAATCATGTCTGGTGAAAAACCATCTCCTAGAAAAACATGGTCAAAAGAAATTGAAATAATACACATTGAGGAATTTATGTGCTCTGATTATAAATTAATTGAATGTAGTTGGAAAAATTGTTGAGGTAACAGCAAAATTACTGAAATCTGAGGCATTAATGGTGGTGAGGCACAAACCTTGTTACTTAAGCAAACACTTTGGTCAAGAATACTATTGTTGATTACCATGCCACACCAACCCATATGACGTTGGGAAGATGGAAGCTCCTATGTATTATAATTTGTATTAACTACAGTTTTATCCTATTTTAAACTTTTCTAAGTGCATTCAAATAAAGTGGCAGAAATATCACTCCTGGATCTCACTGAAACAGAATCAAATTAAGATGATAAAGCAAGCAGTAAGATAACAGGATATTGTTGAATTCAAGCCCTGACCTTTATGTACTTCTGCTGTCAAGTGAGCATATCCTGCCCTGAATTATGTATAAGAATATATTTTGAATCAAAATCTCAACTAATTAAAACAACTTGTATTGTTATAAGTTCATCATAATTACATTTGCCATAGCTACAGAGAATCTCCTGTAGTCAACATTGATCAATATTGAACTAAAAAAAACTTAACAAAAACTATATACACCCATTTAGTGTATGAGAGTAACATTCAGCATAGTAAAATGTGTCATCTGAATAGCTGAAGCCATAACTGTGTGAGGCTTCAGGCTTGATGTAAAGAGGGGTAATCACTCAAAGCTCATGTTATTGTTTAGACTGCTGTGTATGTGCTTCCGGCAGTGTTGCAGTGCCTGGCACTTGCCACACTTGTGATGATTTGATCAGCATGAAGTGGGATCAGAGGGTCTGGCTGTATGGTGCTGTTAAGGGGCGATGCAACACATACACCTTGTAATGTCTGGTTTAGGTCTATTTTCTCTCGTTTGAAAGGTGGTTCTCCGGAATCTTCTAATTCATCATCCATTTCGCTGTCAACCTCACTTCCTTCATCTTCAGAAGGAAAGGAAAAATACAGAGTACTTAATGAAAATGTTACATCACAAGGTTATCACTGCTGAAGCATATTTTATTCAATAGCCCTGATCTTGAAGTTTAACTTAGGCTTCTCAGAACGCAGAATCTAGAATTGTAAGTAGGCTACATAAGGATTAAAAGCCAGTTTAAATGAATGTGTGTTGTATGCAAGATAAAACATGGACTGGATCTGGGATTATGTTGTGTGAAGATTAGTATAGAATTTGGAATTAAAAAGCTGTTATAAGAGGCAATTTCCATTTTCAGCCTTACCATTTCACTTCCAAGTTCATTCCAACCCTGCAACACGCTGTCTGCTTGGTTTAGTTGATAGCACTGAATTAACAGACAGTTCTGGTTCAAGCTCCAATCCAGGATTTGAGCGCAAAATCTAACTGACATAAATTCTGTACTGAGGGGATGTTGCATTGTGAGAGGTGTCATCTTTTGGATAATGTATGAAACCAGGTCTGGCCTCCCTGAGCCCAGAGCCCAGGAATTGTTTGGGAGCCTGTAATGCCATTTGTGTGCAGAGTACATTCCCTGAACCTATATAAAGACCACTGCGCAGACAAATTTGCACACACGTACTGCCAACTTTTCTCAAACAGATGAACTTCCTCTCCTCTACAGGAGCTCATTGAAGCAGTAAATGAAGTATTGGATTACACCATGTAACCTGCAGCAGATACCATCCATCACCATCTAGAATGATCAGGAGATTAAGTTCAGGAAGATCGTGACTTCCTCCTGTAGAAGCAGAATGATTGTGGCATGGGTCTGTGACTGGAGTTCAGACTGCAAAATGTGGGAAATACCAGTGGGATCAATTTTTGAAAATCTTAGTCTCTGCAGACAAACTTTCTCAGATAGAGGAAGAAAGAAGTGTGGTTCTCAGAAAATGTTTGCAGAATAGACTCCACTGGCCAGGCCCTCTCCCCCTCTAACTCTGGCCTCTTGTATTTGTCTTTGATTGGCAGTGTTGTCTTTGGGCTCACTCCTCTTGTACCTGGACATGGTAGAGGCCCTGTGGGATAACTACAAAGGCTCCTGTATTTCAAGTAACAACAATCAGCAAAAGTCACTCCAAGACATCCATCAATCGTCTTCAGCACCGTTCGCCAGAACGGCATGGTGACACAGTGGTTAGTGCTTCTGCCTCATCTCTAGGCTTGTGTGTTTGATCCAGACCTGAGGTATTGTCTGTGTGGAGTTTGTACATCCTCTGCATGACCGTATTGGTTTCTTCTGAATGTTCTGGTTTTCCCTCACATATCAAAGATGTGCTGGTAACTTGTATGACTACAGCAAATTATCCCCAGTGTAGATACGTGGCAAAAGACTCAAAGGGGAGTTGATAGGCATATGAGAAAGAATAAATAATTGGGTTTCAGGGAATAAGGAGAAGAGGAATGGGACTGATGGAATTGTTTTGCTGAGTCTGGGCACTGGTTATAGTTGGCAGACTTCCTTTCCCAAAGGACATTCATCAACCAGAGAGGTTTTAGGACATTCAGTAGTTGCATTGTATACCAGCTTTCTCTTTAAATTGTGTTTTTTTTTTAATTACTTGAATTTAAATATCTCAGTTTCCATGGCAGGATTCCCACTTAGATTCCCAGATCAATAGTCCAAGCCTTAGGGTTGGAATTCAGTGACTTAACAATTGTGCTCTTGTACCTCTAATAGGATGATCAACATTTTGATGAGAGTAGATAGAAAGGAGATGCTACATGGGATGGCATCATAGGAGATGCCAAATGGGTAGGAATCATACAGGGTTAACAAGCAACCTGATTCAGATGTAGTGCATCCTAGATTGCTGAAAGAGATAGGGTTGAAGAACAGAAACATTGTTGACAATCATTCAATCCTTCTACAAAAATTTTAGTGGTGTGGAAAGGACTGCAGATGTTACACCCCTCTTCAAAGAAGGGATAAACCTAACAACTAGAAGCCAATCACTCTAACACCAACAGCGGAAAAAACACCAGAAGGAGTTGTAAAAGAAAATAAAAATAATTCTCATTTGGAGAAACACATGTTGATTAAAGACAGCTACCACAGATTTGTTCAAGCTGAACTGTGGTTGACTAATCAAAGTTCTTTTATGAAGTAAAAGAGAGGGTTGATGAAGGTAGTACAGTAGGTAGTGTACATTTAGACTTTTAAAAGGCAATTGATAAATCATCCCATAAACTTCTATTTTCCATGTAACTCTTATAATTCATTGGATAGCAGTAATTTGAGTACAAAATTGATTAATGGGTGTGAGGTAGAGAGTAGTGTATTTTTTCAGGTTGGAGAGAACCATACAGTGCAGTTTGCTGGGGATGGCACTGACAACACAATAAACAGCAGGAATGTTGCAGACTTTAGGAAGATTGGTGAAATGATTAGACATGTAGCAGCTGCAATATAAAGCAGATATTGGAACAACATGAGGAGGAACAATACTGAGGAGATGAGGGTACAAACTTTCAATTCCTTGAAGGAGATAGGCAAAGTTGATCGGAAGGCAAGAAACCGGAAAGCATACTTGGCCTTATAAATAAGACCATTGAATACAAAATATTAAAAGGAAACACAGCAGGTGTTTGTGATCTGGAATGCACTGCCTGAGAGATTGATGAAAACAATCAATGATAACTTTCAAAGAGGAATTGGATAAATACAAGAAATGGGAACATTTGCAGGGTTATGGAGAAAGATCAGGTGAGTGGAAATAATTCACAAGTCTGGCACAGGGACTGTGGGCTGAATGATTACCATCCATACTATTATCATTCTATGATTCCACGGCAGTGACTAGTGTAGATGCAGTTACAACTGTACAGTGAAACAATAAACATTACAAGTACTACATTTGTGTATTTCTATGCAAACATGGCATCTATAATAACACTGAATAAATAATCAAGAAGTTGTTTAAGAAACAGTTACGGGCACATTATAGATCTTTATGAATTTATACATTCATCACAATTTAGATCTGCTCTGAGAAGACTCAAATAATACGACATACCTATAAGGTAAAATAAGCAGACCAAAAACAGTGGACACCATTATGGTTCCTTCGCATTCAAGAATGACTCTTACAAATACAATTAGCCCAAATAGTTTATCAGTTACAAACATTTTATGCTTGTGAAAGAATAGCTGTAACCCATCATCAGTCTCCCATATCTATAATACTTTTATGTTACTGTTTTTGAAGAATACATCAAAACTGTTTTACGTTTTTAAAATATTGAACTGCATGTAAATTTTCAAAATGGCAACTATTGTGAAATCGTGACTTTTCAAAAAAAAAACTTCATTCAATAAATACTTGCCTTATCCATGTTTATTGGAGACATCATGCTGAGATCAGTAAACTGCAATACAAACAAGTTTCATTTATCATCCTCCTTTCACAATTTGTGTTGCAAAAAACAGAGGTTTAATAACTGAGTTGGGTAAAGAAAATCTTACCATTAATAACCCTATTTAAAGAAAATATTTTCCTTCTACATAGCTCTAAAATATTTTTATCTAGAATTTTGAATATTTTTGGCCCTGATTAACAGAAATTAGATAATGAACACGAACAGTTGTCGTGGACATCAAACATTTTTCTGATGAATGTGGACTAATTCTCAGTGCTGGCAATTTTCTGATGGAGTAGGGCAATGTGTCCCACCCCTTTGCATCTGATGCTGTTAAATCTGGTAGCAGTTAGATGGTCATTTGAACAAGTTAAAAGAACATACAAGATCTTAGGTTTACGGTCAGCAAATAATTAACTGCTTTAACAATGTTTATTATGTCATACAGCAATCCTTTCCTCACTTTCCTTCTGTGGGCCCTGCTGGCCATTCTGAATGGTTGATTTTTAACGCCATAATTTCTTGACTCTCCAATGATGTCCCAGATGTACTAATAAGTATATGATGTCCACTCAGTGTGTACTAATTTCCAAGTCCAGTAATTCTGATGGAATCCTTGATCTGGGTAGTGTAATTTGTCCTGCTTCATGGTACTGTCCTCACAGTTCTATTCTTACCAGTCCAATCACAACCACTGATCTGTACAAATGGTTTTCTTCCTGCACCATGATACTTATGTGGTCTCATCTCTACTTCATTTAAATACTTGTTATTGTTCAATACCCACCTCTTCATCTCTAACACCTATCTTGGCTTCTTTACTGCCTATTTTGGGGGTTACACTCAAAAAGTGGACTCCTGACACTACCTCCTTTGTTTATCCCTTCAATGCCCCTGACATCATATTCTGGATGACTCTCAAATTCCTCTAGTTAAACTTCGTTTTCACCCCGTATCATTGCCATCAAGCTCTATCCTTCCCCCAGCCAAGGTCTCAAGAATCAGATTCTTTGCAATCTCAACATCCAAGCTGATTAACCTGAGATGATGACACCTCATTCTGTCCATCAAAAAAGACCACCCTTCTCCCTCTTTGTTAGGTCACCTGCTTCTATACTCTCAGCTTCTGAAACTCTCATCTATACATTTGACATGTCCAGATTTGACAATTCCAATGTTCTCTTGGCTGGTCTATTTATCCTGCATAAAGTTCAGCTCAGCAATGATCTCCACAGGCTCTTCCTACAGGGCACAAAGTCCTCTCAATTCATTATTCCTGTCCAGGCTGATTTATACTGGCTCCCAGGCTGATTTATACTGGCTCCCAGTCTGCCACATCTCTAGTTTAAAATTCTCATCCTCATGTTTAAATCCTTTTGAGACCTCACCCATTCGTTTCTCCAATCTCCTTCAACTGTACAAGTTACCCACCTTCCTCAACCCCACTATGCATCAAGATGGGTGGCACAGCTAGAAGAACTGTTGCCTCATAGTTCCAGTGGCCCAGATTCAACCCTGACCTAGGATGCCATCTATGGAGTTTGTACATTCTCCCTGTGACCGCCTGGGTTTCTCCTGGGTGCAGTGTTTTCCTCCCACATCTCAAAGTTGTGCGAGTTGGTAGGTTAATTGAGAACTCTAAATTGCCCCAACTGTGTAGGTGAGTGGCAAAATCTGGGAGGAGATGATGGGAATGTGGGGAGAATAAAATGTGTTAGGGTAGGATTAGTGTAATCAGGCATTTGATGGTCAGCATGTGCTCAGTGGACTGAGGAGCCTATTTCTGTGCTGCATCTCTCTGTGACCCTGTAACTGTGTTTCTGCTTTTCAACAATAGATAAAGCCAAAATGAAGACAACTTTAAATATTCACACTACAATTTAAAATACAGTACTGTTACATTTCTATATAGAAAATTGTTTTAAAATTATTAAGGCAGTTTAGGTACTCCTGTGTTTATGGAGCATGCATTGTAACTAATCTGATCTGTCTCATAGCTGACAGAAAACAAAAAAAATCTGTTACTGCACCCTGCAATGTATCTTAGAAAATCTATTTTCTGTCATTGTTGTGTTGTTCCATTTGCCATGTAGATTATAATTATTCTACCTTGGAAGTTTTCCTAATTGTGGAAAATTGTAATTTTAATGCCATTATTGAAGAAAGGATGGAGACAAAAAGCAGGAAACTATAGGTTAGTTAGCCTAACATTTGTTATTGGGAAAATGCTGGGAATCATTATAAATAAGAAAACAGCAGGACATTTGGAAAATCATAAGACAATCAAGCAGAGTCAACATAGTTTTATGAAACTGAAATAACGTTTGATAAATTTGCTACAGTGCTTTGAGGTTGTAAGAAACAGGGTGGATAAAGAGGAACCAGTAGTCTATTCAAATTTTCAGAAGGCATTTGATAAAGTGTCACATAAAAGGTTACTGCACATGATAAGAACATATAGGGTTGGGGTTAATTTAATGGCATGAATAGAGCAGTTACCAATGAACAGAAAACAGAGAGCTGGGATAAATGGATCTTTTTCAGACTGGCAATCAGTAAATAGTGGGGTGGCACAGGGATCAGTGGTGCCTTAACAATTTACAATCTGCGTTTATGACCTGGATGAAGGATCAAGTGCATGGTAGCTAAGTTTGCTGATGATAAAAACTTAGGTGGGCTAGCAAGTCGTGAGGAGAATACAAAGAGCTTAAACGGGATATAGACAGGTTGAGTGGCTAAGAAGTTGCTAGACAGAGTATAATGTATGAAAATGTGAGGTTATCAATTTGGAAGGAAGGAAGAAGAAAATTTATATTTAAACAGAGTGAAACTACAAAAGAATCTGTGAGTCCTTGCACATGAAATACCAAAAGTTAGCATGAAAGTAAAGCAAGTAATTAGGAAAATTAATGCATTTATTGCAAAAAGTATGGAGTATAAAAGCAGGCAATTTTTTACAGGGCCTTGGTGAGACCACACCCAGAGAACTACATACAGTTTTGGCCTCCGTATTATACTTGCATTGGAGGCAGTGCAGAGAAGATTTACTAACTTGATTCTTGGATAAAAGGTTGATACAAGAGGAAAGGTTGAGCAGATTGGGCCTTTACTCATTGGATTGCTAACCTTATTGAAACGTTCAAGATTTTGAGAATTGACAGGAAGGATGCTGGGAATGTTTCCATAGTGGGGCTATCTAGCACAAGGAGGCACAGTTGAAGAAAAGTGGGTTGCCCATTTCAGACAGAGATGAGGAGAAATTTATTTTCTCAGAGCGTCATGAACCTTTGGAATTCTCTATCCCAGAAAGTTATGGAGGTGGAGCCATTGAATATATTCAATTGATAGACCTTAAACTAAAAGAAAGTCTGGGGTGTGGGGAGAGAGCAGGAAAGTGGTGTTGAGACCAAGATAGGATTAGCTTCAATCTTACTGAATGGTGGAGCGGCCTCCAGGGGCCAATTAGTCAACTCCTGCTTCTTATAGTCTTACAATGTTCTAATGGTAAGAGATAAGAAAAAGGAAACTAATGGAAATGGAATAAAAAAGGTAGGAAATAGAAAGGATTCCTTGGTCTGGTCGAGAAAGTGCCACTTTCTTTATTTTCTTTCTCGAGTTCTTTCATGTGGAGTCATTATGGTACAAAGTGGCAGATGTTCAAATGAACGTAAAGATTACAGGAGCATTCTTTCTAAGATTAGCCCTACTGGGGTAAGGCTCATTACAATGGTATTAGGGAAGAGCTGGGGAATGTAGATTAGAAGCAGCTGTTATTGGGTAAGTCCACATCTGATGTGGGGGTCATTTAAAGGCCATCTGGTCAGAATTCAGGACCAATATGTTCCTGTGAGGAAGAAAGACAAGGGTGGTAAGGTTTGGAAACTTGGATGATGGGAGATGTTGCAAAATTTAATCAAAGAGAAAAAGGAAGCATATGTAAGATTTAGGAAGCTGAAATGAAACTTTGAGGAATATAAAGGAAAGTGGGACAGAACTTAAACAGGGAATCAGGAGGGCTAAAAGGGCATGAAATGTCCTTGGCAAGTAGGAATACAGAGAACCCCAAGGCATTTTATACAATACATTAAAAACAAGAGGGTAACTAGGGAGAGAACCACTCAAAGATAAGGGTGGGGATGTATGCTGGATCTCGAAGAAGTGGGTGAGGTACTAAAAGAGTACTTGTATCAGTATTCACCAATGTGAAGGATATTGAGGCTAGCAAGATCAGGGAGGGTATGCTGGTATTCCAGGGCCTGTTGATATCAAGGACGAGGTGGTGTTGGCGCTCTTGAAGAATATTAAGGTGGATGTTCCCAGGGCCTGATGGGATCTATCCCAGGCTATTGAGAGAGGCAAGAGAGGAGATTGCTGGTATCCTCTTTAGCCACAGGCGAGGTCCCAGAGGATTGGAGAATAGCCAATGTTGTTCCTCTGTTTAAGGGCAATAGAAATAAACTAGGAAATGATAGGTCAGTGAGCCTTACATCAGTGGTAGCCAAATTACTGGAGTAGATTCTTAGGGATAGGATCTGCTTGCACCTGGAAAAGCATAGACTTATTAGGGATAGTCAGCATGACCTTGTGCAAGGGAGGTCGGGTCCTACAAACTTAAGATTGAGTTTTTGTGGAGGTGATGAAGACCATTGATGAGGGTAGGGCAGTGGATGTTGTATACATGGACTTTAGTAAAGCTTTCACAAGTCCCTCATGGTAGGCTGATCTAGAAGATTAAGGCAGATGGGATCCATGGAGACTTGGTAGATTGGATTCAAAATTGGCTTGGCCATAGAAGACAGAGGGTAGCAGTGGAGGGATGTTATGCTGACTGGAGGTCTGTGACCAGTGGTTTTCCACAGGGATCAGTGCTGGGACCTCTGTTGTTTGTGATTATATATAATAATGATTTGGACGAAAATGTGGGTGGACTGATTAGAGTTTGCAGATGACAAGAAAATTGGCAGAGTTGTGGATAGTGAGGAATGTTGTCAAAGGATTAAGCAGGATATAAACTAGTTGGAAATGGCAGATGGAGTTTAATCTGGACAAATGTGAGATGTTGTACTTTCGGAGGTCAAATGTTAGAGTAAAGTATATGGTAAGTGGTAGGACCCTTAGGAGCATTGATGTACAGAAGGATTTTGGGATGCAAGTCCATAGCTCCCTGAAAATGGCAACACAAGTAGATAGGGTGGTAAAGAAGGTGTACGACATGCTTGCCTTCAGTGGTTGGGGTGTTAAGTGTAAAAGTTGGAAAGTGACATTGAAGCTGTATAGAACTTTGATTAGGCTGCACTTGGAGTACTGCTTGCAGTTCTGGTCGCTGAATTACAGGAAGGATGTGGAGGCTTTGGAAAGGGTGCAGAAGAGGTTCACCAGAATGTTGCCTGGATTAGAGAATATTAGCTATGAGGAGTGGCTGGTGTTACGGACTAGGTTACTATTGGTGAATGTCCCTTTAAGATAGAGCATAGTGTTTGTGTGTGTGTGTGTGGGGGGGGGGCGTGGTTATGACAACAGAAGGTAAAGGACATAATGACGTTTTTGAAGCAGTCAGTCGGAATCAGTGAGAGAGAGAGAGAAAGAGAGACAGACAGACAGACAGACCAGCCTGCTAGTTTCTTTATTGATGGATGAGAAACAATAACTGTGTCTGTCACTACAATCCATGTATGGATTTTTGGAGTAATCCGGTGGAGTCCACTTTGTCGTTAACCTGTAGAGGGAAACAGGTATTTGTGTGGATGGCCACATCTTGGATGCTTTCAGGGTTGCAGATACTTCGGAACAAAGCAGTGAGTTCACTTTGTTGTTGACCTGTAGAAGGAAACAGGTATTTGTGTGGACGGCCACGATTCGAGAGCCTTTCGGGGTGAGGAAGATGCGGTGGAGTGGTCACTGCTGAGTAAACACTGAGGTGTCGTTTGGGTTCCAAAGTGGAACATCTGGATTTCGTAATTACTCACTATTTTCTCTCTACATCTACGTTTGTCTTCAGTCAACGGTGGTTGTTGAAGAAGCCTTTGCTCACATTCCACCTTATGGCTTGCTGAACTGAACTTTAAAACCATTCCTGGACTTGGAGTTTGGGAATTTGCCACACACTCACTTCGAGTTTAGTTTTTGGGGTTAATGTTTAAGATTTAACATTTTTACTTCTAACATTCTAACATTTTTACTTTTATTTTTCTTATTATCATAAGTAGTTATTAATAAAGTAGTTTTTAACACTTATATATGACTCAGTGTGTTTCTTTTGTTGCTGGTTCGTAACACTGGACAAACTTGGATTGTTTTCTCCAGTGTATTGGAGGCTGAGGGGTAACCTGATAGAAGTGTATAAAATAATAAGAGGCATAGATAGAGAGACAGTCTTTTTCCCCAGGGTAGAAATGTCAAATACTAGAGAGCATAGCTTTAAGGTGAGAGGGGAAAAGTTTAAAGGAGATTTATGAGGCAAGTTTTTATTCCCCACACAGAGAGTGGTAGGTGTCTGGAACACTCTGCCAGAACATGTGGTGGAAGCAGATATGACAGTAACGTTTAAAAGGGATTTGGACAGGCACGTGAACAGACAGGGAATAAAGGGATATGGACCTTGTTTAGGCAGATGGGCATCATGGCCGGCACAGACATCGTGGGCCGAAGGGCCTGTTGTTGAACTGTACTCTTCTCCGTTCTATAGCTGTTGATTTCAAAGGTGACAACATTTGCAGAATGGCTTTGATATTTATAGTAAAGAGATGTTTTCAAATTTTCTGGCCCTCTAAGTTCTTACCTCTCCCATCACAGCGATTGGTGTTTCCCCAGTAGCTTGAGCCACCCTGTGTTCCACCAGATAAAACATGTACTCATCATACAGCAGGCGTATCAGATGGAAAGAACCAAAACTTGCTGCACTCCGTAGGGTCAGGTCTCGAATAACCATGGAACTGTTGGAACATTGAAGGCATGAGGTTACATGATCTTCACATTTACAATTGGCTCATTACCTAATAGCTTCTTGAATTCTGGAACTAGCAGTAAGTATACCACATGTCTGAAGCTTTCAAATAAAGGCCTTCATCAATACCAGGCTTGTTACACTAAATACAGTATTTCTGAGATATGAAGAGGAAATATCATCCAGGTTTCTGCTGCTGATCAAAATCCAATGACCCTCTTTGAGAAGTATACATACTTTCTGGAAGAATGAATGAGGCTCGGTTTGTTGATCTGTCATGGTTGAAGGCAATGCCAATACTCACCATTTAGATTAATAAATAATGCAGTTACAGAAAAAGGATCAAATGGCTGCTGGAATATAGCCACACTTCCAAATAAGATGAAAAGGAAAAGAAATGGTTTTGGTGTGTGTGCCCTTGCCCCTGAAAAAAGTGTTGTACAATCTGAAATTCATCTCAGGGAATTTGAACAAAGAAAGACACTTTCTCTAATCTACCCGTCAGGAATCAAAATTTTTAGTTAAAGTGGATACGATTTTCAGCTTAAAATTGACCCTTCACATTTTTGTGTTTTATTCTGCAGTTATTTAATTAGAACATTTCAATTAGATTGTCTTAAGTGCCAATATCTGAAATAATCATAAATATTAAACAGGTAGCATTAATTTTGAATATTTCCCTATGGTATTATTAAGTTTTTTTTCTGTTATCTAGTATTTTTACACGTTATCTTTGGCAACCAAAATAAATAAAATATAAACATCTATCTAGAACACATTTCAATATTTCCACAGGATGTATTTGGTTTGCATTTGAAAAGAACAATTTTAAATAAATAATTTACTGGAGAAAAATATTAACATGGCCATAACGAGCAACACCATGATTACTTTCAGAGATAGGAATGGTGTATATAGAGAGAACACCCAAACCAGAGGTAAACATCGACTTGGAGCAGAGAAAGATTTAGTGTCCTTCAGTAATGGTAGAATATGTTTTTAGTGTGCAAGTGCCCCTCCTCCATTATTGTATGTAGAAGCCTGAAGCCTTCTATATATTTGACAAACTTACAGCTTATAATTGCAATGAAACTGCATAGTGTACTTAATAAATCTCATTAAAGTCCTTAATGTTATGTGAATTAGAGAGTCTTCTCAGCATGTGGTTGGAACACAAAGCAGCTTCCATGTGTGCTTCAGATGAGACTTGCTTTGAAAAATTCAGCTATGGATAGCTTTACCCTTTACTACAGAGCCACACGTAGTGCTGCCTGTGGCCAATTATTCAGTGAAGACTTGGTGGCAGCATAAGGAGAATGATATTTCAGCACCTGGTCTCCAATGCCACTCCTTACATGACCTCATATCATCCATGAGATCAAATCACTTGCCTGCTCCTAAGGATTAGCAGATGCAGTACCATCTTTACTTGTGTTAAATGTAAAAAAAAATGCTTAATCAACTGTCAATGTGGCAGAGGACCAAGAGATTGATAAAGAAAGGCAAGATAGAATAGAATGTAGACTGCAAGAAGCATAAAATTGACTCAGTCATACAGCACAGAACAGGGCTCTTCAGTCCACCATGTTCATGTCTACCTTTTTGCCCATCTACACTAATTCCATTTGCCTGCATTAGGTATGTATCCTTCTTTGCCTTGTCCATTAAGATGCCTGCCTAAATGTCTCTTAAAAGGTTTCAGAGCTGTCAGTAAAACTTAAAACTTTTATTGGTCCACAAAAAGAAAAAGACTATAGGGGCAAATGTGGGCACCAGACAGATAGATATAGTAATTTATAAAGAGAAATAAGGAAATGGCAGAGGATTTAAACAATTATTTTGCATCCTTACACACAAAACCTGTTGGGTATATTAGAGAGTCAAGACTCTAGTGAGAATGAGGAACTGAGGAATTAACAATTAATCAATAAATAGTACTATAGAAGTTGATGAGCTTGAAAGCTAATAAATCCAAAGGGTTTGATCTATGTCCTTGAGTTTTGAAGATAGAGGTAGTGGATGCTCTGGATATTATCTTCCAGGCTTTTATAGATTCTAGAATTGTTCCTGTGGATTGAAGGAGAGCAAATGTGAATATTTAAAAAAGGAGAGAGAAAACAGGGAGTTACCAACCTGTCATTGGTTGGAAATGATGACAATAACAACAGGATTGTGCAATGGTGACATGGATTTATGAAAAATAAATCATGTTTGACTAATCTACTGAAGGTTATGGAAGTTATAACTAGCGGATTAGATGAAGGGGAAATCAGTGGGTGTATTGTATTTGGATAATGATAAAAGTGTCTCACAGGAAGTTGGTGAATATGATCAGAAGACATGGAATTCGAAATACTAACATGGAAAAAAAATATTGGTTATAGGATAGAAAGCATATATGTGAATCTTTCTCGGGTTGGCAACCCATGACTAGTGGGGTATTGCAGGGATTAGTGCTCGGTCCCCAGCTATTCACAATTTATCAACAATCTGGTTGAAGGGATCAAATGTCATATTGACGATTGTTGATGATACTAATCTAGGTGGGATAATGATTATAAAGGAGGACGTAAAGAGACCTTAGGGAATATGGACAATCTAAGTAGGCAGGAACATGGCAGATACAACATAATGTGGAAAAATATGACGTCATCTCCTTTGGTGCAGATAACAGAAAAGCAGGGCATTTATTAAATGGTGAGAGACTGGTCGATTTGATGTTCAAAGTGACCTGGCTTGAACACAATCACTGAAGGCCAGCATGCAAATACAGTAGGCAGTTAAGAAGGCAAATGGGATGTTGGTCTTTATTACAAATAGAAGGTTTGATTATAGGAGTAAGGAGATCTTATAGGGCCTTGCTGAGATCATACCTGGAGTATTATATAGTTTTGGTATCCTTACCAATGAAATGATGCACTTGCTATGGAGGGAATGCATGAAGGTTCTCTGGAATGGTTCCAGGGATGACATGTACATTGTACGAGGACAGACTGAGTAGGCTAGGCCTGCATTCTCCGGAGTTTAGAAGAATGAAAGTGGATCTCATCAAAACTTACAAAATTGTTAAAGGGCTCTGGAAGCTAGATTCAGGGAGCATGCTTCCTTGACCAAGAAGTCTTGAACTAAGGATGCACTTTGAGAATAAAGGGAGGCCGTTTAGCACTGAGCTAAGGAAAACTTTCTTCACTCACATGGTGGTGAACCTTTGGAATTTTCTTGTCTGGAGGATTGCGGAGGCTCATTGAAAACACAGATCAATTGCTTTCTGGATATTAAGAAAACCAAAGGATACAATGAGCAGATGGCCCATCCCTGCTGCTATTTCTTAAGTTCTTAATGTAAGGGTAGCACAGGGAGTATATCAGATATTCTCTTCCTGGGAGTGTGCTTGACCTCTACAATCCAACTATCTCAGATAACAAGTCGGCTTTCTAGTTTATTTAAGATCTTTCATAAAATTTTAATTACAAAAACCTACCTGTAAAAAGACCATTTAAGCAGGAATTGACGAGCAGCTTTGGGAAAACTAGGGCTCCCTTCGTAGGGCTTCAATACCTGTGTCACCACATTATCAAGCCAGGCAGCCCACTGCTCAAGGGTGCTCTGCTGCTGGAGAGTCATCTTGAAGTCATGTTCCAGTCTTTGTACTGTGTTGTCATCACATTGACACACCCAGGAAGCCTGCTCCTGTCAATACATGACAAATATGCATTCGTATATTATTAATAATATAGATGTAGTGAACAGCTAAGTAGGGCTTTGTGGTACATCTGGATGAAAGATAAACTCAGCAATCCAAAGATGTAAAGTTGATTGTCAACAGAAGTTGGTTTCAATAGTCCTAAGGGTTATTCATGTACAAAGCTATGGATGTGACACATGAGACACAAGGAGACTGAGACTATTGCCCACCCCTGATGGTCTCAAGGTGATGGTAGAGATCCTTTTCCTTGAATGTCTGTAATCCTCGTGGTGATAGTGCTTCATAGTAGTGTTAGATAAGGAATCCAGAATTTGGAAGGAGATGTAGTAGGTACCCAAGCTAAAGCTTAACTTTCAAGTGTTCACCTGGGAACTTGGAGGGAATGGTGTTTGTGTGACATTGGTGAGTTTATCCTTCTTGGTGTTAAAAGTAACTTGGAGCATATTCTTCAGATCTTAAGATGTTTCATCCAGTGGGATGATAATGTGGGAGGTAGATTACGAGTTTCAGTAGCAGAAAAGCAAACTGCTTTGTCCTGGTTTACAATTCAAATTGTGGTTTTACTATTAAAATAAAAAAAAAGTAATTTATCAAGTACTCTTCAGATATGGAGGAGGTGAAATGATCAATCGAAACCCACTACAATGGAATTCCTCCCACTCTAGTACTGGTGCCAATACCCCATGAATTGAAACCCATTTCCCCAAAATCTATCTTTAAGCTATGCTTTCAACATTTTGATCCTATTAACCCTTTACCAATTTGCACGTGATTTAGGTTGTATTCCAAATATTATCTTTGTGATTTTGCTTTTTTAATTTGCAAGCTGCTTACACTCCTTCAACAAAACCTTCTTTATGCTATCCATGTCATGGGCTCCCACATCAACCACAAAAACTGGATCTTTCCCTTGTCACTCCAAGTTCCTCTGTGGCCTGGAGGAAATGTATTTAATTCAAGCAGGAAATATAGTCTTCAGGATTCATGCCTGCAGCTGTAGAGACAGGGGCTGAATCACAGAAGGATATTGGCACAGGCCATCTTGAAGATTGACACAGACAAGAATCATGGATTTGATCTTGTCCTTGACTAGTGACAACTGAGACTCAGTTGTAGCACTATCACTTCTGAATCAGAAGTTGAGAGTTCAGGTGCCATTCCAGAGGCCTGAGATGCTTCCGTGCAATACTGAGGGAATGCGGTACTGTTGAAGATGCCTTTCAGAAGGGATATTCAACCAAGGCTCTGTCTGCTCTTTCAGGTGGAAGTAAAAGAACCCCTGTCATTATTTTCATAAGAGCAGGAGAGTTATACCCAGTATTTAACCAATGTTTATTTACAATTAACTTTACTGAAATAGCTTATCCAATCATTATCACAATGCTCCTTGTGACAGCTTGCTGTGGACAAATTGGCTACTGTGATTTCTATGTTACAAGAGTTACTACATTTCAAAGTATTTAATTGGGTACAATGTCCTTTGGGGAATCCTGCAAATATTCCTCTTTTTCATTAGCTCAGGATACTACTCGCTATAATTTCACATCATAAGTCAGTGATAATAAATCTAATTTTGATTTTACATTGCACTGGAATTCAGAAATAATTTCAAAATAAATATCCATTATGTGCTGCAGAAAGAGTCATGCATCTGGTTGAGCTGTTCTAGTTCAGCTGTAATATTGATATCTGAATAACAATGTGGAAAATTGTCCAGGTATGTGCCATTTACATGAAGCGGATCAAATAAAGCTGATCAACTCCCAGTCAGTCTGCTCTTAGTCATTAGTGGAGTGATGGAGGTTGTCATCGATGGTGTTGTCAAACAGCACTTACCAACAACTTGCCCATTAACCCTCAGTTTGCACTTCACCAGGACCACTTAGCTCTAGACCCCAATACAGTCTCGTCTAAACATGAACTAGAGACCCAAGTTCCAGAGATGAAATGGGGCCCGCTACAATTCACATCATGGCAAATAATATATGATCAAGTGTGGCATCAAGGAGCATTAGTAAAAGCAGTTATGGGAATCAAGGGGAAAACTCTGTAATGGCTGAAGTTGTCTCACATAAAAGGAAGATCTTGTTGAATGTCCATGACCTCAGCCCACAAAACAGCTGCAGGTGCTCCTCAGAGCAGTGTCCTAGTCTCAACTATGTTCAGCCTCTTCATTGATGTCCTTCTCCCCATAACAAGGTCAGAAATAGGGGAGCTCATTGAAATGACTGTGTACATTATTCATTTCCAATTGCAACTATTTACAAAATGAAACAGTCCAATCCTGCAGCAAGATGGAGACAACATTTAGGCACAGTAGGTGGCAAGTAGCATTCAGACCATGTTAGGTTTTGGAAATAACCTTTTCCAACAAAAGTGAGACTAATCAGCTACATTCCATGGCATTCCCACTGCTATATCCTCCACCCTCATCACCCAAGGAATCGCTATTGAGCAGAAATGCAATTGAACCAGCCACATAATTACAATATAAGCTGAGAAGGGACTGGGTATCTAGTGGGAAATTATTCATATCGTGACTCCTAATTCCTTTCCATAATCTACAAGGAATAATCATAAGTGTGATGGAATAATCTCCACTTGTCTGCATTTCAAAATAGCACCCATGTAGAGAACATGCTTTCAAACCACCCACAGAATCATAACAATATTGGCACAATATTAATGTAATCAGTGAATCGATTACAAAAGATCAACTCATTCCGTCCATAATTGTAACTTTTTTGACACAAAATGCCCCTCTTCTCACTGGCAGCTAGTATAAGCTCTACTGCTACAAACAGGAATCCTGAAACAGCTGTCATAGTGGCTTTTTTGTATAGTTAATCCACAGAATGGAAAATTAGGCTGATCCTCAGTTTGTGGGGTCAGCAATTTGGGTGGAGATAAACCTCATATCTACACAAACTTGGTCACTGAATGAGTCAATGAGAAATGCCTCTGAAGCAAATAGTACAAATGGACTGAATTCAACTAGATGAGCTCTGAAAAGAAATAAAGGTGGGTAGGTTGAAATTAACAAGAACAATAAAGTTATCAAACAAAATCTGACACTGAGCTACAAGCAATAAAACTCAGATGATCTATGAGCAGAGTACAGGCACTCCTCGGGTTATGTAAGGGTTCCATTCCAGAGAACTGTCTGTAAACTGGTTTATTCATAAGTTGGAAACAAACAATTTTTCGGTAAGGGAAAACAATTGGGTGACAGAAATAACAACAAAGATTCAATCATTTGTAGCCAGTTGCCACGGATTCGGTCATAAAGGAGCCAGAGTGGCATCAGAGGTAAAGAACTTCCAGCAAGACATTTCTTTTTAACAAAGCCACACTTTAAACACTTGGATGTTTGTCCATACAGATATTCTCAGCATAAATTGTTCAATGTTATTTTAAACTTTGAAGACTCTATGACAAATATCCATGATCAAGTACAATTGACGGGTTTGTTTGTATGTGTTTAGAGTTCTATGGGAGAATTTGCATAAAGTTGGATTTCCATAAATCAGGTCTTCTGTGATCTGGGGATCCCTTGTGTTTGGAAATCCCAATGATTCGGCATTTGGCTCACCAGGTGATGTTTGTCACGCTCCCCTCCTACTCAGTCGGGCCTGGTTCCCACACTCCTTTTCAACTTACTGGGAGCCCCAGTTCCTGCACTCTTTTTAAGTTGACCAGGACTTTGTTTCCTCTGCTCCCTTGAAACTTAGCGGGCTCACTGGAAAGTTTATTTTAATACTGTATAACATCTGAAAAAATGAATTAAAACTGTGCAGGGTATTAATATGGATAACATCCAACAGTCTGGACAATTTGACAGTCTGGTCATAAGAGAAACTATTGGAGTGGCTGGTTTGGTTTTGATCGCATCAATAAGATTAGAACCTAGCTATGATCCCACCCACCTGGGCAATGATGAAGGAGTGGTCAATCATGTCAAAGGCTGCAGAAAAATTGAGGGAGATGTAGTGAATTACCTTTGTCACAAATTCAAAGGATACCATTAGTAACTTTGAAGGGCGGGGGCAAAAGCCTGCCTAGAAGTATTCAAACAAAGAGTTTGAAGAAATGGGAATACTATTTTTTGTAATTGCTATTGGAGGAAAGGTTAGTGAGAAAGCTTTAAATACCATATTATGGCAACACAATTGATCGAAAAGCAAAACAAACCTGCAGATACTGGAAATCTAAACTATACAAAGGAAATGCTGGAAATATTCAACATGATAGGTCATTGACCTGAAACATTAAATTTGTTTCCCTCTCCGCAGATGCCTGCCTGGCGTGCTGAATATTTCCAGCATTTTCTGTTTTTATTTTTCAACATATTGAATTTCAGTTGAACCTGAAGCTTACCTGGACATTGGCAAAGTCTACACGATTGAGGTCACTCAGCATCTGGTTAATTTGAGATGTGTTTTGCAGCACAGCTCGAGCAGCTTGAGCTAAATGATTGAGGGATGTATATCTACGCAGTGTCTGAGCAAAGGCACTTACAGCTCCAACCTATCAGAAAACAGGTATAAATAGGAAGGAAGTTATACTAATAGGTCATTAAATTATGACAGGTTTGCTTATACTTTAATTTTTTTTTGTTAAAAGTTCCTTGGTTTTGCCTAATATTACCATGTAGCTCATTTTTATCGTATGGTTGTTTTTAGTGTACTTATGTTGTATATACTAAAAAAGTCCCACCCTAACTCTGAATTTTGTACAATCTACAGAACTTTAAAAAGATCTCAGAGTGTATCATCATTTTCTGTGCTCTAGAGCGTTCATTGAGGTATAAACCAATAGTTAACAAGTGGATTCTAGTTTAAAAACTAGGGCAGGAAACTATTATGAAAATAGGTTAAAAGAAAACTGAGATCGAAAAAATGAGTTCTCAAGAGTAATTATGTTCTGCTCATTCCCATTTGTACATTGATTCAACATAATTCTAACCTCCAACAGACATCAGTAAATGATTCACGTTCATTTGGGACCAGTCACCCATATGTTTAGCTTGGAAAATTAAAAAAAAAGAATTACAACAAGTTTTAAACCATGATTTATTCAGTATCTCGTGCATTACATACATCATGTGTCGGTGTAAAATAAGTCAATTTGAATTTGAAGTTTATCATTAGTGAACCAAAAAATGGGGCCACACATTAATCAGAAACACAAATATCACATTGAACAATGTCCATGCATAGTATAACAAATTATTCCCAAGCTTTGAACAAGATAGAAAAATAATTGTCATCTGAAGTCCAGCAGCCTTATAATCAAGATAATAGTCAGCAGAAAATATTACACAACACCTCATCTGCCATTCTCAGATTGATCTAACAAAATCCATCACAGAATTCTGACAAGATTGGTGAGTTCAGTTGATTTGTCCATTATTCCTCCACTGAAAAATATCAGTGAAATAAGTTCCTCAGACAACACCAAAAACAGATCAATCAATTTATGTTAATAACATTTATTTGTTTTTGTAGGACTATGCCATGTGAAAATCATCACATTTCCTGTACAGTAACAATCACTAAATTAATCAGTTCAGTTCAAGATATTACTAGACATCTCAAGGTCGGAAAAGCAACAAATAAAAACAAGTTCTTTCTTTTGTAATGAAAACTAGCTAGACATATGATGTGACATTATGACATTGTATAGTTAATGAGAAAAACTGACTTTGACAAAACTTCAAAACGTTTAGGGAGAAAAAGTAATTACCAGATTCTGGCATGCAACAGCCATTAATTAATAAGCAATTTAGGCTTCACACAAATTAACTCATAAGAATTTCTAGATTTGCTGACAAATATCAACATAAAACAAGGTTTAGCGGTTACCATAAAATGTAGTGGATTTGTTGCACAAGATTTAAAATCTACATATAATTATACCACAAAATGTTCCACTGTTCAGCTCATCAGAGCAAACATTAGATATATGGTTCACTCATTTGTTTGTGGGCAGAAACATTCTGACACAATTTATTAATGTTCAGGCATACAGAACTTTATGTTAGCTAAATTGGCTGAGGTAACTAATTTAAAATAAAATCACTAGAAAATACATTAACTTTGATCATTTTTGTTATTTCTTTACCTGATCACATTTGGACTTGTGCAACATTTGTTAATTTTGATTTGTTACCAGCACAATTACTGACACCAACATGAGCCAAAGAATGATGCTCAAGAGGGGGACCTGCAAACCCTATCAGCAGACCTCAATTTAACAGAAACTAATGCATGCAAACATTCCTCTTTCTAAAAGATGCATGGGCCTTCGACTATTCACTGTATTAATAGATAAACAGGAGAACATCATTTAAGTCAAGTTTGCCAGTGACACAAATACTGGTGGCATAATAATTAAGGCAGGCAGGAATTAAAAAAAAAATACAAAATGTTAAGAAGCTAGGCCAAAGTGTGGCAGATGTATTTTCATGCATGTAAGTGTGATGTCTCCAATTCTGAACACAAGATAGATAGATATGAGTATTCTGTAGAAGGCAAAAAGCTGGTAATAATCAAATAGTCTAACAATATGTTAGTCTTTTTATATAGATGGTTGTACTATAAGGGAGAGAGTTTTGTTACAGATACACAAAGGTTTTTTCTGTGTTCCCTGTAAAATTCAACATACCAAATCTTAGAAAGTATCTGTTGATAATACAGATCCGTTAGAACATTACTAGGATTGCAAGACTTAAATGAAGATGAGACATTACATCAGTTAGGTTTGTACTGCCTGGAATGTAGATAATTTAGGGGTAAGCAAATAATATAGAAATTCCTTGCATCACCAAATAGATCCAGGAAAGGCTAAATACCCAGCATTTACCAATATACTATATTTAATGAAATATATAAAAGAAAGTTGTTTAAATTTCTTGCAGAAGAGTCTTAGAGACCGCTAAATATTTCAACCTTTTGGAATTGTAAGTAATTTAGTTTAGAACAATTCCTTTAAACTCACCTTGGTGCGAACCATTTGCTGTGGAATATTGTTCATGGCATTTGTCAGCCATCCTTCAAGGCTTTTTGCAAAATTGCGAATGGCTTGGGTCAAGGCACCTAACAATGGCAAAAATGAATTAAAGATGTATAGATTAACAGCAAGTTTTTTTTGCAGAGTTGAAGTCTATCATTCAATTGTCTTTTTCTTGGATTTTAAGTATTACAGAACTTTAATTATTGAAGCATCTAACGATAAACCATATTAACAAAGACAATGTTTATCATCAGCCTATGTATGAACCAACATCACTTACCTTGTGCAATGATAGCCATATTAACATTGATAAGATTTTTCATCAACCTATGTATGAATCAGCTTCAGTAATCCCATGCAATAATTTCACCAAAAAGGAACAAAAAACATAGACAATGAACAATAATCCTTTTCTAACTGTATAATTGAATTTATCTTCACTAGGACTTATCCTTGAATTCCTTTGGATGGACTTGGATCGCCTTTCACCAGGATGTAAATAGAGTTGTAACTAAGGCTATTTTAAACCAAATTCTATCCTTTATTCTGATTGATTATACTAATTGAAATGCTCATTCTATCACTTCAGTTATGGGGTCCATGTCCATAGCTCCCTCAAGGTTGCCACGCAGGTCAATAGGGTTGTTAAGAAGGTGTATGGAGTATTGGCCTTCATTAGTCGGGATATTTAGTTCAAGAGCCGCGAGGTGATGTTGCAGCTCAAAAGAACTCTGGTCAGACCACACTTGGAGTATTGTGTTCAGTTCTGGTCGCCTCATTATAGGAAGGATGTGGAAGCTTTAGAGAGGGTGCAGAGGAGATTTACCAGGATGTTGCCTGGATTGGAGAGTGTGTCTTATGAGGTTACATTGAGTGAGCTAGGGCTTTTCTCTTTGGAGAGGAGGAGTGTGACAGGTGACTTGATAGAGGTGTACAAAATGATAAGAGGCATAGATTGAGTGGACAGTCAGAGACTTTTTCCCAGTGCCACAATGGCTAACATGAGGGGACATAATTTTAAGGTGATTGGAGGAAGGTACAGTACAAGGGGGATGTCAGAGGTAAGTTTTTTTTTCACACAGAGAGTGGTGGGTGTGTGGAATGCACTGCCTGCAGAGGTTGTGGGGGCAGATACATTAGGGACATTTAAGAGATTCTTAGATACACACATGAATGATAGAAAAATAGGGGGCTATGTGGGAGGGAAGGATTAGATAGATCTTAGAGCAGGATAAAATGTTAGCACAACATTGTGGGCTGAAGGGCCTGTACTGTGCTGTAATGTTCTAACTATCTCGTTGTATGAAAATGCATTTGGTCACGAAAAGTTATTTACAAAGTTACAAGGGCGCAATTCAAACAAACTGATTGAAGCACCTCTTCAAACAGACCGTCCAGCAGAGCATACATTCTCTCCAAAAGATAAGTGAATTTTGCATGTAGGTCTGGTCTCCCTGCCTGGGGAAGGATATATGAGATGGAGGAAAAGTAATGAAGATTCACTGGATTGATTCCTGTGATTGGCGTATGAGGAGATATTAAGCAGAATCGGCCCATACTCTCCTGAGTTTAGAAGACTGAGAGGTGATCACATTGAAATATGCAAAATTCTGACTGGGTTTGACACTGTAGATGCAAGGATTGTGTTCTCCCTGGTTAGGATGCCTAGAACCAGAGACTACAGTCTCAAATAATGTCAGCTATTTAGAAGAAGACATTTCTTCATCCACAGGGTAATAAATCCTTTGGAATTCTCTACCCAAGGGGTTGTGGATACACATTTTTTTCAGTATATTCAAGACAGATCAATAGAATTGTAGAATCTTAATAGGAATCCAGGGCTATGGGGTTAGTAGGACAAACTGGTGCTGAAGTTCAGATCAGTCATGATCTCATTTGAGCAGGAGTGAGGGGTCAAATGACCTACTTATTCCTTAGAGTAGAAACCTGGGTTAGGAGGAGTTCAGAAGCCCATCTTCTGCACTTGTGTTCTGGCATTGAGCAGCTCTTTGTTTAGCTCAAGAAGACAACTTGAGAGCCAGAGATCAACCTTAAGGTACTTGCAACTTGACCTCCCTTATGCAAAAAAGTATACAGGTCCTCCCCAGGTTACGGCAGAAATTCGTTCCTATGAACTGCTTGTAACCGAACAGTTTGCAAGTCGTAAATGTGGCCAAGAACTGAGTTCCCACCTGGCAGAAAATGTCTGCAGCCCCACAGCAGCAGGAAAATCCATCCTGCCAGTCTCCCAAATGCTCATTCGTATGTACAGGCTGTACATAAGTTGGGCATTCACAACCTGGGGAGGACCTGTATCAGCAATTACTAAGGCACCATTTTAAGAAGATGGGAAAATTGCAAACAAGAGGACACTTGGGCAAACCTTATTGCTAGGAAGACTTGAAGAACTAAAATGGACACAACAGAATGCCAAAGAATGCATAGAAAAAAAATTTAGGGGCAGGTTTGCAAGATAAAGAATAAAGATGGGTTTTAAATGCAGTGACACAGATGGCATGAGAGACTGATTTTGGGAGAAGCACATAGGACATGGTGGCTGAAAGAGCAGCTGCTGTAGTATGTTTTCAGCATTCTTAACAAAGCTGATCCTGTAGATCTGAACAATGTTATCGCAGAGTTATAAAAGAGTGGTCCAATGATGGAGATCTGGAATACACTAGCAGTGGCAGTGTGATAATGGAATGGGAATGGACTGAAGAAAAGTAGCACTGAGATGACATGCCAAGGATAAACACTGGAGAAGAACAGAATAATCTGCAGCGATAAAGTCAACCAATAATATCTAATATAAAATAGCTGAATTAAATCTGCCAGATCAGTGAAGACCAGCTGATGACAGCATTAATTCCCACTCCTCAAAAAATTGTAATTAAAGATGTTACATAACAAAGAAAATATATTGTATTTATTGTGAATTTAAGTTTACAATCTTCAATAATGATAAACAGAAATCAGATTAGTCAGCAATTTGGCCACAGACTGTCAACATATAAATGAGGTACAAGAAAAACAAAGTGGAAGCAAAGAACCACATTTCCATCATTTCCTTTGATATGATTAACAGGAATTTGACAGTGTCCACATCAGGGCAGATCTTCTCCCCTGGATGACACTGGTTCTTCCAGTATGATCCAGAGTGCAGTCTTCCACTGGAAGACCAGCTCCCAACTCATCGGCAATACCCAGGGTGTCACAGGACTTCTCTCAGTGCAAGTATCAGGTTGTGATGACAGAATGTTCTGACAGTTGGTGAGGCCAGACCTCAGGTTCAGCAGATGTCAAGACTGCCATTTACATTGAATGTTTGTGAATGCCTCTGATGTTCGCAAACATTCAAAATTGCTCAAGACTGGTTTAAACAAAAATTAATTATCAAAAACAACATAAAAATAGACCAAGCATACACTGCACATTCTCATATTTACATTAAATGTAATTCTCTGTAACTGAGAACTGTTTTCTCTGTAATTGTAACACTATATTTTGGATTCTGTTATTGCTTTTCCCATGTACTATCTCAATGCACTGATGTGATGAAATGATCTGTATGGATGGCATGCAAAACAAAAAAGTTTTTCACTGCACCTTGGCACATGTGACAATAATAAACCAATTACCAATAAAGATATAACTCTTACTCTTTTCTGGGCAACCCCCTTCTGCTATTTGTTTAATGGCTCTACTGTACTTGCATCAGGTTAATCTGACACCGGTTCAGCTGGCAGATTTCACAGCTGGTCCTGGTGTCTCATCCCAGCACTCTACTGAGTAGAAGACTGAATTACCGCCTTCACTCAGGATTACTCAGCTATGGGCATGTATGATCTTGCACATCAGCCCCATAACTTCTTCAAATGCAATTTTAAGATTTTGGTTAGAATAGGATTCAAGTTACTCATGTTCTAAATGTGTAAATCAAATCTATTTTTGTGAATATAAATGCTTGGTTATGTGCAACAAAAGTCATGCTTGAATGGGAATCGCCAAGTAACAGCCTAAAAAAACAAAATTTACTATTTTGAGTGCAAAGATTAAAAAACTCTCTAATATTGAAAATTATATACATCAGAAATTATGCTGCCTATGGTGAGAGCAGCTAATTTCTAAATAACTAATCTGTAATTTGTTAATAACACATAATGCATCATCAAGTAAGGCCAAAAAGCATCTCTCATACAACATTATCTCACAACATTATCTATTTTATAATGAGAATTTCAGTACAAAACAAACTTATTCAAAATACATACTTTTCTTCCTCACATTGCAATGAGAGACAATTTAACAAAATCACTTTCCTAAGTTCAACTTCACTGCTATAGTGATTTCCTGTCCAAATATTTTACTAAACAGGATATCCTGGGAATTTATTGCACAATTCTCAGTAAGGTGACAGGCTCAGATGTGGTTTTAAGAGCATAGGAAATAGGAACAGGAAGAGGCATTCAGTCACTCAGGTCTACTCTGTCATTCAATGAGATCGTGGCTGATCCAACTTTCCACATCCACTTCCCACTCCCTCCCCATTACTCTTGCTTCTTTTACTGATTAAATAACCAATCTCAATTTTGAATACATTCGATTTTGAAGACTCCACAACTTTATGAGGCAAGGAATTCCAAAGATACAACCCTTTGAGAAAATAAATTCTTCTTCATTTAAGTATTAAAAGGGCTCCCTTATTCTAAGATTATGCCCCCAGTCCTACAACATCCCACAAGAGCAAACCTCTTGCATGTTTAAACAAGGTTGCCTCTCATTCTTCTAACTTCAATACAGAGTAAACTTGTTCAACCCTTTCTCATAAAACAATCCTTCAGAGCCTGAACCATCTTAGTGAGTTCTCTGAACTGCCTGCAATTATGTCTTTCCTTAAAAAAGGGCACCAAAACTGTTCACAGTACTCTAGATGTGGCCTAACTAGTATCTTGTACAGTTGTAGTAAGACTTCCCTACTTTTATACTCCAAACCCCTTGAAATAAAAGCCAGCATTTCATTAGCCTTCCAGATTACTCTTTGCAATTGTATGCTATTTTTTTTTGTGTTTCATGTATGAGGACTCCCAAATCTCTTTGAGCTGCAGCTTTTGGCAATTTTTCTCCATTTACATTATACCTTGTTTCTCTTCCTTCCAAACTGAACAACTTCATATATTCCCACATTATACTCCATTTGCCAATGTTTTGCTTACTTACTTAATCAATCAATCAATATCTCAGTGTAAACTGTTTATATTCTCTTCAAAGCTTGCCTTCCCACAACCTTTTGTATTACCCACAAATTTGGCTACAGTACAAAAACTTCTTTCCCCTAAATCATTAATATACATTGTAAACAGCTGCAGTCCCAGCATTCACTTCATCAACTCTGTTACTTCATTTATTAGCTAAACCATGCCTTTTTAAGGAAAAAAAATCTACAGTTTCCTACATAACTCTTGCTTTCACTTAATAGATAAGTTATACGATCCTTTCTCATTTTAACACAAGGAAAGCAGGATATTGTGCACCTGCTTTCACAGTCACATTGCTAAGACAATTTAAAGACATGGAAAATAAAAACTTCATCAAGGCTTATTATATACACAAAATAAATTGATCTGAATCAAGGGATGTCTGTTGAACATATGCAACAATGCAATCATTTATTATTAGTTTTTTTTTAACATTTTACAAGTAATTTTGAAAGTTTAGAAAAGCCATTTGCACGAGTACTTACTAGGAATAGGTCTGAGGACATCCGGAATAAGGATTTCCACCAGAGCCTGGTACATTACATGATCGCAGGTGCACATCCACTTGAGTACGGAATCATTCTTGCACAGAGCAATAAGCTTTGCCTTTGGAAGTCTACCTTCTATTTCATTATCACTGCAGAACATATATGGAATTAAATCAGTAATAATTAAAGCACCAGTGACAAATGATGAATTTTTATCTGTAATTGCATGGTGGATTATTATATCCCTAACAAGTACTACAAAGGCCACTGGACCAAACTTAAGATGCCTAAGGCATTGGTAGTTTTGGCAGACTAAATTGAAATTTGTGACAAAATACAGTTTGCATGCAGGTTCATTTTAGGCCTCATACATCAGTTGAAGCGCTTAACAATGGAGATATTAAAGTCAGAAGTAAAGCAAATCCACAGATTTATTGTTATTTGAAAAGAAAATTCAACTTCACTGAATTGTCTCAGCAGCACCGGAGAGAATATGTTGAAGATGGGAATGATGGTCAGAACTTCAAGACTTGAGTGAAATGTTGTGGGTATACATGTCTGTTCCCAGTTCCTATGTTCTGACTGACTCTTGCTACTTTTGTATCAGATTCTGGTACTTTGCTACTCTCCAGCTTCCACATTCATAAATATTGAATTTATGGCAGGAAAATGGAGGGGGTGGATAGGGGTATTCTTTCATAGGGAAGTTCTTTGAACTGTCCAATAATCTGATATTAATTGCTTGGATATAGACAATACTTGTATCAGCTGTTTATGTGGTAAAGCATTTTGAATCATGCAAAAGACACAGTGCTGGAGGAACTCAGCAGATTAAGCAGCATCTGTGGAGGCAAAGGGATAGTTGACGTTTCGGGTCATGGCCCTTCTTCAGGACTGATTATCATAGAAATGTATGACTTATTTAAAGAGAAATATATTTTCTGTTGTTTTGGGCATTTCTTCAAAGAAATGTGAAACTATATTCTGTCTCTACTATACCAGCCCACAGACATTCAGACGTTGAAACTCAAGAGTCTGCAGATGCTGGAATCTGGAGCAACAAAAAACTGCTGAACTCAGTGGGTTGTGCACCATCTGTGGGGGGAGGGGGGAGAAGAGAGAAGAGAGGAATTGTCGATGTTTCAGGTCAAAATGTCAACAATTCCTCTCCACCTCCGCAGCTGCTCAACCTGCTGAGATCCTCCAGCAGCTTGTTTTTTTGCTCGACATTCAGAAGTTGGCAGATACAAGTGATAAGTCAAAAGGCTCCATGGTTACTGATAAGCACACAAGCAAGTTACTGTATTTCAAGGGAAAGTTAGAGTCAGAGAGTAATACAGCCCAACAAGTCCATGCCGACCATGGTTCCCACCCATCTAGTCCCAATTTCCTGCGTTCGGCTCATATCCCTCTACGCCCCACCCCTGCATGTACCTGTCCAAGTGCTTCTTAAATGATACTATTGTACCTGCCTCAACCACTTCCTCTGGCAGCACGTTCCATATACTCACCACCTTCTGTGTGAAAAAGTTGCCCCTCAAGTCCCCTTTTAAATCATTCCCCTCTCACCCTAAATCTATGCCCCCTAATTTTGGACTCCCCCACCCTGGGGAAAAGACTGCTATCATCCACCTTATCTATGCCCCTCATGACTTTATAAACTTCTATAAGATCAACCCTCATTCTCCTATGCTCCAAGAAATAAAGACTGAGCATGGCCAACCTCGCCCTCTAAAAAGGATTTAAACCAATTTCCACCAAACTAAAGAGAGACACAGGAGACTGCAGATACTGGAATCTACAGCAACAAACAAGATTCTGGAGGAACTCAGCAGTCCAGATGAATGGTCTCGACCTGAAACGTCGACTGTTTATTTCCCTTCACAGATGCTGCCTGACCCACTGAGTTCTTCCAGCATCTTGTTTGTTGTTCCATATAACTGAGTTTAATAAAACTGGTTAAGTTGTGAAAGTCAGAGTAGCCCTAGCCCAAGTCAGAAACTTGCCTTGTTTGATTGATCGTAGTCCCATCAGTTGAAGGGGATGGACTATAGTGCCAGAATGTTTGCCATAGCTTTTCAATGAGGCTAAATTGAAGATTCACTACTACATCCAGTATCGCCTGTAAGACAAAACAAAATAAGCAAAATGTACAGTGTAAAGAATTCAATACACATTTCTGAAAAAGACAGGCTCATCATAGGCACCATTGTACATGAGGCCTTCTATGTCTTTCAATGAGAATCTGGAATCTTACAGGTGACTTAAATAAAGATACAGGTTTAATTATTTCTTTTGTAATATTTTAAAGCTTTGTTACCTGAGCTAAAAACCTGAAATGCCAAGTGAAATAGTAAAATTCGTAAAGAGTATTAACCACAGTTTGATGAAAAAGGGTAATGTCATTTTAATGATTTTGTTTTGCTCTAGTAGTTCTGGCAAAGATTATTGTGGAATTGCATGAGTGAAAAGATAAATCATTTACTTTTAAGGCGGCTATATTCTGAATTGGAAAAATAATGATTACTGCCCATAAATTCCATACCTCACAGTGTTCTCTATATAGAATCTGTAGTGTTCTGATGTCCTCAATAGTAATACCATCCAACAAGGGACTATCTCCAACCTCAAGCTCTATAAATTCAGGAAGAGCACGAGAGGCATCTATCACGGGAATAAATAAAAAAAGCATTTAACATAATTCATCAGATGAAACAAAACCTTGCTTAGTTTATTGACAGCAATGGGTCTTACAAGCTTTGTGTAGATGATACACTGAAGAAGGCCATAATTAAACTACTTTTAATTTTCTGTCATTGAAATGATTTGACGACTACAAATTGGACTTCATTCAAGGATGCTTAGTTCTTTGAACGTTTTAGTTACACATGAAAGTACAGTGTTGTATTGTTACTATAAAGGGTTAACATATTTTCCAAGAAAAATTGATGCAGTAAATGCCATGCAGGTCATTAAACACAGCATTTTCCCATGTGTTTCATCATAATGTCTAGGTCTTCTTATCACAATGATGAAATTATTAAGTGGATGACCCCAGAAACTAGATTGCACGGTGCCAATTTTTAGGTGCCATGTTATCCAATTTTGAAACTACCAGGACTGGATTGTGCTAGAGATCATTTCTGGGTGAAATCATGCAGGCGTAAAACTGGATTGTGCACTTCCATAGGCTACTTACGTTAGCTTATCTGACATTTTCGCATGGTCAAACACACATCTTATGATTACATCATTATTTCAAAGATTTGCCTGTACCAACATAAATTAGAGCTAAAAGCTTTACAGCACAACCATCATGTAACAGTCTCAGCAGATGTATGAGCATGTCATAGTAGTTTCTGGCTTTTCTTCTTACTTAAAAGGATATTCTATTGACATTTTGGATTCCTGATCATTCACTGTCGGAAGTGAACGCAGGCTGCTCAAACAATTTAAGTCCACAAATGTTTGCCAGCACTTAGCTGCTGAGAAATTTGTTCCATGAGTGCCTAAGTGGTGACAATATGGCAGCAGTACATTTACATGGGCATTAGCAAAGAGCCTAATCCCACAGAGTCTTCAGAGACACCATACCCTTCTCGTGCCTCTCCTACAAACACATTATTTGGAGGCTCAGGTTTTGCAATGCCTTTGTCACTATGATATGTGGTATTCAGCGGGAATATCTTTGGCCACACTCTTTGCCTGGACTGCTCTCTCCATGGAGGTCATGTTCTTCTCCACAGGTTCTTTCCAAATGGCTACTGCAGATTTTTACCACATATCCCAATTTACTCTCACTGTTACATCAACAAGGTCACTGAGGCACTAATTTAATCTACTTTGACACTTTCAGGGAACTATGTACTTGTACCCCGGGGTGTCTCGGTTCAACAGCATTTCCCAGGGCCCTTCCATTCACTGCATATGTCCTGCCATGATTTAACTTCCCAAAATGCATCATTTTGCACTTATCTGAGTTAAATTCCATCTGCCATTCCCTTGCCCACCTTCCCAGTTGATCTAGATCCTGTTGCAACTTAGACAACCTTCTTCACTATCCATCAGACCACCAATTTTGGTGTCATCTGCAAACTTGCTAATGATACCACCTACGTTCTCATCCAAATTGTTAATGTATATGGCAGACAACAGAAGACACAGCAATGATCTCTGTGGCACAGCACTGGTCACAGGCCTCCAATCTGAAAAACAATCCTCCACTATCTCCATCCGCCTCCTACCACCTAGCCAATTTTGTATCCAATTGGCTCTGTCACCCTGGATCCCATGTGTTCTAACCTTCTGAATCAGCCTACCATACGGGAGCTTGTCAAATGCCTTTTTGAAATCTATGTGGACAATGTCTACCACTCTGGCCTCGTCAATCCTCTTAGTCAGCTCTTCAAAAAGTTAATCAAATTTGTGACACACTTGGAACAGGAGGCAAGAGTTTTCAAAAGAGGTGAGTCTCTGTGTTTGGTGTTCTTTTTCAGTGGGCAGGACCCTTAAAGAGGCACACTTGCATGTTCCTAGTGTTAACTGGCCAATTAGCTGATTGGCAGCAGCCAATGGACAGAGGCTTGGGTTAAGCACAGTGGCTGTTGTTGGAGTGGTTCAGAGTGGTGGGGGGTAGTGGTAGGGGGTAGTGGTGGGGGGTAGTGGTAGGGGGTAGTGGTGGGGGGGGAGAGGTGGAGGAGGAGGAGAACTTGTGAAAAAAAAGCTTTCAGTAAGAAAGCACAGGTAAGGTCATAATTTTGTTGTCTGCAAATCCTTAGTCCTTGATTCAGTGTAGGCAGGATGGCAGATAGGGCAGGCTCCTCCTGTAAGATGCGGGATGTCAGGGAACCTCACTGTCTCCCTGACGATGACATCTGCAGGAAGTGCACCCAGCTGCAGCTTCTGACTGACCAGGTAAAGGAAATGGATCTGGAGTTAGATGTACTCAGGACCATCTGGGAAGCTGAAAGCCTCATAGATGAAACTTTTACTGAGGTGGTCACACCCAGGGTATAGGCTTCAGATAGATGGGTGACCACCAGGAGGAGTAAGGGGTGTAAGCAGTCAGTGCAGGGTTCCCCTGTGGCCATACCCCTCAGCAACAAGTATACCCCTTTGGATACTGCTGGGGGGGTGTGTGGGTGGGGGAGTCAGGAAGGTGTAGGAGAAAGAGGTCCTGTGCAGTGAGTATAGGGAATTAGGAAAGAAGCTGAAGAGCAGGACCTCCAGGGTAGTAATCTCTGGATTACTCCTGGTACCACATGCTAGTCAGGGCGGGAAAAGGAGGATAGAACAGATGAATGAATGGCTGAGGAACTAGTGCAGGGGGCAGGGTTTCAGGTTTTTGGATCATTGGAACCTCTTCTGGGGCAGGGGTGACCTGTACAAGAAGGACTGGTTGCACCTCAAATGGAGGGGAACCAATATCTTGGCCGGGAGGTTCACTCATGCTACTTGGGAGGGTTTAAACTAGTTTGGCAGGGGGATGGGAACCAGAGCACCAGGTCAGAAAGTGGAGGGATTGAGAAGGCCAGTAAAAACAGGCAGGAGCAAAGTAATAGACACTATGAGATGGACAGTTTGAAGTGTGTGTATTTGAATGCTAGAAGTATTATGGCTAGGGGTGATGAACTTAGAGCATGGATCAGTATGTGGAACTATGATGTTGTGGCTGTAACAGAGACTTGGCTGAGAGAGGAACAGGAATGGGTGCTTAACGTTCCAGGCTTTTGATCTTTTAGAAAAGATAGAGGGGGAGGGGAGTTGCACTATTAATCAGGGATAATATCACAGCTGCACTCAGAGGGGACATAATGGAGGGCTTGTCCACTGAGTCTATATGGGTAGAACTCAAAAATAAGAAAGGTGCAATCACTTTGATGGGATTATACTACAGACCCCCCAGTAGCCACCGGGACGTTGAGGAACCGATATGCAGGCAGATGAGGGAAAGGTGTAAAACTAATAGGGTTGTCGTGGGGTCTTCAACTTCCCTGATATAAACTGGGACCTCCTCAGTGTAAGAGGTTTAAATGAGGCAGAATTTGTCAGGTGCATCCAGGAGGGTTTCTTAAAGCAATATGTCGATAGTCCAATGAGAGGAGGGGCTGTACTGGACCTGGTTTTGGGTAATGAGCCTGGCCAGGTGGCCGACCTTTCAGTGGGAGAACAGTTAGGGAACAGTGACCACAACTCCTTAAGTTTTAAAATAGCTATAGATAAGGATAAGTATGGACCTTGTGGGAGAGTATTAAATTTGGAGCAGGGCAAATTATGAGAGCATTAGGCAGGGACTAGGGAGGATTAATTGGGAACAGCTGTTTTTGGGCAAGTCCACATTTGACATGTGGAGGGTGTTTAAAGACCAACTGCACAGAGTACAGGACAGGTTTGTTCCAGTAAGAAGGAAAGACTAGGATGGCAAGGTAAGAGTACTTTGGATGTCGAGAGGTGGTGAATTTAGCCAAGAAGGAAAAGTATGTAAAGCTTTGATCAAACAGTGCGCTTGGACTACAAAGAAGCCAGAAAGGAACTCAAGGGAATTGGGAAAGCCAGGAGGGGCCATGAATAGTCCTTGGCAAGTAGGATTAAAATATCCCAAGGCATTCTATACATACATCAAGAACAAGAGGTTAACTAGGGAGAAGGTAGGACCACTCAAGGCTAAAGGAGGGAACATGTGCTTGGAAGCGGAGGATGTGGGTGAGGTCCTTAAAGAGTACTTTGCATCAGTATTTACCAAGAAGGACGTGGAGGATAGTGAGATCAGTGTGGAGCATGCTAATATGCTAGGGAATTTTGAGATAAACAAGGTGGTGTTGGGTCGCTTAAAGAGCAGTAAGGTGGATAAATCCCCAGGGCCTGATGGGATATACTCCAGGTTGAGAGAGGCAAGAGATGAGATTTCTGGAGCCTTGACCAATATCTTCGTGTCCTATCTAGCCACAGGCATGGTCCCAGAGGACTGGGGAGTAGCTAATATTGTTCTATTATTTCAAGAAGGGAAATGGGCATAATTCCGGTAACTATAGACCAGTGAGCCACCCTTCAGTGGCAGGGAAGTTACTGGAGAGGCTTCTTGGGGATAGGATTTATGAGCATTTGGAAAACCATAGCCTAATTAGGGACAGTCAGCATGCTTTGTGCAGGGCAAGTTGTTCCTTACTAACTTGAGTTTTTTGACGAGGTGACATGGGTGATTGATGAATGTGGATGATGTCTACATGGATTTTAGTTTGACAAGGCTCCTCATGGGAGGCTCACCCAGAAGATTAAGATGCATGGGATCCACAGAGAATTGGCCGTTTGGACTTATTCTTGCTGGAGATCTGTGACTAGTGGTGTTCCTCAGGGATCTGTACTGGGACCTCTGCTGGTTGTGATGTATATAAATGACCTGGATGAAAATGTACGTGGGTGGGTTAGTAAGTTTGCAGATGATACAAAGATTGGTGATGTTGTGGATAGCGTAGAAGACTGGCAAAGGATAGAGTGGGATATAGAACAGTTGCGCATATGGGCAGAGAAATGGCAGATGGAGTTCAACCCGGCCAAATGTGAAGTGTTGCACCTTGAGAGGTCAAATGTAAAGAGACAGTACACCGTTAATGGCAAGACCCTTAAGTGTTGATGAGCAGAGGGATCTTGGGGTCCAAGTTCATAGCTCCCTGAAAGTGGCTAGACAGGTTGATAGGGTGGTAAAGACGGTGTGGCATGCTTGCCTTCATTAGTTGAGGTAATGAGCTCGAGTCAGGAAGTTAAGCTGCAGCTTTATGAAACTTTAGTCAGGCCGCATCTGGAGTATTGCAATCAGTTCTGGTTGCCCCATTATTGGAAGGATGTCGAGGCTTTGGAGAGGGTACAGAAGAGGTTTACCAAGATGCTGCTTGGATTAGAGGGAATGTGCTATGAGGATAGGTTGGACAAACTTGGGTTGTTTTCTCTGGAGCAGCAGAGTCTGAGGTGAAATCTGATAGGGATTTAAAAGATTGAGATGCATAGATAGACAGCCAGTATTCTTTCCCGAAGGTTGAAATGTCTAATACCAGAAGACATGTATTTAAGGCAAGTTCAAAGGAGATGTCCAAGGCAAGTTATTTTTTTTAAAGAGTGGTGGGTGCCTGGAATGCACTGCCTGGGGTGGTGGTGGAGGCAGATACAATTGGGGTGTTCAAGAAGCTCTTCGATAGGCACATCAATGTGAGGGAAATGGTAGGATATGGACATTGTGTAGGCAGAAGGGATTAGTTTAGTTGGGCATTTTATTACTAATGTAATTGGGTTGGCACAGCATTGTGGCCAAAGGGCCTGTTCCTGTGCTGTACTGTACTGTTCTGTTCTCCTACAACAAAGCCAGGCTGACCATCCCATATCATCCCTTGCCTTTTCAAATGCAAATAAATCCTGTCTCTACATCCCTTCCAATAACTTTCCCACCACTGACATAATGCTCACTGGCTTGTAGTTCCTGGACTTATTCTTGCTGCACTTCTTGAATAAAGGCATGGCATTAGCCACCACCCAGTCTTCTGTTGCCTCACCTGGGGCTAATAAAGCCTCAAATCTCTGCAGGGTCCCTTTCTTCTTGTAACACCCTAAGATACACCTGGTCAGGCCCCAGGGATTTATCCACCTTAATGTGCTTCAAGACCTCCAACACCTCCTCCTGTGTATTGTTGATATGCTCAAGAATATCACTATTCCCTCCCTGAATTTGCTAGTTTCCATATCCTTCTCCATGGTAAATACAGATGAGAAGTATTCATTTAAGACCTCATCCACTTCCTGTGACTTCACACACAGATAACCACACTGATCCTTAAGGGGACCCTTTCTCTCTCTGGCAACACTTTTAATATGGTTGCAGAATCTTTTAGGATTCTCCTTTATCTTATCAGCCAGGGATATCTTGTGGGCCCTTTTGGCCCTTCTAATTTCATTCTTGGGTACTCCTACCTCCCTTATACTCCAAGGGACTTGCTTGATCTCAGTCACCTATACCTGATATATGCCTCCTTTTTCCTGACCAGACCCTCAATATCCCTCATCAGCCAAGGTTCCCTAGTCTTGCCATCCTTTCCCTTCACTTTAATAGGAACATGCTGGCCTTGAACTCTTTCTATCTAACCTTAAAAGCTTCCCACTTGCCACAGGTCTCTTTACCTGCAAACAGGTTCTCCCAATCAACCTTTGAGAGGTCCTGTTTGATGCCACTGAGATTAGCTTTTCCCCAATTTAGGACTTCAACTTGAGGACCAGTTCTATCTTTTGCCATAACTATCCTGAAACTAACAAAATTATTTTTCACTGGTCCCAAAGTGCTTCCCCATTGACACATCAACCACTTGCCCGCCTCATTTCCTAAGAGGAGATCCCGCACTGACACCCCTCTAAGGCCATCAACGTATTGATTCAGGAAACTATCTTAGATAGCTTAACAATTTTTTCCCTACCTTATCCCTTGGCATTAATGCAATCCCAGTCAATATCAGGGAAGTTAAAAATCACCACTATTACAACCCTATTATTCCTAAACCTATCTATGATATCCCTACATTCTATGTTCCTGTTTCCTGCTGACTAGCATCATGGGGACAGTGAAGAACAATAAGCACCTGCAGGCTCAGAAGACTACTCCAGAAGTGAATGAATTTTCATTTTCAAAGGTTTTTGTGGACGGGGTTTCTTCTGCACCACACCCACCCAAAAATAGTCCAAAAGACTGCAGGACCTTGACACTGATTGTGATGAGAAGCTGGATATCATGTGGCGAGTGATGGAATACTCTCTGCTTGCTCAGATGATTTCAGTTCCAATAATACTTTAAAAAAACTGATACCATTCAGGATGAAGCAGCTCACTTGATTGGCTCCCCATCCATTTTCTTAGACATACTTATTTATTGGTTCCCCAAATGTCTCAGCAAAGACTGCAATTGCACTTCTTGAAGTAGTGACAGATCACTAACCATAAGGAAGGCTTTCCAGATTTCACTGCATGTGCAAATTCCAAAGTTGCTGTCAAAATTCTTTCATTTTTATGGTCAGTGCTGATAGCCTCAGTTAATTTAATGCAAATAGAGTGACTCAGAATTTGTGATATTTTACAAATCATGAAAGTAGTGCTGTGGATAGTGAGGAAGGCTATCTAAAGCTATAGCAGGATATACAGTATAAAGATTGCGCGAGACAGGGTAGATAATCAAAATCTTTTTCCCATAGTAGGGGTATCAAAAACAAGAGGGCATAAATTTAAGGTGAGAGGAAGGAGTTTTAAAGAGCATCTGAGGGGAAAGTTTTTTTTTCTTACATGGGGGAGTGGTTGATATCTGGAATGTGCTGCCAGAGGAAGTGATGGTATCAGATACTAATACTATGTTTAAGATGCATTTAGACTTAAATAGGCAAATCATATAAGGATATCAATATAATGCGCATAAATGGGATTAGCGTAGATGGGCAAAAGTAGTTGGCATGGATGTTGTGGGTCAAAGGGCCCATTTCTGTGCTGTGTGACTCTGACTCTATGACATAAACTAAGAAACTGCAAATAATAGTAAACATCAAAGGTTTGCTGAAGTTAACTCTCAGCATAGCTTACCAAGGAACTGCTGATGATGTTGACTTTGTGCTACAATAGTTTGTTCTGCAGAATTCTGAACCTGTTGTCCACTTCCTGCAAAGCTGTCCCCTATTCCATCCAATTTCTGCATAGGCTTATATCTGAGAAACAATATTGCCAACACTGGTGTGTTAAAAGGAAAATACTGGAGTAAAATGATTTAAAATGTAAAACAAGAATTTCACCTCAAAGAGAAACAAGAGAGAATAAATTGGAGCCTCAAACTGGAATAAACTACATTTCTCTCTGTACGATGGCAACACATGCACACACAAGAACGTGAAAAGTTAATGATCAGTTGATCAAAGCACAATCTTTTCATGCAATAGCCAGATAGATTTCCAAGTCAGTGGTGTTGTCATTACCACCTCCTTCAAAGGTTATTTCAAAAATTCAGCATTCTTCCAATAAAATTTTATTTTAATATGGTTTGCTTTTCCATTACTTTTAATTGACACCTCTGTTTCTTCTTTCCTGGCTGAATATTATGGGTTTCAATAATCCCTCAATGAAAGATTCAAGTAGAAAGCTTTGGAGGAAAATGGCACAATGGACCAATGTGCCCTCAAATAAATATTTTAGTATGCATCCAACAGTCTCCCATTACTTTGACTTGCCATTGCACAGTTCAGTTCAAAATGTTCCACATTGAAAATAAAAGCATATGGGAGAGTAAGGAAATCGGGTACCTGCATAAAATGGTTAACCAATATAACAGTTCTTTAACCATTTAAAGACTAGGAAATTATCACACAAAGACTGAGGAGGAGGATGAAATAAAAGTGGAAAAATCAGAAAAGAAAGTAAAAAAGGAGTAAGAAATAACATAATATTTATAAAGTCTTCCCAAAGAACTAAAAAAGTTGAAGAAGATTCTACACTGCAAAAGCTATTTGTCCATGTTAGAATATCCAGTAACACTAACCACAACACTAAAAGGGTATAGGTTTCTAAGGTGCACTTAATGGTTAATTAACTGACAATTATAAGCATTCTCTGAAAATAAAAGTCAGGACGAGATACCTTTCCCACAAAGCTAATGCAAGAGCTGAACAAATTCTGTAGCAATTTTTAGATATTCACACTTAGTTGCACATTTGCTCTTCACCTGAAGTTGTTTTATTGTTTACCCACAGTTAAAGCAAGCACTATTATACTGTCAGCAAATTCTGGCCGAATAATATTAGTTCACATAAACTTAAAAACTGAACGGAGAAGGAAAGAAGAAAAATAATTCATGTTTTGGAAGGACAGGAGAGGTCGGCAATCTTATTTTCAAAGGCAGGAGCAAGGCACAGATGCATGTATTAGTAGAGACACACGAGACTGCAGATGCTGGAATGTGGAGCAACAAACAACCTGCTGGATGAATTCAGCACGTCGAGCAGCATCTGTGGGGGTAAAGGAATTGTCGATGTTTCAGTCCTGACGCATGGTTTCAACCCAAAACGTCAACAATTCCTTTTTCCCCCACAGATGCTGCTTAACCTTCCGAGTTCCTCCAGCAGATTGTTTGCTGTATGTATTAGTAGTCTTCTAAAATTCTTACCTCTGTTTCTGATGCATGGGTTGTTGTCTCATGGCCATGTACTGCATATCCTCCTGCAAGCGATTTAGTGGGGAGTCTGGTTTGATCCGGATGCCGTAATAGTGATATTTGGAATTTCCTCTAAGGCAGAAAAATTGCTTTAAATTTAAATAAACACTTAGTGCAATTATCAGAAAACAGGAACAAAACTGGCAAGTAACTAACCTTGTTCCTAGCCGCCTGGTACGCAGACCCATGAAAATGGAACGAATAAGTTTCCCAAAAGAAGCTGCATTCACTGGGTCAAGCTTCTGTTCCTGACAGTGACGCAGGTAGTGGTTGTACAGAGTGCTTCGAGGAAGGCTGACACCTTCTGCTGTTTCATAGTTGTCCAATAACCACTGAAGCTAAAAGCAGACATAAAAATTGTATTTGTATGCCTACTTTTGTTTTTTAGTTACGTGCAATAAACACAGCTCGAATACACTGGCCAGACTGTGAGGGTATATGGACGAGGATGGATGAGATATATTCCATGTGTTGAATGGCAAAGCTCCTCAGACATGCCTAGAGTAAGTCAAGTTAGGAACCAACAGTAGGATCAGGAAATGTAGATGGTGGTGGTGATGTTGCAGAAAGTAGCAAGGGAGTTTCAACATTGAAAGTTAGTTGTAATGATGCACCAGGGTGAGCCACAGTGAGGAGATGACTGTGTGGCAGAAATCTGTTCTCTTTGCATTTTGAGGTGCACTCCGTCGTTCTAAGCATCACATTTTGGTAAATTACCTACCTTGTTGATCTTTCTGAATTTGTTTTTTGGACTTTGTTTTATTTTTGATTTAATTATGTTCTTTCTTGTAAAAATTGTGTATAATTTATGTTTTTCTTGTGAATGCTGCTTATATGATGCCATGTGCCTGTGACGCTGCTGTAAGTTTTCCATTGCACCTACGCATACATGTACTTGTGCATATGACAATAAACTTGACCTCGACAATCTGTTGGTCTCTGAGCAAATTAATCTTCTGTGGCTCAATGGGGATGCAGCATGGTGTGGTGGTAGTGGGTAGATGTGTTCTTTCAGACATGAATGAGAATATATACGCTTTTGATAAAGAGAACTTTGCAGCTCCATTTGTTGCAAATAATTATGCTAATTTTACTATTAGCCAAATCATTACTGTTAACCAGGAGTGAAAGACCAGTGATAGCTTCTGCAATTATAGGCAAGTTAGTCAGTAGATTCTTTAAGATTGGAAGTTTGGAAAACTCAAATGATATATTAGCCAGTGCCACAAACTACATAAGATGGGTACATCTGATGCTGATGGGAAAATTTTCAGCAGCGTAAAAGTTGAAACTATTTTAGTCTCCTGGCAGGGCCACTGCAAACAAAGGGTAATATGATTCTAGTGTATTTTTTCCCTCACCTTAAATTATATTCAATAAGGCTTCCTGCCAAGAAGTCTCATTTAAATAGCGAGGTAGCATCCATGTATTGTGTGCTACTTTAACTTGAACCTGGCAGAAGTTGCTGATAAGAAGCCTTCTGGTCTTTTACTAATTAAAGGTTCCCTTTGGCCCACAGGGATACTTATCTTATCCTGCCATTCCATGCTGCTGAACACCCAGTGTACCTAACCAGCATTGCCAATTTTATCACTGCCCACCTCCCATGTTCCTTACTTATCTTTCAGCAGGAGGCAACGACAACAGTCCTAGAGAAGTCTGGTCTCACCTCCATCCCACTTTTCACCCACTCTGATTTCTGCTTACTAATATTATTTCCACTAGTTTCAAGGGAGAATTAATGACAGTGTAGTTAAATATTGTCCAAGTGTTAAAAATTTACCATGCATTGTGATTTGGGGAGGCCTGATGAATTGTAAACATTTCTCACACATCCAATTACGATCATGAATTAAAATTGGGGCTCAAGGAAATTTCTTTTTTGTGAGTGTATTCTGTACTTGCAGTCTTGATCAATAAAAAATATGGGATAAACTGTATATTAGGAGTCTGGACAACGTGCAAGTCAAATGAAATAAATTTAACATACCCGTTTTAGTCAGTGTTGTACACGACAATCTTCTGGACTTAAATGGACATATGTAAAATTTTCTGTAAATAACTACATCAGGAATCCTTAACTCTGTCTAACCTATTCCAGTATTATTACTGATTGATTCAATTCTAAAGCAATGGTTATTTGAGCTTTTAAAGTTCACACACCATTCTCAATAATTCCCTATTAGACATCTGGTACATCAACTTCTGTAATGTTATTGCAGCCCTTTTAAAGATCAATGTTACCTGGAAAGACTGTTTGTAGAAATGGAATACCTACATTTTATAGAAATAACAATCAGATACACCTCTTCAATTTCCATTAATCAAAAGAATACAACTTCATTCAAATATCTTAAAAATTATGCAAGAATATAGACAAATGCTCTGTTTCCAATTTAGCTTAGTGAAACTACTTCTTGGTTTCTCACTTCCCATTTGATTGTAAGGATCTAACTAATCACCAGATCTAACTGGCTCCCCACTCTGCTTCGGAGCACATAGACAACAGCAAAACATAAGTCAGGCCGCTATTTATTGATTACAGCTCGGCGTTTAACACCATCATCCCTTTGGTATTAATCACCAAGCTTCTAAACCTGGGTCTCTACCTCCCGCTGCAACTGGATCCTTGACTTCCTTATTGGGAGATCACAGTCAGTGAGGATCGGTAATAACATCTCCTCCTCAATGACAATCAACACAGGCGCACCTCAAGGATGTGTGATTAGCCCACTGCTCTACTCTCTCTACACTCATGACTGTGTGGCTAAGCACAACTCAAACACCATCTATAAATACACAGATGACACCACTGTTGGTAAAATCTCAGATGGCGACGAGTAGGCATACAGGAGTGAGATAGATTGGTTGGTTGAGTGGTGTCCCAATAACAACCTTGCACTCAACGTCGACAAGACCAAGGAACTGATTGTGGATTTCAGGAAGGGGAAATCGGGAGAACACACACCGGTCCTCATTGAGGGGTCAGCAGTGGAAAGGGTGAGCAGCTAGAAGTTCCTGGGCATCAACATCTCAGAGGATCTATCTTGGGCTCAATACATTGATGCAATCACTAAGACGGCATGCCAGTGACTGTACTTCATTAAGAGTCTGAGGACTCTTGCAAATTTCTGTAGATGTACAGTGGAGAGCATTCTGACTGGTTGCATCACTGCCTGGTATGGAGGCTCCAATGTGCAGGATTGCAAGAGACTGCAGAGGGTTATAGAGTCAGCTAGCTCCATAACGGGCACAACCCTCCCCATCATTGAGGACATCTTCAGAGTGCCTCAAGAAGGCAGCATCCATCACTAAGGACCCTCACCAAGACATGCCCTCTTTTCATTACCACCATTGGGGAGAAGGTAAAGGAGCCTGATGACCTACACTCAACAATTTAAGAACAGCTTCTTCCTCTCTGCCATCAAATTTCTGAATGGTCCATGAACACTACCTCATTATTCCTTTTTTTGTGCACTATTTATTTATTTTGTAAGTTATAGTAATTTTATGTCTTTGCATTACTGCCACAAAACAACAAATTTCACATCATATAAGTCAGTGATAATTAATCTGATTCTAGTTCTGATTCTGGTTCTAGTTACCTAAGAAAGGAAAACTACATAACAGTAGACAGTTGATTAAGTACTTCAGAACTATTTTAAACAGTGTACTATCTGCACTTGCAAATAAAAACTTAAAATGATTGGCCTTACTGGTCCATGAGAGAAGAATGGTGAAATGGAGTGTCTGGTAAATTTAAGTGTCCAATGTGTAATTGAAATTTTACTTGAGCATTTAAAAAAGAATCAGAGGAGTCCACATTATCAATTTTATGGTCAGAATCAGAAGCAGAAAATATGTACAATAATTATAGTTTGTTATATAAATCACTGAGAATATTCAAGAAAGTGGACAACAGATTTTTAGATGTTATGGGAATCAAGTGATATGGGATTAGTGCAGGGAAGTGGCACTGCGGTAAAATATCAACCATGATTATATGGAATGGCAGAGCAGGCACAAGGAGCTGCTTCTATTTATTTTATGTTCTCATATAAGTGTTTCCTAGTTCAGCGTGCCTACAAATTATATTCACTTTTAAAACCTTAACAGTACTTGATTAAACATTGTAAGAAATTGAGAGGGGCAGGTTACCCGAGTTAATCCTCACTACTGAATGCATGGTCTGTGTGGTGATGGAACGTGGAAGGACATTAAAATGGCAGCCATCATTAGGGCCATGGGGAAAAATAGACTTGTGCATTGTGGAGCTGGTTTCTTGGTGGTGACTTTGGAAGGAAGTCATCCAACGTCTACTGCATCCTTACTATGTCTCCAATTAAAATTAAATTGGAGAACGCATGGAGCTAGCAAGTAAGCATCAAATAGCAAAGGAATGGCATTGCTACAGTATGAACAATCCTTGAGCTTTAATTTCCACTACCCTATCTGCAATTTTATTTCACATCTTCAGCCCTCCTGGTGTGCAAGAGTTTTTCTTAAAACAACCCAATATTTATTTTTTAATAGTTTTCACCCACGTTCCATCTCTCTATATTATTGCTGGTACCTTTGGAATACCCTAAGGTTGTGAAAGGCAAGACAGGAAACAGTGTTTTCTTTCTAAACTCTATTGTTCCACCTTCACAAATGCTCTAACTGTGAAACTTAACTTTAATTGAGGCCATCTGTTAAATTCTGATTGCCTTTTCTGACTCACAATTTCACCTGCACCAAACAAGTTATGACACAATCCATCTATGCTATTTCTACCCTATTAGTCTCTTCCTATCAATACAACATATCACTTGCTCCCTAAGCACTTTCCTGACTTGACAGTTTGAATTCCTTTAAGTCCTGCTTGGCAATACCTTCAATCTAGCTCAAGGAAGACCAGCTTTATTAAAACTAGCTCAAGAAATTGAACTCCTATTCCAACAATTCACCCATAGACTTTTCTTTCTCTACAAAATTTTCAGTTAATTTCAACATTTCCCTTGTCATTTTATTTAAGTATGCTAAAAGTGATTTCTATGCAACTACTTTGCAAAGCCACATACAATATTCTGAGACACCCGAAATACCACGGGCTCTCATTTCATATTCTTACAAGCATCTTTGACCATTCCATACTCCTGTCTTTTTTCAGCAGTCCGCTAGTGCATGCCTCTCACCTTGTTATGCTCATGTCTGTTTGAGCACTAACCACTACAATGCTGTCAATTACATTTAGGTTCAATTCACTGGTACAGGTACACCTGCAGTCTCTTCATCATCTATACTTTACCATCAATTACATAATTTGTATGCTTGGACAAATGTTACACTTAATTTGGTGATCATCTCTACTACTTCTTTTCCTCCTTCATTAATCTAAAAGCAAATCTAACTACAGTATTCATCTTAGCTACTGTGATCACTTACTTGCCTCTGTTCTAGACTATATTAGTGTCCTGGTTGCTAGATCAGGTTTGCGGGAGATGCAGAAAATAAGCATCTGTTTGACCCTAAGCTCACTTTTGTTCCCCACAACTGCACCATTACCAAGACAGCTTTCTTCCAAGATTCCATTTCCACTTTCTTCAAAGTATCAGCTTGGCTCAGTGGTAGCATCCCTGCCTGAGTTAGAAAAGAAAAAAAAATTAAGTAAACAATTGTATTTATATAGCATTGTTCATGACCTCAGGATATCTCAATGCACTTTACAGCCAACAGCATAATTCTTTGAAGTGCAGTAACTGTTGTAATGAAATAAATGCACCAGCCAATTTGTATAAACTTGCAAGGTTTGACAATCTGCAATGTGATAATCTGTATTAATGATTCTGATGGAGATAAATATTGACCAGTGCACAGAGAGTACTCCTTTGAACTACTCAGTTTTCAATTGTTTATAGGTTCAAGGCTTCAGACAAGTATCTGAACACCTTAAACTAGATTGGAACTGATCGTACACTGCACCCCTGGTGGTTATGGCCTTAAACTGAAAATCCCATCTGTGTAAGGAATGTTGCCAGTATCTTGGCTAACATTCATCCCTTAGTCAACACTACCAAAATAAATGGATTGATCATTCCTCTTGGGGCTCTTTGTGGGATCTTACTGTGATCAAATACATTGTTCATCTTTAAACAACAGTGATTACTCTTCAAAAGGTAATTAATTGGCTGTTAAGTACCCTTGAGTTTTGAGGAAATCACAGCTGCTATATAAACACATGTTTTTTTTCTCCATCATCATAAGATTGCCTCCCTCCACTGTTAAGACTTAGATCATGCCTTCAATGCCCTTTAGTTCAAGCTCTGTAACATTTTCTTACCTGGATTTTATTAAAGCTATTTTCACTAGGTTCAACACATCCAAACCACTGTAGCCCATTTCCTCACCTGCACTTCATCAGCTGTGTCTTTTTCACTACTTCCCATCTCAAGAAACTATCATCAAAATCCTTGTCCTTTTAGATCCCATGGTTGACTCATGCCACCCTGATTCAATAAAGTCTTACTGCCTCAAGTCCTCCCAAGCACTCCTCTTTGCATTAACATCAAATGAATATCTGTTCTTTGGACCCCTGGATCCAGTGTGTTACGAACTGGGTTACTATTGGTGAATGTCCCTTTAAGATAAAGCATAGTGGTGTGTGTGTGTTGGCGTGGTTATGACAACAGAAGATAAAGGACGTAATGACGTTTTTGAAGCAGTCAGTCAAAGGGGAGAGAGAGACAGACACCAGCCTGCTAGTTTCTCTATTGATGGATGAGAAACAATAACTGTGCCTGTCACTACAATCCATGTATGGATCTTTGGAGTAATCCAGTGGAGTCCACCTTGTCGTTAACCTGCAGAGGGAAACAGGTATTTGTGTGGACGGCCATGTCTCGGATGCTTTTCGGGGTGGCAGATACTTCGGAACAAAGCAGTGGAGTTCACTTTGTTGTTGACCTGTAGAAGGAAACAGGTATTTGTGTGGACGGCCACGATTCGAGAGTCTTTCGGGGTGAGGAAGATGCGGTGGAGTGGTCACTGCTGAGTAAACACTGAGGTGTCGTTTGGGTTCCATCGTGGAACATTTGGATTTCGTAATTACTCTCTATTTTCTCTCTACATCTACGTTTTGTCTTCAGTCAACGGTGATTGTTGAAGAAGCTTTTGCTCACGTTTCACCTTATGGCTTGCTGAACTGAACTTCAAGAACCACTTCTGGACTTGGAGTTTGGGAGTTTGCCACACACCCACTACGAGTTTAGTTCTTGGGGTTAATGCTTAAGATTTAACATTTTTACTTCTAACATTTTTACTTTTATTTTTCTTATTATCATAAGTAGTTATTAATAAAGTAGTCTTAAACACTTATACGTGACTCGGAGTGTTTCTTCTGTTGCTGGTTCGTAACAACTGTATAAGCCACTTATTCAGCCCTTTCATCCACTCTCTGGAACTTCCTTCACAGTTTTTGCTCTTGTTTTATTTTCCTTTAGCCTTTCAAAATCCTCTCAAACCTTTTCTTTTCATGTGCATTTACTCCCTTACTCCATTCTTCTATTAACTCCTTTGGAGTCAGATATTTTGAACCCATGATTGTAAATTGCTTGAAACATCTTTCTGCAGATGAAGAATAGAATTGCAAGTAGTTGTTAAGCCAGAAGCTAGTAAAGTTTAATAGCAGGAAATGGTGAAACTTAAAATAAACATTAATAAACTACTGCACAAATGGTCAATATAATTCTGACTGAACTCCACTTTTCTAATCATTCATCACACCTAATAGTGTGTTAAAAAATCTTGCATGTAGCTGTAAAAGTGATCAGAATATTTGCGTAAACTTTGCACTCTTCCATAAATTCAAACAGGGTCCTTCAGACACATGATGTACTCCAGCATAGAGGCCATCAGGTATTCTATCTTGATGACATTTGTCAATTTTTTTTTTCTGTCAACAGCCCACTCATGCCAAAGCAGGCCTTAACTGGAGAGTTGAGGCATGGTTCGGCATGTTATAAAGGGACCAAGCTTACCTGTTCTGCTGCTGGGGAGTTCCAGGCTTCAGTCTTCTTGCAGGTGGATTCGACTTTTAAGTATTTCCCTTGGTGTTCACTTCCACCCACCACCCCGTTGCTGGCAATGTCTTTCAGACCCGACTGCAGGTCATGCATCACTTCACCCTTAGTGTGATTGATATCTGATCTCCAACGTCCCTTCCCCCAGTGAGGCTGTGTCTCCAACACCCTCCTCCATACTCCAGACCAACTTCTTCTCATTCCCCTCCTCAATCCAGAACCACCATCTCTTCTCTCCTGGTGATCTGCAACTTACTGGATTTCCTCCAGTAGCTATGCAAAATAATATTGGTTGCTCGGAACCTTTGAATAAAATTGAGCCCCTGTGTTATGCCATTTTAGGCCAATGTGTTCTTCTCTGAAATGTTCAGATCCCTGATTTGCAGTCTAAAAAAAAGATCTTTTTTTCACCAATACAAATTACTTCTTCATTAATAACTTACACAATAGGTCAAGACAAATATCTGTGTGCTTACTGACTGATTCTTTAATTTGGAAACCTTTCAATCCCAAGTAGGGAGAGAACTTTTTTCCTCCTCTCCACCTATTCTTCCAGAATCATGTTTGACAATCCTGGTGCCCATGTTTCTCTCTGCACAGCCATGGCTTCCTCCAGGCTTCCAAAATGGATTTCACCATTGGTTGATTGCAATGAGTACATAACCTTATGTAAAATAACTGCTATGGGTAAAGCTCCAAGGACATACAGCTGGAAAAATGTGATGATCTCAAATGTGGTGAAGGTAACTGAAGACCACCATCAAATTCCATCTTACAACCACCACAGCACTAGCCTTGCACACTGTTTCAAGCAATGCTCACCTCCCAACAGCCTGTCAATCAGAACTTCTATCTAATGTTTACATACTCCATCACATATTCACTTACCAGTGCTAAAGGTCCACACTACATTACAAATTTACACACATTCCCAGCCATTAACTAAGCCGATCACATCATACAAACACAATGCAAGACTTCCACTAACTGTAAAGAAAGTGAAAAATATAAAGGTCCCTATAACTTGATCCGACACTTGAAACTAGCAGTTGGGATATTGGAATATCATTCACTGGAAAGATATGATCAGAGGAGGGATCAGCACGGAGCAACAATAACCTGCAGGAAGCACAGATGAAGAGGTAACAACGAACAATCTGATGGAGGAGCTTAGTGGGTCAAGCAGCATCTGTGGGAGGAAAGGAATTGTCCTGCTGCAGGTCTTGACCTGTAACATTGACAATTCCTTTCCACCCGCAGATGCTGCTTGACCCACTGAGTTCCTCCAGTGGATTTTTTGTTGCTCCAGATTCCAGCATCAGCAGTTTCTTGTGTCTCTCCAGATAAAAAGGCAGCCCAGGTAACATATTCCCAGATAACTAGGTGAACACAAGTTCTGCTGTACAAGACCTCTGTGAAGACTTTGATGAAGGATCATAGAGAAAAATTAAATAACAATGGGCATACACAATAAAATGCTCGATGGGTCAAATGCCAACGAGTATCAGGGAGTTTATCTCTAACCTGGCGCACACTGTATTGCATTGAACAGGTGACAAATGGATGAATTTTCAGAGTTTTGGTTAGGGTACCCTTCAATCAGGCTACATTATCCCTTATTATGTTGAGCTTGCATGCTGCTGGAACTGCACTCATCCAGGCAAGTGGAGTATATTCCATCACATTTGTGATATGCCTTGTATTTGACAGAAAGGATCAGGGGACTCAGAATTTGAGTCTCTCACGGCAAAATACCCAGCCTCCAAAGTGTTGCTGCACCCATATAATTATGTCTAGTCCAGTTAAACTTCTGGTTAACAACAGAATGCTACTAAAGCTCCAAAATGATGTCTGCAGTGGACACACATTTTTGGGTAGAATCTCACAAAGGACCATATTCATGAAGACATGAAGTCCAGGATGCACTGAAGCATACAGAGCAGGCACATCAGGAGATCAATCAGCATGCAAAGATGCTGACCCGGAGCCTATTTTGATGTTCCATGTTAATGCTCTCTTAAACTGGCTGCAGGGCAGGGCTTCACAGAAGACTGAAGTACAGGGTCCTAAGGCCCCCCTTCCCTAGCATCCTCCTGGCTAATGCACAGTCATTAGAAAACAAGACTGAGGCTCTTAGAGCAAGATTGCTTTATCAGAGGGACATGAGGGACTGCTGGGTATTGTTTCACAGACACATGGCTCACTCCCAACTCTCCTGACACAGTGCTCCAGCCCGAGGGTTTTACAATCCACTGCGTGGACCAGACGGCAGCGTCGGATAAGGAAAAAGGCGGCAGTGTCTGCTTTATGATAACCTTATTGTGGTGCATGGATGTGGTGGTCTTATCCCATTCCTGCTCACCCAACCTGGAACACCTGGCAGTGAAATGCTGACTGTTCTACCTTTCCACGGGAATTCTCTGCTGTCATCCTGACTGCAGTCTACATCTCACCTCAGGCAGACATCAAGCTACACTTGAGGAACTAAGTGCTGTGATCAACCAGAACGAAGCAGTGTACCCAGATGCCTATCACATTGTGGGGGGAGGTTTTAATCAGGCTAGCTTGAAGACGTCTCTACCTAACTACTATCAACACATCACCTGCAAAACCAGAGGATTCAATACACTCGACCACTGCTATACCACCATCAAGAACACCTAATGCTCCATCCCTCACCAGCACTCACCAACCACCTGGCTGTGCTTCTTCTGCCTGCGTATAGACAGACAATGAAGAGCTCGGCACCAGTGAAGAGGACTACAAAGAGCTGGATGGAAGAGGCAGAGCAGTGAATTCAGGATTGCTTCAAGTTGGTGGACTCTAACATGTTCAAGGATTCGTCAGTGGACCTAAATGAATAGGCCACAGTCATCACCGACCTCATAAGGACAAGTGCGCACCCACAAAAACATTCCGAGTCTTCCCCAATCAGAAGCCCTGGATGAACCAGGAGATTCATAATCTGCTGAGGGCTAGATCTATGGTGTTTAGGGTTGGTGAACCAGAGTTATATAAGACCTCCAGAAGGCTATTGAGAGTGTAAAGAGGCAATTTCGGACTAAACTGGAAACACAGATGGATGCTCGACAGCTGTGGCAGGACTTGCACAATGTTACTGCAAGGTGACCCATTGTCTGGGCCCAGCACATAGATGCAATCATAAGGAAAGCGTGCCAGTGTCTTTGCTTTCTTAGGAGATTAAGGAGGTTTGGTTTGTCAAGCTGAACACTCTAACAAGCTTCTACAGATGTACTGTTGAAAGTATTCTGACTGGTTGCATCATGGTCTGGTATGGCAATTTCAATGCGCATGAACACAAGAAGCTGCAGAGAGTAGTAGTCTCTGCCCAATACATCAATGGGCACATCCCTCCCCACCATTGGTAGTATCTACAGGAGGCATTGCCTCAAGAAGGCAACATCTATCGTCAAAGATGCCCACCATCTGGGCTACGCCATCTATTCACAGCTACCATCAGGCAAGAGGTATAGAAGCCTGAAGTCCCAGGTTCAAAAACAGCTACTTCCCTTCAGCCATTTGGTTCTTGAACCAACCAGAAAAACCCTAATCACTAAAGTTTAGCAATACTATGACCACTTTGCACTAAAATTGACTTTTTTTTGTTCTAATTGTGTTTTCTTGTAAAAATTGTGTATAATTTATGTTTTTCTTGTGAATGCAGCTTATATGATGCTGTGCCTGTGATGCTACTGCAAGTAAGTTTTTCATTCCACCTGTGCCTGCGTGTACTTGTGTATATGACAATAAACTCAACTTTGACTTTGACCTTGCACAGCTGAATGTACATCTAGCAACAAGGGGAAAAAGAAGGACAGCAACGGGTCCGAAGGTGGATAAGTCACCTGGACCGATGGACTACACCCCAGGGTTATGAAAGAGGTAGCTGAAGAGATTGTGGAGGCATTAGTGGTGATCTTTCAAGAATCACTACAGTCAGGAATGGTTCCAGAGGACTGGAAAACTGCTAATGGCAATCCACCCTTTAAGAAGGGAGGGAGGCAAAAGACAGGAAATTATAGGCTGGTTAGCCTGACTTCAGTGGTTGGTAAGATGTTAGAGTCCATTACTAAGGATGAGGTTTTGGGCTACTTGGGAGCACATGATGAAATAGGCTGAAGTCAGCATAGTTTCCTTAAGGGGAGATCTTGTCTGACAAATCTGTTGGAATTCTTTGAGGAAGTAACAAGCAGGATAGACAAAAGGAGAGTCACTGGATGTTGTTTACTTGGATTTTCAGAAGGCCTTTGACAAGGTGTTGCACATGAAGCTGCTAAACAAGATACAAGCTCATGGTATTACAGGAAAAGTACTAGCATGGATAGAAGACTGGCTAATTGGCAGAAGGCAAAGAGTGGGAATAAAGGGGGCCTTTTCTGGTTGGCTTCTGGTGACTAGTGGTGCTCCACACGGGTTGATGTTGGGTTCGCTACTTTTCATGTTATATGTTAATGATCTGATGGAATTGATGGCTTTGTGGCCAAGTTTGCAGATGATACAAAGATAGGTGGAGGGGCAGGTAGTGTTGAGGAAGCAGGGAGTCTGCAGAAGGACTTGGACGGATTGGGAGAATGGGCAAAGAAGTGACAGTTGGAATACATGGAGGGAAGTGCATGGTCATGCTCTTTGGTAGAAGGAATAAAGGCGTAGACTATTTTCTAAATGGGGACAGAATTCAGAAATAAAGGTGCAAAGGGACCTGGGAGTCCTATTGCAGGATTCCCTAAAGGTTAACGTGCAGGTTGAGTCAGTAGTAAGGAAGGTAAGTGCAATGTTAGCATTCATTTCGAGAGGACTAGAACATAAAAGCAAAGGTGTAATGCTGAGGCTTTATAAGGTGTTGGTCAGACCACATTTGGAGTATTGTGAGCAGTTTTGGGCCCCATAAAATGGTCCTGGAGAATGAAAGGGTTAACATACGAGGAGTGTTTGATGGCTCTGGGCTTGTACTTGCTGAAGTTGGGGGGGGGGATTCTCATTGAACCCTACCGAATATTGAAAGGACTGGATAGAGTGAACATGGAGAGGATGCTTCCAGTAGACCAGAGAGCACAGCCTCAGAATAAAACAACGTCCCTTTAGAACAGAGATGAGGAGGAAGTTCTTTCACCAGAGGGTGGTGAATCTGTGGAATTCATTGCCACACACGGCTGTGGAGGTCAAGTCATTGGGTATATGTAAAGCAGAGCTTGATACGTTCTTGATTAGTAAGGGTGTCAAAGGTTACAGGGAGAAGGCAGGAGAATGGGATTGAGAGGGAAAAATAAATCAGTCATGACCAAATAGCAGAGCAGACTCAATGGGCCAAATAGCCTAATTCTACTCCTATGTCTTATGTTATATTTAAAGGATCATTTAGTATTTACAGGCTTATTGCTAAGTGTTTGTTTGATTCTGGCTGTTGTGATTATAAATATATTTGCTTTTAATTATTGCTTCAGATTTGGCATAGCTCGTCAATGCCGACCATGGTGCCCACCAAGCGGGTCCCACTTGCCCACATTTGGCCCATATCCCTCTAATCCCCTCCTATTCCTCAATGTACTTGAGTTTAATCTGGCCATGTGTGAGGTGTTGTATGTTGGGAGATCAAATATAAAGGAAAGGTACACAGTTAAAGGCAGGATCCTTAACAATGTTGATGTACAGTGGGATCTTGGGGTGCAAATCCATGGCCCCCTGAGGGTGGCTGCATGGGTTGATAGGGTAGTGAGGGGACATATGGCATGCTTGCCTTTATTAGTTGAGCTGCTGAGTTTGGGTTGCAGTTTATTGGGTTCTGGTTGGGCTGCAGCTGGGGTATTGCATTCAATTCTGGTTGCCCCTTTAGAGGGGGAACGTGATGGCTTTGGAGAGGGTGCAGAAGAGGTTTACCAGGATGCTGTCTGGATTAGAGGGCATGTGCTATAAGGAGAAGTTGGACAAAGAGGTTGCACTCTTTCCAGCTTAATGGCATCTTTCCAGCTTAATGGCATCTTTCCTATGGCAGGGTAAACCTGAGCACAGTATTCCAGGTGTGGCCTCTCCGACATCTTGTACGGTTGCTGGATGGCCTCCTGGCTTCCGTGCTCATTGCCCTGGCTGATGGGGGCCAGTGTGCCAGGGGCCACCTTTGCCACCCTGTCTACCTGTGACACCATTTTTAGGAAACCATGTACATGGTTGGACAAACTTAGATTATTTTTTTCTGGAGCAGCAGAGGCTGAGGGGAACATGTTTGTTCTATCGCACTCTAAATTTTTGCAATATAGAAGATAGAACAGTACAGCACAGGAACAGGCCCTTTGATCCACAATGTCTGTGCCGAGCATGATACCAAATTAAGTTAGTCCCATCCTCCTGCACATGATTCATATCCCTCCATTTCCTGCATATTCATGTGAAATGATAGATACTTAAGAATGTTCTGCTGACTACAAAGCTTCAATGCAAACTTTTTAGATTCCCAGCCTTGGAAGTACTAATAGGCATTTTCCTTGTCATATAGGATGACTGGGAGAAAGAGCAGAGAACAAATTGCTGGAAGAGACATCAGCATGAAAGCGTATCAATTCAGATTCTTATTCATCAATTCTCATGCTTGAGCCTTTGTATGGTGTGAAACATATGTGTTTCTACAAGGACATTGCCAGTAAAATCTGTAAGTTACTGCAATATCAGTTGCAACTTCAGTACAGGACACAGACTGGATTCCCAACGGCAGTCAAGTGAGTGACTCAGTAAAGTAGCTAAGAGAGCTGCTGCCTTACAGCTTCAGAAACCTGGGTTCAATACTGACTCCAGTTCTGTCTGTGCAGTTTGCACATTCTCGCGGTCACTGCGTGGGTTTCCTCTCAGTGCTCTGGTTTTCTCCCACATTCCAAGGTTGCAAGGATTGATAGGTCAGTTGGCCACTGTAAATTGTCCCTCGTGCGTCAGTGAGTGGTGGAATCTGGAGGAAGTTGAGGGGATTGTGGGGAGAATAAAGAGGGATTAGTGTAAATTGGGTGCCTGATGGTCGGTTTGGTGAGCTGTTTCTGTGCTGTATGACTATAATTTTATGATTCTGAGTTTGTTTTATTTTCACAAAGCTTGATCTGGAGATCTTTGCAAAATTAATAAGCGTTCTGTCCACTGCTGTGTAAGAAAGACTCAGGCTCTCTACTCAAAAAGAAATTAAATGACAGTTCATTCTCTCCAGCAGGCAGAAAGAGCATGTAGCTTCATTAGGATTGCAGATTTCCCCATGATGCAGGATGCCACTGACTGCAACTATTGCAGATCAAATCTGCTGTGTTGTAATGGAAAGAGATTCCACTTTCTTAACGTCCAGTTGGTGTGACCTATGGCAGTGAATGCACCCTATCCTGGCAGCAGTCCTAATTCCTTCATTTTGTTGCAGAATGCAGTGTCATCCGCATTTAAGTTACACGGCAAACAATGGATGCAAAAGGCGTTCCTCTGGTGACATTGTTGCGGACTCTTGTGCAACACACATATATAGTGGCATGCAAAAGTTTGGGCACCCCGGTCAAAAATTCTGTTACTGTGAATAGCTAAGTGAGTAAAAGATGACCTGATTTCCAAAAGGCATAAAGTTAAAGATGACACATTTCTTTAATATTTTAAGCAAGATTACTTCTTTATTTCCATCTTTTACAGTTTCAAAATAACAAAAAAAGAAAAGGGCCCGAAGCAAAAGTTTGGGCACCCTGCATGGTCAGTACTCAGTAACACCCCCTTTAGCAAGTATCACAGCTTGTAAACGCTTTCTGTAGCCAGCTAAGAGTCTTTCAATTCTTGTTTGGGGGATTTTCGCCCATTCTTCCTTGCAAAAGGCTTCTAGTTCTGAGGGATTCTTGGGCTGTCTTGCATGCACTGCTCTCTTGAGGTCTATCCACAGATTTTCGATGATTTTTAGGTCGTGGGACTGTGAGGGCCATGGCAAAACCTTCAGCTTGTGCCTCTTGAGGTAGTCCATTGTGGATTTTGAGGTGTGTTTATGATCGTTATCCTGTTGTAAAGGCCATCCTCTTCATCTTCAGCCTTTTTATAGACGGTGTGATGTTTGTTTCCAGAAATTGCTGGTATTTAATTGAATTCATTCTTCCCTCTACCAGAGGAATGTTCCCCGTGCCACTGGCTGCAACACAAGCCCAAAGCATAATTGATCCACCCCCGTGCTTAACAGTCAGAGGGGTGTTCTTTTCATGAAATTCTGCACCCTTTTTTCTCCAAACATACCTTCGCTCATTGCGGCCATATAGTTCTATTTTAACTTCATCAGTCTACAGGACTTGTTTCCAAAATGCATCAAGCTTGTTTAGATGTTCCTTTGCAAACTTTTGACGCTGAATTTTGTGGTGAGGACGCAGGAAAGTTTGGAGAAAAAAGGGTGCATAATTTCCTGAAAAGAACACCATGGGGATGGATCAATCATGCCTTGGGCTTGTGTTGCAGCCAGTGGAATGGGGAACATTTCACTGGTAGAAGGAAGAATGAATTCAATTAAATACCAGCAAATTCTGGAAGCAAACATCACACCGTCTGTAAAAAGGCTGAAGATGAAAAAAGGATGGCTTCTACAACAGAATAATGATCCTAAACACACCTCAAAATCCACAGTGGACTACCTCAAGAGGCACAAGCTGAAGGTTTTGCCATGGCCCTCACAGTCCCATGACCTAAAAATCATCAAAAATCTGTGGATAGACCTCAAAAGAGCAGTGCATGCAAGACAGCCCAAGAATCTCTCAGAACTAGAAGCCTTTTGCAAGGAAGAATGGGCGAAAATCCCCCAAACAAGAATTGAAAGACTCTTAGCTGGCTACAGAAAGCATTTACAAGCTGTGATACTTGCCAAAGGGGGTGTTACTAAGTACTGACCATGCAGGGTGCCCAAACTTTTGCTTCGGGCCCTTTTCTTTTTTTGTTATTTTGAAACTGTAAAAGATGGAAATAAAGAAGTAATCTTGCTTAAAATATTAAAGAAATGTGTCATCTTTAACTTCATGCCTTTTGGAAATCAGGTCATCTTTTATTCGCTTAGCTATTCACAGTAACAGAATTTTTGACCAGGGGTGCCCAAACTTTTGCATGCCACTGTATACTTGGAGTGCATACATCTGGCATATGCAAACCTGTAATCCAATATTGGTTGGAGTACTTAGGAGAAAATTGAAATGAGAAAACACAAACTCAGAAAGGGAGGAAAGCAGGCAGAGTGCTGGTGTAGTTAATGATGTCTTGAGAGGGCTCTGACATCCTGAGATTTCCTATAGATATACCAGTTTAAGAAATAGAATTGAATTAGATGATATAGGTGATTTTTCACAAATTTACTCACAATAATTTGAATAATGTCTTTGACAGGGAAATGAAGTAAAGACAATGTAATAAATCTCAAAATGCTTCTGTCTGTTACAAACTGAGAAACAGGGTAGAATAGATTTTAGCTCTGCACATTCATGTTTCTACTGCTTATTCCTGTTCTAGAGTCATGGGTGACAACAATTCCCTATGACACAGTTCAAGTAATTACAATTGAAGTACCATTGCAAATTCTCATAAGCACCAAACTCGTCAACAAATTCTGAATTAATGGGAGAGCACTTACTTCCCCACATAATATAGGCCATTTTCCTAATTGCTTCCCCCCACCCCCACCCAAGTAAATGACCACCATTTTTCAGGGATTCAGGCTGGATTCTTGGCCACATCTCTGTTGTGGAATGTTTGCCTCACCTCATTCAGTGTTCTATACTCCATAAGTATACTTGGTCTGAAGCTCTGAAACTAAAAATTTAGGAAAACCCTGTCACTGGCTATATCCTGTTGGTGTCATTTGCCTTCTAAGAGGTGGGCAAAAGTTCCACTCCTTTCAAGGCAAATTGGAAACTCCAAATTCAGCAAGGCACAACCAGGTGTCTGCTGTTTTCTCCCAGGGGTGTCTTCAGGTTGCAGCCAGAGTTACAGTAAGGAACTTGTGAAAATTTTCACTCCACTCTATTCTAACTCCAGATCTCAACATGACCATTTGTTTATTCTGGTAAGAGGAAGGAAAACAACACAAATGTCAATAAGTTACATAAGAAGTTAAGACAAGCAAAATAAGCAGAAGTGGCAGCAGAATAAATCAGAAAAAAGCTCATGTAACTTATTAAAGATTTAAGTGGTTTTGAAGGAAGAGGCAACTTACATGGCTGTTGAGAAGAGTGCTTCTGTGAGCTGTCAAACCATCAGACTTTTGGAGTGTCTCAATCGCCATTTCAATCTGATGATAGATAGCATTAAAAAAGAGCTCAAGACAAGACAGTAAAAGCAGATTTAATTGAACACAGAAATAAATGAAAGAATCAAAAGGCACAACAGGAATTTTTAGTGAGCATGTTCCTAATGACATATTTAACTTGTTGAATACATTATTTTTTAAACAACTTAAAAGCAAGAGACTTTCAAGTGCAATTCATGTAAACAAAATAAAAATAAACATTCAGAATGCAGAACATTTTATTAGCTAAGCCTCATGCTAAACTATGCATCAGCTACAATCTATAAATGTTATACCAGCCGCGTTAAAGGACCAGGCCACCTGTATGTCATGCAGCATGTAACAATTTTTACATTGTACAGCACATACTAACTTGGCTACATGCTGTCTAATCGTCAATGTTATTCTTCAAAAATCATCTGTATGCTATGCAATTTGTATCAGTTACATGATCTACTTCGCATGCCGAATGTGTGCACTAATTGTGCCCATATTGTGTAGATAACCTACAGAAATGAAATGTTGAAAATGTTTTGAAAGTGAAGATTATCAAGATTAAAAAGGATTCCGTGTGGACGAATTAGAAGACAGTAATCCTTTCAGGTGTTTTTAATCAAATTGCAAGAGTAAACTTGCATTTACCATATGAATACATGTATTAATTAAACAGCATGTGTTTATGCTTAAACACATGTATCAGTATTTTTTGGTTTCAGTTGTCATTTTGATAGTGTGCTATCTTTCTGTTTGATGATGGCATGCATTTTAAATTCTGGAACAGTATTGATCTTGTGACATATGGCCTGCAGGAATTCTGGAGTTTTGACAAAAGAAGCAGAATAATAATTGATTTGTGTTTCAGATCAGAGTGGCAAGGATTATTAAATGTTAATTGATTGAATTAATATGGGGAAAAGGTCATGAGACTGCATAAATTCTATTTTGTTAAACATTACACATGAATTGGCTGAGATTTATGGACTTTCAGGATCTATTTGAATCTTTTACTTGCTGCTAAATTCCCCCAAATAGCACACAACACTTAGACAAAGAACTAGCAAAACTTCTGAGGATACATGCATCTTTTGAAGTAAAGTGAATAAAAGGCATAGTATTTATTAATCAAAGGAGCCATCACATCTTGGCGGGGGGTCAGCACTGACCAGAATTACTTATTAATCAAAGGAACCATCATGTCCTGGGGGGGGGGGTCAGCACTGACCAGAAACTCAACTGGACCAATCACATAAATACTCTGGCTGCAGGAGTATGTTGGATGCTGGCTGCTATCCTGGGGGGGAGGGAGGGGGTGGTGGTGGGGAGGCACCCCAAGCCTTTCCACCATCTACAAGGCACAAATCAGCAGTATGATGGAATGCTCTCCACTTGCCTGGATGAGTGCAGCTCTAACAACACTCAAGAAGCCTGACACCATACATAACAAAGCAGCCTTTTAATTGGAACCTCATTCATTCCCTTCACCCCATCACACTGTGGATGCAGCACGTGCCATCTGGAAAATGAACTGTAGATTCTTGTTCAGGTTAATCTGACAGCACCTCCCAAATCCTGGCCTCCACCACTGAGGATAAGGGGAGTAGGTGCTGTGGATTGCCACCATCTACATGTTCCTCTCCTTACTTGTACACATATCATTATTCCTTCATTGCTGATTGGTCCAAGTCCTGGACACCCTACCCAACAGCATTGTGGATGTACCTTCACGTAAATAAATGCAGCAATTCAAAAAATAGTTCACTACCATCTGCTTAAGGGCAATTTAGGAAGAGCGATAATTTCTGGTTTTCCAAGTAATCATTCACTGCCTTGTAGGATGTTAAGACTACTTGTAAAACCCACGCTAATCACTGGATGCACATATCAGCGAGTATCCTAATATTATGAATGACAGCACTAGCCTGCACCTTTTAAAGAAGAGGATCATTTTGGCTGCAAGATGTGGAGAAGACAGTTGAAGCAAGTAGCAAAAGAGTTCAATGTCAAGGGTGGTGTTACAAAACGCAAAAAGCAGGTCAAAAATTTTAATGATATTCCACAAGTTGTCAAGGTAAATGAGTTCATGTTCAAATGACTCATCCTTCAAACAACAGCAATGGCATCCTAAAGTTTATCATCTTCTTTGCTGATTACTATACTTGCATGTTTTGTGGCATTTGCAAACTTTGAATGCATGCCCTCGTTAGGATCATGTCATTAACAGATAAATTGTATATATAGATAAAAAAGCAAAAATTACTGGAAATCTGAAATAAAACCAGAAACTATTGGAAATACTCACTAGTTGAGGCAGCATCAATGAAGACAGAAACAAAGTAAACGTCTGAGGTCAATGACCTCTGTCTTGTTCTCCACAGATGCTGCTGTCAGAATGCCATTACTTGGGAATTACCATTATAACTTTATCTGAAAAATAAACATTCACCAATACCTTCCTTTCGTTCCTTAGCTAATTTTGCAATCATGTAGGCACTGCTGCTTTGATTACCTTTAATTTTGAGGCTGCCTTTTGTCTTTTTATGGCCTTTGACAGGCTAAATAAAATGAGTCCTGTAAGCTCAGATCAATTTCTATGGGAAGTTAGAGTCATACAACATAGAAACAGATACTTTGGAGCACCTAGTCCATACCAACCACCCATCACTCATATGCACTAATGCTATATTAATCCCATTTTATTCTCATCAACTGCCCCAAGATTCCACCATTCACTTACACACTAGGGGCAATTTACAGTGGCCAATTAAACTACTAACCTGCACGTCTTTGGAATGTGGGAGGAAACCCACGCAGTCACAGGAAGAATGTGCAAACTCTACATAGCCATCACCAGAAACCAGGATTGAAATTGTGAGGCAGTGGTCCTACTGGTAAATTTATAGTATGGTTATACTTTCTAATTTGATACCAATCTGATATGAAAAATCTGAACTTAATCATCAGGAAGGAACGTGTTTAAATAACTTTGATGCAGCAACTGCAGAAAGAACTAAGAATGGAGGAAATGCTCCACACTTTATACTATAGGATGGGTACCAAAGGGAAGCATGTAGAACATTCATAAGATCTATATTTGTGTAAATTTGATCAATGAAATACAAAAATGTTTTTATGTAAATAACTTTGACTAGAACTAGTTACCTGGCTTACTTTAATTTCTTTTGTGCCCTAAAGCACACAGCAATGTTACCTAGATTCTGAAAACTCACTGCCAATAATGAACACTGAGCAATTCAATTATTTTAGAAATATTACCAATTTCACTCATGCAACCATAATTCATATCCAACTGAGATAAACATGCTTCTAATTAGGTACCCTATTTCTCTCTTGCTTTGATGTCTGAATGAAATGTTCTGAATGAAAATATTTCGGGTCAAGGTACATTTTTGAAAAATAAATGTGTTAAATAGGAATGCTTGGGTCATAACAAAATATATAAGACTTTGATTATATAGGGATGAATCACTTCAAGGAATGCATCGAAAGATAGTAAGAATCCATTTAGAAGTTTAACTCAAGAAATGACGCATAGCATCAACCTGAATATTGTGAAAAGGTTCCTGGGGGGATATTGAGGATTCCCCTCGATTGGAAAGATCAAATTCCTGACTTTCCCTGCACTTGTGTAATTCATAAAGTATTGTTATAGAATAGGACAGCTGGAAGCTTGGATGCAGGAAACCTGCCTGCACTCCTTGGTTGGAATGGTATGTGAAAATAAACCCTTAAAATAAAACAAAAAAAATACTGCCTTAAAAGTATTTCACAGCAAATATTGGAAAATAAAAAACTTTTATGTTTAATTCAAAAGAACCACCCACAGAAGTTGAATCATATAATCTTTTAATAAAAATAATAAATGGAAAGACATGGTAATCTGCAGGAATTAAAAAGCCAGTCAATTCACTAATAAACCTGTTTTTGTGGTTTAGTCAGGTCATTTGATGTTATTTACAGAGTTAATATTAATAGGATTAGATAAAACTTAAAGTTCAGAAAACCTCACTTTTTACAGCAAATAACAAGTGTATCGTATTTTATTTAAAGAATTTCCGATTCTATTAATTTGTAACTTTACCTGAGAACACGGGAATTGGGCATTTATTGCTCATCACTAATTCCTCTTGCACAGACAATAGTATCTTCTTGGATCCCTATATCTTTGTGTGAAGATAATTGCGCAGTGCTGATTAGTTGGGAATTTCTTGATTTTGTGCCTAGCTATGATGGCATGACGTCATGAGGATGGCTTGTGACTTGGAGGAGAATTGGTAAGACATGTTGATGTTCCATGGCAAATTTCAGCAATGCAACTTGAATATAGTATGCACTACAGCCAAATGAATGATTAAGGTAAAGACTGAGGTTCCAATCAATTAGGTTGCTTTGCTTTGATGGAATTAAGCTCTTTGAATGTTATTGCAACTGTGCTAATTCAGTTGTACACCAACACACCCATGTCCTGCTTGTTGTAGACTCTGGAAAGGTTTTGCATCACTGGGATGAGAGAGGTCAGGAGCTGAATCACTAAACTACTCTTGTAGCGAGTTACCTGCATGACTGCTCCTCTCAAGTTCCTGTCCAGGATGTTGATAGTAAGGCATTTGAGAAAATGGATACTGTAACTCATTACCAAAGGAACCAGTTAGATTTTCTCTTGTAGATCTTTGTACTTTTTTCAATTGATCTCCCAAATTGAAATTAAATGACCCTTTCTTTCCATATTTTTATTTCAGACTTCAGTTAAGTAATCTCTACTCAGTGGTTTAAGAGCAAGGATGTAGCTTAATAAAATTGACAGTTGACTCTTGATAAAAGAAACGAGGTTGTTACCCAATTAAAAAACATTACAGTTAGAAGAGCTGTTTGATTAACATTTTCTCAATCAAGTTTAGAGGGGAAAATAGTTTTCACTACAATGGGGAATCAAAATGCTCTGTGAAAAATGAAAAACACAGATTTCACAGCTTCAGAACAAACTGTTTCACAGCTAAATACTCCTGAAATTCAGTTGCAATATAGCAAAACACAATAAGCCAATTATACTTAGCAAGTTCCCACAAATACTCAGAAGTAAAACAAACAGATCTGTTTCAATAACATTGCCCGAGTTATAAATATCAAAAAATATTATACAGCCAATAGTGTCTTGAGCAGAAACAAAACTTACTGAGGGCATTCCAAATATTCCTTCATATCAAAATTCTTTATATGTTAGTGATGTCAGTGAGAGATCTGAATCCACAGACCGTTTTAGAAAGTTGAAAATGCCTTCTCAGACAGGCTTACACATTTTCAAATACAGTCAGATATATTAGGGTTCAAATGCCAGCATTGTGTATATCCTCTCAACTAAAACAGTCTAATTAATTAAGTTTGAGCAATGAAATGAGTCTCTGATCCATGTTCTTGGGAAATAAGCTACTGAACTTGTTCAAGAAGGTAGTTCACTGACACCTCTCAGGAGGAATTAGGAATTGGCATGAAATGCTGGACTTACCACAATGCCAGTGTTTCAGGAATAAATTATTAGAAAAGTTCATAGTTCAGATACTATCCTAAACTTAGGACACAAAAAGGGAAATGAACTTGCACAGAGAATCCTGGTTGATCAGAACTAGAGCTCTAAACATGTCTGACAATTAAAACATACTAGAAAAATCACACACATGTAGTTTATAGATGTTCAGTGGAGGACAATTGGACTACATTAGAGACAAAATTAAAGCAAGTCTATGCTCTAAAGCTTGTTAACACTTTGGGACAGCTATCATTGGGTTCTTGTACTGTCAGTACAATAGAGGAAAGATCTAGATAGCATTGAGGCTTGGGTTTCCAAGTGGCATGTAACATCACAATACCCAAGCAATGACCATTTCTAACTAGACAGGTTCTAACCATTTTGACATTGAAAAGGCATTATTCATCATTGAATCCTCCACAGTCAATGCCCTGGGATGTGGGAAACATAGTCAATCAGAATATTTATCTGAAATAGCCAAATAAGTACCATGACTAGAAGAGCAGGTCAGGCTGCAGGCTGAAATCCTACAGTGATTGAGGAACTTCCTGATTCTCCTCAGCTGCAATGTAGAAGATATGCAATGGAATGATTATGCTCCAACAATACTCAAGAAGCTTAACATCCTCAGCAAAAGGGGCCTACTTTGCTGATACTCCACTCATCACATTAACCATGCACTTCCTCCATCAACTGTGTACAGTGGCTGCTTTTCTATTATCTGAAAGATACATTGCAGTTACTTGCCTTGGCTGCTCTGATAGCACTTCTGAAGCCTCGACTGTCTGCCACCAAGTAGAGGCTGCAGGCACATGGGAACACCATCTCCTGCAGTTTCTGCTCTAAGTCACAAACTATTCTGACATAAAGCTCTATCACTGCTCATTTACCAACAAACCTAATTCTTAGAACTTCCGATCTCAAAATATGTGAGACTACCCCTACCAGAAGGACTGCTGTGGTCCAAGGTGTTAGCACACCACCACCTTCTCAAGGGTTATTAGATATTGTTGCAGCACTTTGGGTAACTGGATTTAAAAAATGACACCTTTTTCAATCATTTATTTTTCAAGACCTAATCTTTGCTGGCAAGGCTCCTGCATTTATTGCTCATTCCTAACTATCCTTGAGTAGAGGGTGATAAAACACTTACTTGAACTGCTGTTGTCCTTCCTGTGCAGGTATATCCATAGTGCTGTTTAGGAAAGAATTCCAGGAGTTTACTCCCAGCAATGATGAAGGACATCGATACATTTGCAAATCAGGATGGTGTGCAATCCAGAGAGGAATCTTCATGTGATGTTCCCATGCTCCTGCTGCTCTTCTCATTGGTGATGGGTTTGCAAGGTTCCGTTGGAGTAGCTAAACAAGTAACTGCAGCGTATTTTGTGGATGATATACACTGAACCACGCTTTAGTTTCAAGTCAGAATGGTTGATAACTTGATTGAGAATGAGCAGATGCTAGTGTTCACCCTCTCGGGTTTGGGAGGTGCTATCAAAATAGCCAAGGCAAGTAGCTGGAATGGATTTTGCAGACAAAAGACGATACAACTGCTGGGTGCCTCCAATGGAGGAAGTGCCTGCGGTGAAGGGAATGAATATTTAGAATGATGAATGGGGTGCCAATCAAGCAATGTGGATTGTTCTGGAAGGTGTTGAGCTCCTTGAGTGTTTTTGGAGCTGCACCATTCAGGCTAGTCAACAGTATTCCACCATTCTTCTGATTTGTTACTTATAAATGGCAGAAAGAATTTGGGATATCAGTGGTTAGATATTTGTGGAAGGATAGCTAATCTCTGATGTGCTATTGTAGCCACATAATGTTGATAGTGAGGAACCCTGTAATAGTAATGTCATTGAATGGTTAGATTCTCTTTTGTTGGAGGTGGTCATTTGCTGGCACTATTATGGTCCCAATGTTGTCACTTATCTATGTGTAGCTGAATGTTGTTTAGTCTTGCTGTTTGCAGGCATAGACTAGTTTATTTTCTAAGGAGTTGCAATTGGAATTGACCATTGTGTAATTATTAGTGAACATTCCCACCTCTGACCTCATGAAGGTCATTGAAGGTGACTGGGCCCAGGAGATTGCCTAAGCATTCCTGTTGTGATGTCCTGGAGTTGGGATGATCATGCTAAATACCTTTCTCGTTGTCAGTAAGTTCAATTCTGTCAACCTGACCTCACAATTCAGTTTTACAGACTTCAGAACCATCATTCTCACTCTTCTATACTTGGGTCAATAATAAAGTCAGAGTCACAGAGCACAGAAACAGGTCCTTCAGCCCACCATGTCCATGCCGGTCACCAAGTAACCACATAGTTTAATCCAATTTACCAGCACTTGGTGCCTATACTTCTTTGCCTTGGCAATTCAAATGTTCATCCAGATATTCCTTAAATGTTATGACAGCACCTGCCTCCATGTTACCCATTTTCTCAACTGCCGGCATACACACGTGTATTTTAAAATAAGATGGATGTTAATTTCTTTATACGTTCAGCTAAATTTGCAACTGTAAAAGATGCAGCAGTAGTCACTGAGATAAATTCTGCAGTTTGTTGTAGCTTTGAAAAATTAAATCAGTTCATTAAATTGAAAGAACTGGTAAATTGTTAGTGTTATAGTAATTATAATTATATCCTCTTTGTTCATAAGTCAATTTTTTTGACTTTAAACTGCAGCCTACAGTTTCTGCTAAACTCAACCTGAATTCATTTCTTTCAAGAAGCTTAAGGTTGTGTAGAGCATCTGATTAGGAATGCCAAAAATAAAAATATTTCTGAGATTAGCTGCATTCAAATCGAGTTAGAATAGGCTTAATTCAATGAAAGGAATGAAAATATGGCACAACTTCAAATTATAATTAAATGAAAAAATAATATACTTTATAAATGACAAAATGAATTGACATAATTTCCTTTCCTTTCTAAAATCTAAGTTTAAATTTATTCCAGACTAAGAATGAAAATTCAACACTTGACAGAACGAAAATTGGTTTGGTCAGTGTTAACCTCCCAAGAACAACAATCGACAGAAAAAACCCAAAGAAAACTGGAAATCTTACAAAGGGAAGGATAGCTGCCATGGCAAAGGATGCTCATTAGGGTGCTCATACAAATTAGATTAGAATATTAGTGCTCATAGCTGGCTTGTGAGTACTTGATGTTGATACTGTTCAAAATGGAAAGCTGTTCCTGTTTACTTATCTTGAAGCATACAGTGAAAGAAAAATCCATGAGAATGGTAAATTGGATCCAAAACTGACCCAGTGGCAGGAAGCAGAAGGTAATGATTTACAGGTATTTTTATGACAGGAGGGTTGTTATCAGTGAGGTTCCAAAAGGTTCAGTCTGTGATTCATTCTTCTTGTTACATATATTAATGATTTAAAACAATATAGGCTGCATGATAAAAATGTTTGCAGATAATATTAAAAACAGGTTGTCTAGATGACAGGAAGGATGAAAGCTTTCAACTTCACAAGGGTGTAGATGGACTGATCAATTGGGAAGAAAAGTGACAAATGGAATTCAATCCAAAGAAGAATTTTTTCTGTGGATTTGCAACAAGGCAAGGAAATATATAATAAATGGAAGATATTGAGATGTGTGGAAGAACTGAAGAACCTTGGAATGGATGTCCACAGATCCCTAAAAATAGCAGGATGGGTAGATAAGGTGGTTAAAGCAGCACATGCGATGCTTCCTTTATTAGCCAAGACACGGAATGCAAGGGCATGGAGGTTTTGCTGGAAATGCATACAATAGCCAAGAATTGTGCATAGTTCTAGTTACCACAATACAGGAAAGATGAGATTGTATTGGGCAAGGTAGAGAAGAGATTTATGAGAATATTACCTGGAATGAAAAATTATAGCCATGAGGAAAGATGGATAGGGTGTGTTTCTTTTCTTTGGAACAGTGGAGGCTTAAGAAAATTTAATTGAGGTGTTTAAGTTCAGGCCCTGGTAGAGTAAATCTGAAGGACTTACTGTATTTCACTTAGCTGTGAGGAGAAAAATCAGGGGACATAGATTTAAAGTAATTGGAAGTAGGGTTAGAGGGGAGATAAGGATAACCTTTTTCACCCAATGGGTGGCTAGAGTCTGGAATTCACTGCCTAAAAGAGTAATCAAGGCAGAAAACCTCAGCACATTTAAAAACTGCTTATATAATTACTTGAAGAGCTGTGAACTGGAGGTCTACTGAAAAAAATGCTGGGAGGTGGAATTAGGCTACTTTTTGAACCAGCACAAACTCAATGGGCTGAAAGGCCTCCTTCCATGCTGTACATTTTCTATGATGAGAATAATAAAAAAATTGCCCAGCTAACTTTTATGAATGAGCTTAAACATGACATTGACATGAATTAATGATTATAAAGCAAATAGGAATAGCTAGAAACAAGAAACAAGGAAATGATTACTCAGATTTGGGTCCAGTAACCTATTTACGTACTCCAAACCTCTTACCATAACTGTTGACAATAAATTCAGTTGCTCTCTGAACTATGTAAAAACAAACATTTTTTTGAAAGTATAAATCATAGTAAGATGCCTGAAAATAAAATTAAGTCTATTACTTTACAGCACTGATGGACTAATCACTAAAACATACTAAACATTGGAGCAGATAATCCACTATGCCTTTGCTTGGGAATCCCAGTGGTCCAGCATTAAGCTTGCCAGTTTTCTTTCCCACACTTCCCTTAAACTTACGAGGCCCCATTCCTGTACTCCTTTTAAATTCACCAGTATTCATTCCCAAGCTCACTTTAAACTCATTGGATTCATTGAAAAGTTTATTACACCACCAGGTAACATCGTAAAAAAAAGTGAAATAAAAGTGTGTTCAGGTGTTAATAGGGGTAACATCCAAGATTCCTAAAAAAAAATGCCTGTCCAGCAACACCAAAGTACCAAAAATGTTGGATTATCAGAGTTTTACTATATTTGGAAAGGGAATGAAAATTTTCTGTTGTCAAGAATTACAAGTTAGAGTCACAACAATATATTTAGTCATTGATAAACTGAGAAAAAGGTTGTGCTTAGTTTTGCACTTCTGAAGTTGAAGTTTCCTTGTTAATTTTCACTTTATCTGTTCCCTGGTATCCTTTCAGTAAACATTGTGGCTATCAATTTTTCACAGCTGTTCTACCTATATTGCCATAATTTTGCAGTAATCTTGATAGAAATCACAGTTATATATTTAAGGATTTCTGCCCACACTTCTTGCAATGTCATGGGAGTAAAGTAAGAGAAGATCAGACAAATTTCTCAGGCTACGATTAAGAGAGTTTGTTCAGTACAAACTAATTCCTCACCTTCAGTTATGGGTCTGATAACATTCTGATTTTCTTTCTCACTGTTTTGTGGCATTTTTGACTAGTGCTTCCCAAAGCAAGAATGGAATTAGAACTTTAAAAACCTCAATGTGGCAGGTACAGTAACTTTGCTCATAACCTTGAGCAACAAATGTTGATTTTAGTACAACTATCAGAGCCTATTGTGCATGTTATTCAGAACTGACAAAGCATTGAGAATCTACCAAAAACTATAATGAACACTTCCAGAAATGTGCCTGAAGTCCTCTACTGCTCACACACCATTTGGTAGTGCACAGTAAAGTACCCAAAAGTGATTGTAAACTGGACAGGGGTTTGATTGGAGACAAATTCGCTGGAATATAGACAAGCATAAAATAACTGCAAAATTTCAGCATCAATGAAGCAATTAAAGTAGGCACCATATTATTTTATAAGTTGGAGACCTGGCCTGCTCACAGTACCTATGCCAAATCATAATGATAAATTGATCATCTGGTAAAACAATGGTTGTTATGCTGCATTATTCTTATCTCCACTTCAACATTCTTCACAGTCATTTGGTGCAAGCATAGCATTAGAAGCAATGGTTAGATGCTTTACAATTTCTCTCTTTCCCCTCCTTTCCTACTGGGCAAAAGTCAGAAGCTCATTAGTACTAGATGTATTTTTCCAGCATAAAGTTCCCCAAATCACATCAACAATAGTGCAACACACAAAATTTCTCTTTCATGCTATTTTTCAATGCTGAAAAACATTTCTTATATATCCAAGAAACCACCAGCTTCTACTGAAGCTATTTCCCTGAAACTGTGCTATTTAAAGAGCAAACACTCATCCAGTATATTTTGTCAAGCTTGCCTTTTCATGGCTTAACCTTACAATATCAAAGACTTCATCTGTAGCAACCAAACCTATTCATTTTACACATTCCAACATATGTGAAATAACTAGTAACGAAACATAATTTAATCTTTTTCCACAGTAATGAATTGATGTTTAAGGAATTACGTATTCCCTCTCTCAACTCCAAGTGGAATAAACAACATTTTACCGGTTACAAATATATAAAAATAAGTTAATGGATCTATGTGTGATTTGCAGTTTTATATTTTATGGAAATAGCTGGGCACTCTATGTATTTTGATAAATAAAAAGAGTTGTGGTGATGTCTAAGGATTTATAAATGATGTACTTTTCTTCTTATAAATGTGTAACAAAAAAGCAGACACACTCAATTTTACACTACATTTTTCAATAATCTCTTACATATTTAAGCAGTTATTTTGAGACAACACAACGTATTACACATCAAGTGTGTGCAAAATGCCAGGGAGAGAGAATTGATTGTCAAAATGACACTTCATTTTACACAACAAACTGAATCTTTATTTTCAGATTCAGTGAACATTAACAACAATTTTACAACTGCTAATATTATTAAGCATAATTACAATAATATTCAAAGTTTACTTCTCTGTTATAAACTGGGATAATGTATTGTCTTTTTAAATCACCCCTCTACCTTTGCCATTCTAATTTGATAGATCACAAAAGGCACTTCAAACAAAAATCCTCCCCTTTAATTTATATCTACTCTGAATAAGAGAGTTGTGAGCTAGAGGATGACACTGATCAATTGGTAAAATGGGCAGAGCAATGGCGGATAGAATTTAATTCTGAAAAGAGTAAGGTGATTCACTATGGGAGGACTAATAATGGTAGGACATATACAATGAATGTTAAAGTCCTGGAGAGCAATGAGGAGCATAAGTACAGAAGTCTAAGGATCCCTGAAAGTGGCAACAGGTAGATAAGGTGGTGAAGAAGGCATATGAGATAGTTGCATTTATTAGCCAGGGCACAGAATTAGAGCAGAAATGCACTGGTACGATTTTATAAAACATTATCAGGCCACAACTTAAGTACTGTGTAGTTCTGGCCACCACACTATCGGAAGGACATGGTTGCACAGAAAAGGTGCAGAGGAGATTCACCAGGATGTTGCTAGTTATTTGTGTTGAGTACATTGATGATCAGTTATGGCAAGCCTGCAATGGAAAATAACCAGAACTTCACCCAAAATGTCATTATCAAAATCTTTTAAAACAGGTGTAAGGTATCAATATTCGACAACAAGAGAATTATCCTTTGAGTCACAAAATAAAGCAAGTATGTCAAAAGTGACCACTTGAGTTCATATTGTCTTCCACATCCATATATCATGACAGCAGAAGAATAATGAGGTAACAACGTGCTCAGTATGAAGTTATGTCCATGCTTTTATAACAAACCATTATTTGATAAACCATAAATTATATCAATGGGACAATTAGGAAGCACCTCTGCACACGTATAGTGTTAATTCTTAAACTAAAATTTTGTGGCCACTACATAAAATGCTTTTAAAAATCACACACAATCCTGTCTGCTGTATCACCAAATCAAAATGGCAGCTAAAACCACTTAGTTTTGGGCACTGTATTCAAACATGGGTATAGGAATTGGAGCTTAAACATAAAATTGGTTAACATGTAATGTATCTTCTGCAGGGAAAATTTCAGACAACTGGTTAGAGTGAAGTTCAAATTGACCCATGGGATTAGCAAATTCAATGCACATCTGCCCAGAAATTCAATCATATGACACAATTAATATCTGGCATTTGACAATTAGAAATTATATGCATGTTCTGTACTATGCTTTAAAAAATATGGACCATATAACAGCTAAACGCCCAACTTCCTTTCGTTAGCTGGCAATGTTCACAGTTTCCTTTTCTCAGGTAAAGTCCCCACCCTGCTCAAACCTGCTGTCACAGCCTCCCTCCTCAACAAAGAAAGTCCCTGTAAGCTGTTATCCACTTAAAATATCACTTTACATTCCAAAATCACCAGCATTAAACATCCCATCTTCACCTCAACCTATGACCGACTTTTCTACTTCTCCACATCTGAAACCCTCTGGCAGGTTTCTGAAACCATCCTTATTAAAATTACTTATGAGATTCTATGTGACTGTGACAGAAATAATCTATCATTCTGGGTTCTTCTCAATTTGTCTGCAGACTATGACTTGGCTAACCTCATTATCCTCCCCACAGCCCTCTCCACATCATCTACGTGGCACAACACCTGCCTGGTTTCATTCTTACCTATGCGGTGGCAGCAAGAGAGCTCTCCAAAATGGCTTCTCTTCTAGAAGCTCACCATTTTTTCTGGTGTTCCCATGCATCTATCCTTATTCCTACATGGAAGCCCTCAGCAAGATCATTCAAAAACAGAATACGAACAGAAGAAATAGAAGCAGGAGTAAGCCATTCAGCCCTTTGTGCCTGCTCCACTATTCAATGTGATCATGGCAAACCTTAATACCGCTTTCCTGCACAAGCCATTATGGTATGAGGTAGATTTAAATAACCTTTTCCTGTTAGCTAACTCATAAATTAGTCTGTACATCTCTATGACAGTCGAGCCCTAGATTCTGAAGGGAAGCTAATGTACAAAGGCAGACCTCAACTGTTATAAATGGAACTTGCCCCCAGTTGGTAGAGCAAGTAACATTTCTCATCCATTGTGAAAATCAGGTACCATAATCTACAAATAAATTTTTAAATCTGTTAAGCATCTCTCATCTCTGCATTTTGGTTGACATTATTACATTCAATCAAAGGAAGAAATATTAAAGTTAAAATGGAATTCCAAACAGAACTATTAATGTTGAATTCAGAAACATGATGCAAAATTTTCAAATTTGTCAAGAGGGCAAAGCAGTAGTTTAAAAACACAAAGAAAGCTGAATATTTATTAAAATGGTGAGAGATTAAAAGCTATTGGTGCTTAGATGAACTTGATGTTTCTACACAAATCATTGAAAGTTAACATGCAAGTACAGCAAGCAATTAGGAATCAAGTCGAGTCAGGTTTATTGTTGTACGCACAAAAACAGTGAGGTACAGGTACAACGAAAAACTTGCTTGCAGCAGCATCACTGGAATATAGGTCCAAACAACAATGCACAGAATATAAATTATACATAAATTATACAAGACCATGAAAAAAACGAAAACAAGACATTAGTGCAAACAAATAAATCAAAGACAAGTGGATGGTAGTGCAAGAGGTGGTCTGTAGTGTTCCATTGCCAAGGTTGGATTGGGGCTTTGCGGGTTAGTTCAAGAATCTGATAGTTCATTGTGGAATTGGTACACTGGCCTTTACTGCAAGAGGATTTGAGTACAAAAGTAGACATGGTTATATAGGACACTGGTGAAACTGCTTCTGAAACATAGCTGTGGACTCCCCATTGAAGGAAGCAGTAGAGATAGAGGGAGTGCAGCATGAGCAAATTGGGTATTCATTCTCCCAAGTTTGGAAGTCTGAGGGGTGATCTCATTGAAACTTACAAAATTCCTATGCAGCCGAACAGGGTAGATGCAAGGATGATGTTTGCCCTGCTTGAAGTGATTAGAATCAGGGGACACAGATTCAATATCAGGGATCAGTCATTCAGGACTGACATGAGATGACAAGTAATTTCTTCACCAAGAATGTGAATCTTTGGAATTCAGTATCCAAGAGATCTGAGGGCTCAGACATCGAGTATGTTCAAGGCAGAAATAGAATTTTAGATAACAAGGGAATTAAGGGATATGGAGTTAGTGCAGGAAAACAGCACTGAGGTATATAATCAATCACAATCTCACTGAATTGCACTTCTTTGCCCCCTCTTAACAGATTCCATTCATGAATCAACTTTATTTACTCCATGTAATAAGAGAAGCAATGGCTTTGTACAATGACTTACAGCAAAGATTTTGGATCCAAACCATCATGGATATAGTGCTGAATATCTATGCTTCAGATCTATCTCCACTCTAGCTAAACTATTCTAATACAGCTGCAATATTGGAATATAAACAATTAGTAAATTTGTTCAATTTTGCCCTGTCCACCCCAAACAGGACAAAATTTGGCCAAATATTTCCAATTAAACTGCATTCACTCCTCAGTCCTCCAGCCCCCCACACTCGCTAGGAATGGGAGGTTCCCACCGCCGCACAGTCCTCCAGCTCCCCCTTCCCCACACACCTCTGCTCCCGCCCTACAGGACTTTCTGCACCTCTCACCCTCTTCCTCCCTGGGGCCTCCCTCCAGGCTTCACTTTCTGTTGCCTCTGCTCTGTTTCTTACCTCATCTACCTCTAATTCTGCATCCCACCTTGCACCTCCTCCAGACCACTTCCAACCCCCCCTTATCACCCCCCTACACTGACCTCTCCTCCTGCTCCCTTCCCTCCATCCACTTCCAATCTTTCATCCCACTCTTTAGGCCTGTACCACTCCCAATCCCTCTCTGCCCTTTCCTCTCACCAGCCCAGCCCCTCTACCCTGCCCCCTCCCCCCCCATCCTTCCTCCTTTAGAGTTGGGGCCAAAGGTCTTTACCATCCCCCCTGACCCCCCCCGCCAACCACCACCACCCACCCCCACCCCCCCAACCACCCCCCCCCCCCCCCCCCCCCCGAGGCTGAGCAGTCTGTTCTCAGCAAAGGCCTCACTTTTGTACCTCTATGCCCCACCTCAACGAATTCCAAGCCCGTCATGATGCCGAGCTCTTTTTCCACCGCCTCTGTGCCTTCTTATTTGGTAAGGAGTCCTCTCCCTCTTTCAATGACCTGTTCTCCCACCTCTAGCCTTCTTCTTCCACCTGGACTCCCCCACTGGGCCTGTCACCTTCCCTGGACCTATTCATAGCCAACTGTCAGTGCGACATCAGCCACTTTGACTTTTCTGCTCCCCTCACCCACTCCAACCTCACCCCTTCTGAATGCTCTGCTCTCCACTCCCTTTGCACCAAACCCCCGCTCCTACCCCGGGGACTTTCCACTGCCCCCACCACAGGTGTAACACCTGCCGCTAAACCACCACTACTCAGGAACCCAAACAGTCCTTTCAGGTGAGACAGAGATTCACCTGCACCTCCGTTAATATCATCTCCTGCATTAGGTGCTCCAAGTGTGGCCTCCTCCACAGTGGTGAGACCAAATGCAGACTAGGTGACCATTTCGTAGAACAACTGTGCTCTGTCCGTAACCGCGATCTGCACTTCCCTGTTGCCAGTCACTTCAACTCCCCCTCCCACTCTATCACTGACACGTCAGTCCTCGACCTCCTCCACTGCCAGGAGAAGTCCAAATGCAAACTGGAGGAGTAGCACCTCATTTTCTGTCTTGGGACCTTACAGCTTAACAGCATGAACATTGAATTCTCCCACTTTAAGTAACCCAATCCCACCTCCCCCCCTGCACGCCTCTCCTTTTCTTCCCTTTCCTAGCCTCTCTTTCTTTTTTCTCCTTGACTTTTTTCCTCTCTCTCCTCGCCTCCCCCCATGCTACCTGCCTCCCTACCTTTGACCCACCCCCGGTGGAGCTGCCCTCCTCTCCTTCCCTGCATCTGTCTATCACTATCTCCTAACTGCATCTACCTATCACCACCTTGTGCCCACCCCGCCTCCCCTCGTGTGCACCTATCACTGCTCTGTTTCTCCCCCCTATATATTGGGCTTCCCCTTTTCTATCTTCAGTCCTGAAGAAGGGTCCTGACCTGAAATGTTGCCTGTCTGTTTTTCTCCATGGATGCTGCCCAGTCTGCTGAGTTTCTCCACCATCTTGTTGCTTTTTAACTTGTCAATAATCTCTTCACTGACACATTGAATTTTAACAGAAATTTCAACATTCTTGTCCACTTGCAGCTAAAGATATAAAATCTGAATTCTATAGGTGATCATGAGCTCAGCATAAAAGAAGGCTTCAGGCAATAACTCAAAAAAAAAGTTTTAAATGCTTCCCTTTTAAATGTTCAGTGGCAATATCATTACTATACTATACTCACTAGCTCAAAATGTATTCCACTTCCCCACTGGTCTGTCAAGCTTGCAATGTCCAGAAATTGCAGGATATGGTGCAGGAATGTGTGTATTCTTCTGTGGGAGCTATTCACAAACCAATGAACTTGAACAACAAAGAACAAGGTCATAAGATCTCAGGGGAGACCATCGCCTCATGTTCTCCTAAGAGTCAAAAAACATGATGGAGGAACTCAGCGGGTCAGGCAGCATCTGTGGAGGCAAAGGCATTGTTGCACTCTCAGCCCTGATGCAGAATTTTGGGTCAAGATTCTGCATCAGGGCTGAGAGTGCAGGGAGAAAATATCCTGAATAAAGAGGTCAGAGGGACGGGTGAGGCAGGGGCTGGCAGGAGATAGGTGAAACCAGGTGAGGAGGAAGATGATGGACAGATAGAGCCAGGTGGGGGAGGTACAGACAGAGACTGGAAAATGATTGGAGACACGAGAGGCTGCAGATGCTGGAATCTGATAAGCAAGGAAGATAATAAGTGGAACCAGACAAAGGAGGGGATAGAAGACCCAGAAGGTTAAGTGTGTAGATGATAGGCAGATGGAATCGTGGGGGAGGGGAACAAATCTGGGTGACAGGGTGGGAGAATCCTAGGAGAGCCTGTGTGGATCAGAAGGAGAGAGAAAGGAGTACGGATTACCCACGGTAGTGTAGCAGTTAGTGTAACACTATTACAGCGCCAGTGACCCGGGTTCAACTCTGGCTGCTGTCTGTAAGGGGTTTGTACATTCTCCCCGTGTCTGCGTGGGTTTCCACCGGGTGCTCTGGTTTCCTCCCACATTCCAAAGATGTATAGGTTAGGAAGTTGTTGGCATGCTAAGTTGGCACCGGAAGTGTGGCGACACTTGTGGGCGGCCCCCAGAACACTCTACGCAAAGGTGTATTTCACTGTGTGTTTCGATGTACATGTGACTAAAAAAAAGATATCTTATCTCTCTTATCTTTTTTTGCCTCACCCCTTATCCATCTCTACCTATTACCCACCAACCAATGTCTCCCAACTCCAATCCCACCCCCCCCCCACCTGGCTCCATTTGTCCATCATCCCCTTCCTCACCTGCCTCACCCTTTTTATACTGGCTATTTCCTGTCCACACTCTCAGTCCTGATGCAAGGTCTTAACCCAAAACATTGACTATCTGTTTGCCTCCATAGATGCTGCCTGAACTGCTGAGTTCCTCTGGCAGTTTTTTTTGCTCTAGATTTCATCATTTGCAGTCTCTTTTGTCTCCTCAGAGTCATATCATTCTAACTTAGATAAAGACATATTATCTCCTCAATCATCAAAGGCTTAAAATCCTGGAACCTGCAAACAGCCTAGAGACTAGTAGTTTAAAGAAGTGATCCATCACCATTTTCTCAGAGACAACATGGAATATGTCATAAATGTCGGTTTTGGTAGGAATGGCCATTTCTTGAGAATGATTTAAAAAAAACTGTTTATTGTTAGCTAAAGAAAATATATACCAATTAGTTACATTTGGACAATACAGAAAAATAAGGAGACAGAGACAATGGCACATAATGAAAGAGAACAGAATAGAATAGAACACAACACCCACACTTAATGCTTACAGAGCATTCCTCGAAAGTTACAAGCAAATCCTGTTAAATCTACCTCTGCTGCCCTAAGATTCATGCTCTTCACATTGCTGGCAAATAATCCAAATCCAATATTTTGATCCTTTCTGTTAAACCTCCTATTCTTCCTTCATCATGATCCCACATCAGAAGTCTCCCTCTAGCTGCCAATCTCCAACAGTCCTAGGATAGTGCTACCAAATTTCCAGGATTATCTGTCATACTGGGAAGACCCCTCTAGTGTTTCCAATATCCAGAGCCAGTTCTAGTGTAACCAAAGCATAGGGCCAATCACAGAGCATTATTTCCACTCATTATCCAGTATTAATACATATTACTGAAATTAAATATCTGATACGTTTTTTTAAAATTTTGGTCTTGCTGTGTTTTCTCATTTAAAACTGCTAGGATTTAAAAAAACAATCAGGTTCTGCAACATAACTCTGTGCGCGGACGTTTCCCATTCTCTTCCTCTTGAATTCATTCACCAAAGCGTTCCTAACATTCCCAGAATACCATTTCATAAAAATGAAATTTAATTTCTACGAGTTGTTTGCCTGAATATCATTCCTACATGGAATAAGCCCCAAGATTATAAAATTTTATCATTGAAGACAAACAACAGCATAGCGACCTGACAGTTTGTATGAACATAATTACAAAGTATTATAAAGGTTGAAACTAATATTGTTTACACCTATTTTCTGGGTGTAAAAATGGCACATGGCATGCAAAATTCCCAATCTAACAGGCAGTAGTCCTGTGATTATATCTGTGGGGCATATCTTTTAAGTGACTCATTCCTAGTTGATTAAAACATATGTTAGGCCCCTTGAACATTTTAGTTAGAACAAGAATGTCAACTGAAAACTTATTTGGGAAGATGCAGGATCAGCTCTACTCAGGATTCTGTAATGCACTTTGGCTGTTAACGAAACACCTATTATTTTAAAAAATACTTAATAAAAAGCCCTCCCGGTAAGCCGAGAAAAATAAAGTCCTGAACTCTGTTCCTTGTATACCTATTCTGCTGTGGGGAGCATTCCAATACCTAGTTTGCAAAAGCAGTTTTGTACTAAGGAATTTATATCCCTAAAGGTTTTAATGTAGCGCCAAAACCTAGAAGGTTTTAATGGTGCTCAACTCTACTGCTGTGTACGTTCTGGTGACAGGCAAATCTTGGAATTTGCACTATTCACTGTTTTTGTACGATGCAATGAATAAAAAAAATTTAGGTACATATTCAAATCAAGTGCCATCCTCCTGTCTATTTCTATCAGGAAAACTTTAGTAACAAGTATATTAGATTTTTTTCTTAAATAGAGCAATCTTGGCCACTTTGGCCTCTAACACTTGTTCCACCATTCAATAAGGTCAGGCTGATCCTTTACTGCAGTGCTACTTTCCCATACTAGCCCCATATTTCTAGATTTCCCTAATTTCCAAAAATCCATCAACTTCCACCTAAAATATGCTCAGCAACCATGTCTTCACAGCCCTTTTGGGCAGAGAATACCAAAGATTTACTGCCCTCTCGGTGAAGAAATTTCTTCTCATCTCACTCCTGAATGGTGACTCCTTATTTTGATTGCGATCCCGGATTCTTGACAGCCCACCTTGGAGAAACAGCATCCCTGCAAGTTACTCTGCCTAACCCCATAAGAATTAGGCATGTTTCAATGAGATCATGTCTTATTCTCCTAAATTCTCCAGATTACAGACCAAGTGTGCTTAAGAGGTCAATCAATCTGGTGAACCATAGTTGTACTCCCTCTATTGCAAATATATCTTTCCTTTGGTAGGAAGACAGATACAGTCTCACCAGGACCCTAGATAATTTCATGGCATTGCTTTAACATACACTCATATCCTCTTGCAATAATGACCAACAAACCATTTGTTTTCCTAATTGCCTCCTGCATCTGTATATTAACTTTCAGTGATTTGCGCACAAGGACATCCAGGTCCCTCTGGACATCAACATCTTTTAATCTCCCACTGCTTAAAAAAGTGCTTTGCTTTTCTTTCTCCCCGCCGGACTCCCCCCCACCCACCGCAAAGTGAATTAACTCACATTTTTCCACAATGTATTCCATCTGCCATGTCCTTATCCATACACTTAGCCTGCTTATATTCTCGAGTCTCCCTGCATCCTTGTCACAACTCACACTGCCACCCAGCTTCGTATGAGCAGTAAATTTGGATATCTTGCACTTGATCCATATCATTGATATAGATTGTGAACAGCTAGGGCATTAGCACCAATTTCTGTGGCCTCCCAATCTGAGAATAATCCATTTGTTCTTACTCTTTCCTTTCTGTCAATTAACTAATCCTCAAGCTCCTCCTCCCATCTGCTTTAACCTTGGCAAATACATGTTAACTCGTCCTAATCCTTTTTTTTTTGGTAAGCACCCCATTCCCAGTTTTTGTAATGAAATATTCTAACATTTTCTCTACAAGTGATGTCAGGCAAATTGGTCTGTAACTCCAACTTTTCCTTACCCCTCTTTTGTTATGGTTGAGGGAATCGTTCTAGGATCGATTCAATTTGGGAAGATAACAATCAGTGTATCCACTATCTCCATCACTATCTCATTTAAACCTTGGAACACAGATCTATACGATACAATTACAAATTAAAATTTATAGGAAGCCCCAATCAATGCATCATGTTCTGCAAGTACTTACTGTGGCTGGAGAAGCACGTGTTGTGTGGCTGACTGCGTGATTGGATCCATCCATTGACCCGCCTATAAGATAGGCACCCCCTGAGCTGCTGATTATCTGACCGCCTGTGACACCCATTGGAATACCACCAGCGCCCACCATATTGTGAGACGAGACAACTGTTGTCACCTGGGCAGAGTTTCCTTGGGAGTCAAAATATGTTCCTCCAGTGTTCTGGCTATACATTTGGGCCTCCGAGTAGGGATAGGTAGTTGATCGCCTAAGGAAAGAGATTAAAAGTAAACTGCATTCTTGTATACCACAATTTTTCTTTTACTTAAGTTGTCATCTAAGGGAATAAACAGTTTTAAATAAAATCATTCAAAAAATTAAAAGCTAGTGTTTAAACACCTGAATATTTCACCAAAACTATATGGTTTTTAACATTGTGTCAACTTGTAAGCCAATCCTGACATTTTTATAGATTGCACTACAAGATTTAATTAAACAAATTGCACACAACAGGATTTGATTAAATAAATAAACTGCAAATTTTCAGTGGAAAACATCCATATCTTACAATAGAAAACATCTGGAGAAAGAAAACTGCTGTTGTCTATAGAATGCATAAAGACAATTAATTAGCAGTAAATCAATTACACCCTTTGGGGATCACATCAGGCTTGTATTTAGTACAATGAATAATATTAAATTTTGATTTTCCCTCCAGTATTCACAGTCATATAATTGTACAGCGCAGAAACAGACCCTATGGCCCACCATGTCCATGCCATCCTTTTGCCCATTTACATAAATCTCATTTGCTTGCACAAGGACTGTATCCTATGTCTTGCCTATTTAAGTGCTTGTCTAAATGCCTCAAGCGTATAATAGTATATGATTCCAGCACCTCTTTGGGCAGCACACGTCAACCATTCTGTGTGTAAAAATCTTACCCCTAAGATCCTCTTTAAAACTCCGACCTCTTATTTTAAAACTTTGTCCTCTTGTTTTGGATACCCCTACCATGGGAGAAGTATTTTGTCTACCTACCCTATCTATGCCTCTCATAGTCTTATATACTTCTATCAGATCACTCCTCAGGTTCCTTTGCACCAGGGAAAACAAACCCAGCCTATCCAATTCCTCCCTATAACTAAATTCTTCCAATCCAGGCAACTCCATCCTGGTGAATCTCCTCTGCACTCTCTCCAACGCAATCACAACCTTCCTATAGTGTAGTGACCAGAACTGCACACAATACTCCAAGAGCGGTCTGACCAGTGTTTTGTAAAGTCGCAACATAACATATGAACTTTTATATTCTATGCCCAGATCTATGAAGGCAAGCATGCCATATGCCTTTTTCACCAATGAAAAGTCCATTTTCAGGGAACTATGGACTTGGAACCCTCATTCTCCCCCGTCATCAAGATTCCTTCATGCATCACCATTTACGGGATACATGTACTACCCCTTTCTGACTTTCCAAAATGCTTCACTTCACACTTGTCGGGATTAAGTTCCATCTGCCAAAACTCCACCCAAGTTTCCAACTGATCCATATCCTGCTGTAGCCTTAGACAATCTTCCTTGCTGTCTACTACACCACAAACTTGTGTGTCATCCGCAAACTTACTAATCACTCCTTCTACATTCACATCCTAGTCATTAATATATTTGACAAACAGCAAAGCCCAGCAGCAATCCCTGCGGTACACCACTAGTCACAGACTTCCGATCAGAAATAGCATCCTTCCGTTATTACCCAGTCTCCTATCACCTAGCCAATTTTGGATTTAATTAGCCAGCTTGCATTGGATCCCACATGCCTTAACCTTTTGGACCAGCCTAACCATGCAGGACCTTGCCAAAGGCCTTGCTAAAGTCCATGTAAACAATGTCTACTGCATTGCCTTTATCAATCTTCTTGGTTACCTGCTCAAAAAGCTAATTATTTTTGAAAAGGAGGTATTATGCAGTTTTATATTTTAATTTCATGCAATTTGTATCAATTAAGGCAAAAAGTAACTAAAAATATATGGTGGTGGCAGAAATAGTGATGAACTAGTGCAAACAAGCCATTTCTACACTAAAATTTACCAACTTGTTTGCTATCTAGACAGCTCTCTATGTAACAGGATAAATCCAGTTTAATTTTCAGTTACAAAGTTACGTCTAAAACTGTATTTGATGCCTCAAGATTTAAACCCTCAGGTTCAGAATGAGTTTTCTTTTCATTTTCTTTTACCTCATTAAGTCTTATATTCTTGCTGCTGCAGCTCCAAGGATTTAATGACATATCTACTGCTAACAATGGCTCAGTTTGAATATAAGGCTATTTAAGGCTAATTAATCTTTTCGTTCTTCACTCACGCCTCATAACACAATGGAGCTAAACCTACTTGGGAAAGCACAAAATCTCATCTTTCAGTACTACTGCTGCGGACGTTGACATTGCTCAAAGAGCTCTATACAGAATTTAATTTATTAGATTAACAATGTAAATGGATGTACCAAAGATGCACTATAATAAGTTCACCACGCAACACTGTATGAAACAGGAGACAAAAGAGGTTACAGATGCTGGAATCTGGAGCAAAAAATAAACTGCTGGAAAAACTCAGTGGGTCAAGCAGCATCTGTGGAGGCAAAGGGATGGTTGATGTTTCAGGTTGAGACCCTGCATCAGAACTAATAGTGCAGAGGGAAGATAGCCAGTAAATAGAATTGAGAGAGAGGGGTAAGACAGAGGCTGGTGATAGGTGGAGCCAGGTAAGGGAGGGAGGAGTGTTGAGAGACTGCTGGTGATACGTGGAAACAAATAAGGTGGGGAGGGAAGATTAGGCAGATAGAACCTGGTGGGGAGGGGTGGGTGTGGTTAGAGACAGAGGATGATGCAAGATAGGTGGAAGCACGTAAAGGAAGGATGATGGGCAAATGGAACCAGATGAGGGAGTGGATAGAAAGGTAAACTAAGGGAGAAGAAACCAGGTGGATAAGTACCTGGGCAGATGGGACCATGAGAGGGAGGGCAACAAGCCTTGGTAAAGAGGGAGGGAGGGATGGAAGAAGTGAACAAAGGCAGAGTGAACCTGGGTGGACTGGGGGGGAGTGGGTTAACTGAAATTGGAAAATTCAGTGTTCATACCATTGGGTTGTAGGTTATCCAAGCAGAATATGAGGTGTTGTTCTTCTAGTTTCTGTTTGGCCTCACCTGGTCATTTGGACTCCTTGGTCCATTCATCCCTTCCAACTCACCCCTCCCTATCTCCTGGCAGCTTCCTCTGCAACTGCAGAAGGCTGGCCCTTGTCCCTTCACATATCCCATTACCAACATCCAGGGACCTAAACAGCCCTTCCAGATGAGGCAGAGATTCAAAAAGTATAAACTAGGCAACTGTTTTGCAGCGTACCTGCACTCTGTCCACAACAGCCATCTTGAGTTTCTTCTTGCATATCATTTCGACTCCCCTTCCTGTTCCAACACTGACCATCTTACTAATCTACCCCCCCCCCACCATTCCCTGTTTCCACGTATTACCCACCAGCCTCTGTCTCAACACTCAGCCCTCTTCCTCTGCTAATTGGCTCCATCTGCCCATCATCTACCTCTCATTTGGCTCCAGCTATCATCTACCCCTCTACACTCCCAGTTCTTATGCAGGATCTTGACCCAAAGCATCAACTATCCCTTTGCTTTCAGAGATGCTGTTTGACCCACTGAGTTCGTCCAACACTTTACTTAATGTATAAAACAGTCTTGGCAAAGAGAGATAAGTCTTTCTATGTCTTCAGTATTTAGAAAGTTGCGTTGAAGCTGAGATATTCAAACAATTGTCAGATTACCCTTCCATTTATAATGTTAAAGGAGCTCAATAAATGCAATTTGTTGTTTGTACCTAGCCAATCATAATCTCCAGTTAAATAATTATCAACAATTATCTTAAAGTTCAATCCACACGTAGAGATTGTAACTAGCACGTTCAGAGTATTGTGCACAATTCTTGGTTTTCAGAAGCAATGGAAATACAAGGAAGATTTACAGGGACATTACTGGCATTAAGATTGGAAACACTGAAAAGGCTGTACTTGTATTTAAAAAAAGGGTATACTTAGAGGAGACATGATAGAGGTCTTTAAAATAATTAATGGGTTGGGCAGGACAGATGTGGAGAGAACATTTTAGTCACATGTGCAAGAACTAAATATTAGGGACCATAAATACAAGTTAATTGCAGGGTATATGTTAAAGAGAATGTTTCCTCCTATGGGGCAATTTGGGAGACGCCAGTGTTTTAGTAAAGGGGTTGCACTTTTATCATGGACACGAGGAAAAATTTCACTCGGGGATTTTGAATGACTGGTGGAGGCTGAGTTATTGAATATATTCAAGGCTGAGAGAGACACCTTTTTGGATGATAAAGAAATTAAGTATTATGAAGAACAAGCAGGAAGGGGAAGTCCAAAATAAGATCATGGTCTTACTGAATGGCAGAGTAGGTTTGAGGGATCATATCGTCTATTCCTGCCCTTATTTCTAACGTTCTTCTGTAAATTCAAAAGGTAAATAAGAACATATTTCTTTACACAGATCTATTAGAATATGGAAATCACTACAACAAGAAGTCATTGATGCAAATGAATACTTTGAAAAGGAAAGTAAATGAATACATGAGAGAAGGGATTAGGAAGATAGTCAAAAGGATGTGTAAATCGATGGGGAGACTGAAATATAAACATGAGTACAGACCCTCAGGGTGTCATGGCCTGTTTCTGTATCGTGCACATTTTGGTAATTCTACATATGTAGTTTAATGGGTAGGGAGTCAGTGGCAGATGTCTGGGGAACTACCTAACATGGTCATCTAAAGCAAAATTTTCAAAGTAAAATGCAGATATATACAAGTCATAATAGAGAAATATTTAGACCAACCAATTGTTTAAAGTCTTTACTGTCCACAAGATCAGCGTCCTAATCACATGTACTCACCATGTTCCCAGTATTTTTTTCTTAACTATGCATCTAAACTTGACCTGCATGTTGACATAAATGACAACCTCAATCATTAATTCTGCGAGTACATCTGATAAGATGATAAACCAGTGTGACAAGGTTCCCTTATTTTCTGTCTACATTTAGTTTTATATCCATTGTTTCCTCATTATACACCCTTCAAAAGATTAATAATACTGCCATCTGAGAAATCCCCAGATTTGATGCTTCTACCACCACCACCATCCAACCCCTCCTTCCAGACCCAGCTATTAAAAATGAATAAACTACAGATCTTCCAAAGCACTCCTGATTCAGGATTTGGGCTAATTACAAATGTAGTACTATTATTTCAGAAAGCTAGCAGAGAAGAAAAAAAAACAGGAAGTTATCAACTGCTCAACCTAACATCTGTAGTGGGAAGTTAATTCAATCTATAATTAAGGACAGTGAGACTGAGCACCTGGAGAAATCTGAGCTCATTAGAGAGTGCCAATCTGTATTAGTAATAATCATAAAGTAACCTAAACAGTAGTCAAGAGAATATCTGTCACTGGGATTTATATGGACTTCTAAACAGAATTCAGTAAGGTTCTATTGTAAGTTAAAATTGAAGTTCATGGAACCGAAGGTAAATTATTGAATTGGTTAAGCAGTAAAGTCAGAGAGTTGAAATAATGGGTATGTACAATAGCACCGAAGGTAGCACAATCATACAGCACTCTTGCTCCTCAATTCCAAATACTAACAGATATCCCATTGTTTTAAAAGAAAACATCTGGTTAGACTGTATTTTGTTGTGTCGGGAAACTGGAGTGACCCTGCACTTCGCTGGTTCTCCTGCAGCAAGATTCACCCTCGGCTTGATGTGGAGAGTTTGTCTGTGAGGACGGAATGAGTGGTGCAGCTGTTCAGCTTGAGATACAGGCCTCAGGGCTGCAGCCTGGCCAGCACAGCATGTACAGACATTCTGGGGACCATCAGCTGCTACGCTATGTGTTGACAGACTGCGTGGATCCCACTGTCTCTGCCATCACCTCCTGATGGACATGATGAAAGTTGCTTTCTTCCACTTCTCTTTGTTTGCCTGCACAGTTGTCCCCAGACTGGAGATTTCACTATGTTACCAAACACAACGTTAAGTTTTGTATGGTAAGGACAGCATGGAACATGAAGCAAATGGAATTGGGAGAGAGATCATCAGTGAGCCGAGTAAATATGGAACAGGTTCGAAGAGTTAAAAGGCCAACTCAATTTAGACCACCTAAAGTAGGGGATAACATACCCATATCTTAGTCAACAGTTTTAATAAATTATCACAACTTGCCAGAGAATATGCGCTAGATTGGACCAGCTCATGCTAATAAAGGGCACTGCAGCAACACCATTTGCTGCTGCCCCACAGCATCTGGAGCAAAAAAAATGTTTAAGTCAGATTACCCATCTTTATATCTTACATACAACTTGTTCACTTTTTCAGGTGGATACTGGTTTGAAATATACACTTGAACTATGCACCAAGACACAGCCAATACCAATATTGGAATAAAGGAAAACAATGGCTTTCAAGTCCTCCTTATTCTCAACCATGCCTCTTTGCTGTAACAAAAGGTTTCACCAAGAGACTGATGACTCTACTAGAGTGCCTATGACCAGGAATACAGCAATGCAATCTCAGAAGGACTGTAAATAATGTGTCATGGAGTTAATTCAAAACCTTTTAGGACCCTCAGGGAATCAAAATACAAGGATCAGGTGGGGAAGTGCAGTTAATGTAGAGGATCAGCCATAATCTTACTGAGCACAAGAACACACTCAATCAGCCAGATGGCCTACTTCTATTTTTTGTTATGCAGAATGTGGTCACATCCATTCAAAAGTACTACCCCATCAAAATACTTGAGATTTATTCATTAGCAGGAACACGATGACATCTGTTCTTACACTTTGGGAAATGTAATAATGTAGGATCAAATCCTCTTGGATTATGTTTGCATTTGTGTGAATATTGGGGTGCTGAACACAATATTAAAATTTTCAGATGACATAAAACCAAGGTATTTAGTAAACAATGAGGAAAACTGTATGGACTAAAAGGACATACAAAAGCTGGTGGAATAATAAACAAATGGCAGATCACTGAAGATTAAATTCAATGCAAGAAAGTGTAAGATGTTACATACTGGCTGCCAGAAGAAGAAATGATAGAATTTTAAAAGGGGTTGGCAGAACAGATGTGGATGTTTTTTGCACAGATAAGAGTAATTAGCAGAAGTGAGCTTCTCAGCCTCTTGAGCCTGCTCCAGTATTCAATAAGATCATGGCTAATCTTACTGTAACTTCAAACCTGCATTCTTGCCGATTCATCCAGTAATCTTTCATCACTTTGATTATCAATAATCTAACCGATCAATTTCAATTGACATGTACCAAAGCAGAATTGAAACTGTTCAGCATCCTTCTGTCTTAGGTCTTGAACAGAGTAAGCACAGTTGGTAATTGCATGTATAGGTGTAAGCACTCTTTGAATTTCTTAAAATGATCTGTATATTCTATATGCTAAGCAAAACAATTTTGGTAGATGCTATTACTTAGGCAAGTGTAGATGATCAGCTACTAATTATATTAATTGGTGTCACAGTTTGGTTGTTTGTAACTTCTGGGAAGAATCCTAAACGATTGCAGGAAATATAAATGCTCATCTAAAATATAGATAATAACTGAAATCTTGTGCATGTTAGCATCTACCTAAACAGAATATTAATTCTGTACATTAATAGCTTGGCTTCAGTGTACTTGTTGTCTATTATAATTACACAGCACTATGTAGTGACTCAAGTCACTCTGCCTGCAACTTATAACTGTGGAAAAAAGTCATGCCCCTGCATAAGGGCTCAGATGCACCTGCCTTTTATCTCTGCTGCTCATCCCTCCAAACAAGCTTAGGCCCCTTGATATTACTGTTTTTATGAGAAATTCTAGTTCTGGAATCCTTGGCTTGTGGAGGAGGGAGAGATGGTTTTGACATATCTTCCTCTTGAAAACATCATCTGGGTGTCAGGAGGCAGCTATAAAATGGTTAAATAAAGTTAACTGGGTCTGTCCCCCAGGTTGGTCATGCTAATTCCTGGTCTATACAGGTATATATCAATCTGACTGAAGATCCAAAATGCAGGAGCTCTTACCCCAGTGCCACCTTCTTCTTGTGACCATGGTAGTTTGTGGGGTGAACAATAATTCCATCTCATCAAACCACTTAATAATATTTGATACAAGTAAACCTAGGTCCTAACTTAGCTTCTGACCATTCTGAAAGAAGACATAAGGGCTGGCTGAAGGGGCCCAAGTGGCAGATAATATTTAATACAAAGAATTTTAAAGCTATCACTTCCATAATTTCCCTCCCCCCTCTCCATTTTTACAGCTACCATCACATCAGATGCTTCAATCATTCATTCACTCACTCAAAGATGAGAAGTACTCATTTGTCTAGAAATTCAATCATCTAACACCAATTTTGCCAGTGTTATGTAAATACAATCGATCTAATCCCAAATGAAATGCAGTAATGACAATGTTGTGTCAATCCAGAAATTTGACTGAGCTCTATGTGTCCGTAACATAATTTCATCTGGTTAGTGTAGCTCCTCGGGCAACGTTCCTTTTGGAGAATTTCAAATGAACTTAGACCAACTTGTCCCAGGGACAACCACTGTTGATCACATCTGGGTCAAGAATGTATGTGGATCAGGACTCACAGCATTTCTTTGCTCTTTTGATTCTGCCTCCCTTGGCACCGATCCACAATCCTCAACTCCTGCCATCTGGTGACTAGTTGTTTAGGTCCCAATCCTTGGTTCATCCCGTTCTTGACTCAGATCCTCAATAAGGAACTCCCTTCCCCTTCTCAGCAACCCACCTTCCTTGATGACCTGACCCAGGCCCCAGTCTCTGGCCTCCAGTGTCAGTCCCTTTCCCCCTCTAAATGCCTAGACTAAGCCTCAATCCAGAGCGCACATTTCTGTTACAGTGAAGTGCAATGTCCTTTCAAGCAGTATGCAAGGTACTTGACTGAATAAGTCATTAGCATCCCAATGCAACATCCATATAGGACACGCATTTAGGTATATTAAAATCTTTAACATGAAATACTTTAACCACCTTCTCTATGTGAAAAGTACCCTTTGGTCATTAATGGGTCCAATCATTACCCTATCTAGTTGTGCTTTATAAGTTGTTATCTTTGATGTTGCCTGCTAATCTCTTCTCATTTTTTTCAACCACATTTTCAATTTCTTGCGGTACATTCCAAAACCTTTTTGATCACTAACTGCATTTTGCTCCTGACATTTGTTGTTCATCTTCTTTTTCTGTTTCACTTGATTTTAATTTCCTTTGTCATCAGTGCCCTTTAGCTTCAGACGCTGTTTACCTTGTGCCTTCAAAGCAATGTACATATCTTGTATCTGAACTCTTTTTCCCTGAATGCTCTACATCATAGCGTTATTGGTTCACGATGCAATCATCTGCTCCAGCCTATACAAGACGGTCAACCATTAAGACAGAAGATAAACTCAGAAAGAGAAATGAAGCTGATAAAGAAGCCTTTGGCAATAGTGCAAAACAAGCAATAGCTAATTGGCAGTCTGTTTACACCTGTCCAATTTTCATTTTCATTGACTTCAATATCAGAAGGTGACTCACATAGTTCCATTAGTATAAACAGCATCGCTCCCTTCCACATACTGCACCTGTGTTGGGTAGACATGCTGCACCTGCTGTACCTGAAAAATAGAAATACATTTAATTATTTTCAATACACCTTAAACATTTTGGTTTTGTTTTGCAATCAGTGGCAAAGATTCCCAAGAAATTCACCCAAACAATTGAGTGATTCCTGCAGTACAAACTTTCCTGTTCCTAACATCCATTGATATCAGGCTTTAGTTCAAGCTGATCCCTGTGATATCATTAAACAGGTTGAGTGGTCAATCATATTTAAGAATTCTCACAGTGAACAAGAAAGAAGGAAAAAACACAACTTTTAGCTAATACTTTTGCATAAAACAATTAGAAGATATACGTAAGATAACTCTGGAATCCAAAGTATCAAACATAAACTTTAAAAAATATTTTATAAAAATCCATTAGCTGAAGGAATTACAATTTATTATAACATAAAATTAGTTGTTTTTAGGCCCACAGAAATTGCTAAGCATGCCTTAGCTCACCATTAAAATCTCACATATACTTCATGAAGAATAATTTGTCAATACCGAAATTATCATCAATCCACCAGTGAAGGTTTGAAAAACAGCACAATCTGTGGAGGAACACTGAGTCATTGAGAGCAACTTTGGGATTTCTGCCCTAAAATATGCTTGTGCAGAAATCACAAAGCTTCTGTAAGCTTCAAAATATAATAACTGAACACTGACAGTTTGTCTTTACAACTGCAAAATTCAAGCCTTCATGTATGCTGAGTATCTCTGCTCAATATTAGAATTAATTTACAGCTATACTTCAATTTACTACAATTTTCTATTGTGTTATGTTTTTCACTTTTGTTTTTTATTTGAATTTTCCTAAATATTTTGGTGCAGCGCTGATTCAGAAGCTTAACAATCGACTCGGGTGCCATTGAAAGTTTTGCATTATTTAGTTAGCAATGATTGGTTGAAGATAATCATGTACCATGTTTTTCCTAACACTCAGTCCAAGTTCTGTCGACCATATTCATGCCAGCTGCTGTTGAATGTTACTATTTCTGCATATTTCCCACTACTGACTCATTTGGAGGCCAATGATAAAATTGTGAGGAGAAATTACATAAACTAGTTCTGTATTCACTGGGATTTATATAAGAATCTCTAAATTTATGAAGGGGTTATGCTCTGGGAAAACAATGCATTCCACTAAACTCAAATCTCAAAGGCATTCCTGTTAATTTCAAATCTGGTGGTGGTCCAGAGCTCAAGAGTTTTGATTAAATACACCTAGTCACTTAAAAATAGTTCAAGTATCTTAAGTAATAAAATATTAACAATTAAATATTAAAATAATAAAAACATAATATACCATTTTGGGTACTCATCAACTGAAACATCCAAGATGCCTCTCTACCTTCCAGCTCTTATGTCTTCACCCACCAAACCTCCCCTAGACTTCACCATCTCTCACCCCTCACTCAGGGCTCTCAATGTATTTTTCCACCCCTCTCTCGTTCCTGCCAATTCTAACATGAGCCCTGTACATCCTCACTCTCACATCTCCATGTAGTTCTCAGTTAAGTGGATTGCACTTTTGTTGGCAAAGATGCACTCCACTCCATTGGGATTTCAATTGCTGTTTATTGTTCACATTTAGCACCGTATGTTACAGAAAATAAAGCCTCGTAAATCAAGGGCATGTACCCTAAAGAATGAATTATGGTGCAATGAAAATTTGTGAATAGAATACCAGTAATGAGGGATACCAGTAATGTGTGGAGATGGTGTGACTGAATTTTTCAGGATATTAAGAGTAACTGATGGAATACTCTGAAACAAACTCTCCTGTTAATTGGGAAATCTATGACTTGGGGAAATAATACAAAATTTAGACAAGCCTTTTATGAATGGAATTAGGACACATTTCAACTGGCCAAGGGTGGAAGAAATTCAGAATGCTTTCCTCAGTCATTGAGCAATAGAGCTATACATCACAGAAAACAGGCCCTTCAGCCCAACTTGCCTATGCCAACCAAGTCGCCTAACTGAGCTAGTACTATTTTCCTGTGTTTGGTCCATATCCCTCTAGCCTCTCCTATCCATGTACCTGTCCAAGAGGCTTTTAAATGACATAATTATATCCACCTCTACCACTTCCTCTGGCAGTTCATTCCATATACAAACCACCCTCTGGGTGAAAATGTTGCCCCTCAGGTCCCTTTTAATGTCTTCCCCACTCACTTTAAACCTATGTCCTCTAGCTTTGGACTCCCCTACCCTGGGGAGATGACTGTGGCTATTCACCTTACTCTATGCCCCTCATGATTTTATAATTTGTAAGGTCACCCGCTAGACTCCTATGCTCCAGGGAAAACAAATCCAGCCTATCCAGTCTCTCCTTATAATTCAAGCCCTCCAGTCCTGTTAACATCCTTGTGATTCTTTTAATATAGAACAGTATAGCATGGGACAGGCCATTCAGCCCACAATGTTGTGCTGGCCTTTATGCCAATTTATACTAAATGTCATCCTCCTGTGTAGCATCCATATCCCTCCATTCCCTTCATATTCATGTGTCTATCTAAAAGCTTCTTAAACTACACCAAACTGCTTGCTTCCACTACTACCCCGGTAACCTATTCCAGGCACCTACCACCCTCTGCATGGAAAACTTGCCCCTCACATCGCGTTTAAACTTTCCCCCTCTAACCTTAAAAGCATTCCTCTGGTGTTTGACATTTCTACCCTGGGGAAAAGGATTTGACTGTCTACCTTATCTATACCTTTCATAATTTTAAAAACCTCTATCAAATCCCCCCTCAGCCTCTGACACTCTAGGGAGAAAACCCATGTTTGGCCAACCTGTCCTTATAGCTCATACCCTCTAATCCAGGCAGCATCTTGGTAAACCTCTTCTGCACCCTCTCCACATCCTTCCTATTATGGGGCGATCAGAACTGCATGTAATACTCCGAATGTGGTCTGACTAAAGTTTTATATATCTGCAGCGTGACTTCAATACTTCAGTGCCATTAAGAGGTCTACCACTAACTGTATACTTTCTCCTTTCGTTTGACCTCCCAAAGTGCAACACCTCATACTTGCCCGCATTAAACTCCATCTGCCACTTCTCTGCCATATCTGTAAGTGATCTATATCGTGCTGTATTCTTTGATAGTCCTTTACACTGTCCACAGCTCCACCAATCTTGATGTCATCTGCAAACTTGCTAATCCACCCATCTATATTTTCATCCAAATTATTGATATATATATTGCATGACCTGCACCACACAAGCCATGCTGACTGTCCCTAAGCAGGCCATGCCTTTTCAAATACTCATAAATTATCCTGGATTATCCCTATTTCCCTTCTTGAACAAAGGCACAACATTTGCTATTCTCCAGTCCTCTAGGATCTCACCTGTTGCTAGTGAGGACACAAAGATCTTTGTCAAAGCCCCAGCAATCTCCTCACTTGCTGCTTTCAGTATACTGGGATATATGCCAACAGGCCCTGGGGACTTATCCAACCTAATGCTTTTCAGAAGACTCAGCACTACCTCCTCCTGTATCTCAAAATGTCCCAGCACATTAGCACGTCCCATTCTGCCTTCACTATCCTCCAAATCCTTCTCCTTGGTAAATACCGACACAAAGTACTCATTTAGTACCTCTGCCACGTGCTCCGACTCCAACCACAAATTCCCTCCTTTATCTTTAAGTGGACCTATCCTCCCCTTAGTTATCCTCTTTTTCTTAATACAAGTATAAAATACTTTGGGATTCTCCTTGATCCTGATCGCCAAGGACATTTCGTGGCCCCCTTTTGGTTGTCTTTATATTCTACAAGGGTCCAGTCTGATTTTAGCTTCCTAAACCTTACGTACACTTCATTTTCCTTTCTGACTAAATTTAGGACCTCTTGGGTCATCCAAAGTTCCTTTACTTTACATCCTTGTCCTTACTCCTGAACTCTTGATCAGCTGGTCTTTAAACAACTCCCACATGTCAGACATGGACTTGTTCGACAGCAGCTGCTCCCCATCAACGCCCCGTAGCTCCCGTCTTATCCTGTCATAATTTGCCCTCCCCTATTTAGTATCTTCCTGCAAGATCTGATTTTATCCTTACTCATAAGCATCTTAAAACATAATGAGTTGTGATTACTATTCCCAAAATGTTCACCCACTATCAGGTCTGTCATTTGGCCTGGTTCATTTCCCAAAAACAGGTCCAGTATGTTCTCTCCTCTAGTTGGACTCTCCACACACTGTTTCAAGAACCCCTCTTGGATGCACTGAAGAAATCCCACCCCACCTAAACCTCTTATATTAAGGAAGTTCCAATCAATACTGGGGAAGTTAAAGTTCCCAGGAGTTTCTGCACCTTTCCATAATCTGTCTACATATCTGTTCCTCCACCTCTCGGTGGCTTTTGGGTGGCATATAGTATAATCCCATCAGCGTAATTGCACCTTTCTTATTTTTGAGCTCCACCCAAATTGTCTCTGTGGATGAGCCCTCCAGTATGTCCTCTCTGAGTACTGCTGTGACATTCTCCCTGATTAGTAGTTAAATCCCTCCACATCTTTTACCCCCCTCCCTCTCTATCACATCTAAAATAACAAAACCTAGGAATGTTTGAGCTGCCAGTCCTGTCCCTCACACAACCAGGTCTCCATAATGCAACATCGTAATTCCATGTACCGATCCAGGCTCTAAGTTCATCCTCCTTACCCATAATACTCCTAGAACTGAAATAGACACATTTCAGCCCATCAGTCCCACCCTGTTTATTAGCCTGTCCCTTGCTGTCCTTCCTTTCAGTCTTACTTGTCATAACATCTTTTTTTACCCTCAATCCTACCACCTGTTGCTCTGCTGCTGTGGTTCCCATCCCCCTGCCACTCTAGTTTAAACCTTCCCGAGTAGCACTAGCAAACCTCCTAGTGAGGATATTGGTTCCCCTCCAGTTCAGATGCAAACCATGTTGTTTGTACAGGTCCCACCTGCCCTGGAAAAGAGCCCAATGATCCATAAATCTGAACCGCTCCCTCGTACCCTCTCTCGCTTAATTACATCCTTCCTATGATATGGCGACCAGAACTGCAAATAATATTCCAGGTGTGGCCTCTCCTTAAACTCAAACCCTCCAGTCCTGGTAAAATCTTCATAAATCTTTTTTTGTACCCTTTCCAGTTTAATGACACCCTTCCTATAAGAGGGCAACCAGAACTGTACTCCTTGCTCCAAATGTGGCCTTACCAACATCACATACAGCTGCAACATGATGTCCCAACTCCTGCACTCAATATCCTGATTGACGAAGGCAAGCATGCCAAACACCTTCTTCACCACCATGCCTGCTTGTGTCACCACTTTCAAGGAACCATGTACCTATACCCCTAGGCCTCTCTATTCTAGAGCACTCCCCAGGGCCCTACCATTTATTGTTTAAATCATGCCCGGTTTGTCTTACCAAAATGCAACACCTCACGTTTATCTGAATTAAATTCCATCTGCCATTTCTTGACCCACTGGCCCAGTTGATCAAGATCCCATTGTAATCTTAGGTAACCTTCTTCACGGTCCACTATACCACCAATTTTAGTGTCCCCTGCAAACTTAGTAACCATTCCACTTACATTCTCATCCAAATCATTAATATAAATGACAAACAACAGTGGACCCAATACCGATCCCTGTGCTACACAATTGGTCACAAGCCTCCAGTCTGAAAAACTACCCTCTACCATCACCCTCTGTCTCCTACCATCAAGCCAATTTTGTATCCAATTGGCTAGCTCGCCCTGGATCCCATGTGATCTAATTGTTAATATTTAAAACTGAGATTAATGGGTGTTCTTAACCAAAGGTGTAATTTAAGGGATGTAGGAAAAGTGGGGTCATTTATAGAATTAGATCAGAGATCAGGCACAATCTCATTAATTCGTAGAACAAAGCTAAGGGGAGCTGGGCTAGTGAGTAAAAATGCAAAAGAGTTAGAGTGCAAAGTAGCTCCAAGTCAGTTAAAGAAAGTGTGTCAAAGAAATGTTAGTGATGACAGTGGGTTGACAGTGAGAGAATGTTCAGAAAAGAGGATGAGGCAGAAAACCCTTGAATAAAATCTATTGGGATTGCGATCCACAATTAACTTGCACATATCGATTGCAGTCTGCCAACTTCAAGCTCCTTATTCATTTATTTCATTTCAACAACCAACATCACTAACTGCACCATTCATTAGTAACATCCTGAATGTCTCCTTCAAATTAAAGGGAGTCTGCACCCTCTAAAGCAGATATGTATTGTGGCTGAAAGTAGGGCAGTTGCTCAGGAAGTGAAGGTGAAGTGAGAAAAGGTTGGAGAATATTACAACACGAGAAAGGACAGACTGCATGGTTTTAAAGCACTCTATCAGGAGTCATGGTGGTGAAACTGAATTAACAGCAAGTTTATAAGGTGTCAAGGTTTCCCCCAAACACACATCCAGATGACACTCAGAGCTGATAGGCCATGTGGTCGATGCTAAGAACATAGGAAGACCTGAATGCATTGAACTTCATAAAACACAAATGCAAAAGTACAAGTGTAAGAAAGCTTGAGCCTTGACATTGAGCACAGATCATTTAAATTGGATTCTGCTGTCAATGGCACACAATTAACTAAAAAGAGGGAAGGCTGCAGAGGATGATGGAATCTCGCCAGACTTCCTCTACCACTTCAGGCCATCAGTTCAAAAGTGATTTCTAAACTTGTATTCAAGTATGATGGCACATCCCTCCCTACCATTGGTAGTATCTACAGGAGGCACTGCCTCAAGAAGGGAACATCTATCATCAAAGATCCCCACCATCTGGGCCACATCATCTTTGCGTGGCAGGAGGTACAGAAGCCTGACGTCCCACACCACCAGGTTCAAGGACAATTACTTTCCTTCAACCACTTGGTTCTCGAACCAACCAGCAAAACCCTAATCACTACAGATTACCAACACTATGACCACTTTGCACTAAAATGGATTTTATTTGCAATAAATGTTTTCTGTTCTAATTGTGTTTTCTTGTAAAAATTGTGTACAGTTTGTTCTTGTGAATGCTGCTTATATGATACTATGTGCCTGTGATGCTGCTGTAAATAAGTTTTCCATTGCATCTGTGCATACATGTATTTGTGCATATGACAATAAACTCGACCTCGACTTTGAATAATCAATTCTCAAATTTAGCATGAGGAATTTACTATGGCTCCAAAACTGGGGAAACCAGCCCTGATCCTGAAAGCTACAAGCTGACATAGTTAATCAAAACTTTCAAACTATTGGAGTGGCTCATTCTTCAAAGGTTTAGGTTGTTCACCAGGGCATCCATCCCCCAAGTACATTAAAGCTGCTGTGTCCAAGTGATGACCTCATCATGAACACAGAAGCTCGCTTCTAGTGCTACCTTAAACCTACAACAGCTTAATTTATTGCAGTGATTGATCTTTCCATAGCATACACTTTTTGGAAGCACACCTTGATGCCAAAATTGCACTATCTTCTTCCATGCAACAGGCATTTCATCTTGTGTTAACAATGAGTAATCATCAGCAAAGCAATACACAGTTATATTGACAGTGCTATCAAGCAGCACTAGTCAACAATAATTTGCTCACCATAACATAGTTTGGATTTCAGCAAGACCACTCATCTCCAAAGTCTACCGTGCCCTAGAACCAAAGAACTGAATTCCAGAGGTCAGGTGAGAAAAGCGTCAAGGGGGCACTTGCTTAAGTGTGGCATTAAGGAGTCCTGAAGTCAATGATCAACAAGGGGGAAAACACTCCAATGATTGGAATCAAGGAAGGTGGTTGTGGTTATTGGATGTCAATCATCTCAGCACCCGGACCACACCGCAGGAATTCTTCAGAGCACAGTCCTAAAACCAACCAACTTCAGTTACTTCATCACCAACCTTCCTTCGATCATAAGGTCAGAATTGGTATTGTGCAATCATCAGCAAACAATGTTCAATTCCATCTGCAACTCCTCAGCAAATGTAGTAATCCATGCCTGCACATAGCAAGACCAAGACAACATGAAGGCATGAGCCGATAAGTAGACAATAACATCCACACCATAAAAGTTCCAGACAATGTACATCTTCAACAAAACAGACCTAATCCATCTATCCTTAACATTCAATAGCATTACCATCACTAAGTCCTCCACCATAAAAATCACTAACCAGATATTCAATTGGACCATGACAATAAGCAGATGAGAGACTGATGTCTTGCAGCAGGTGATTCATCTCCTGCCACACTACAGCCATTCTACAAGGCTCAAGTAAGGAGTGCAATGGAATACTCTCCACTTGCCTTGTTGGTGCAGCTCAGGACACTTGATGCCACCCAGAAGAAATTATTCCCTAGACTGGCACCCCAATTATCACATACATCCATTTCCTCCACCACCAGCACATTGGGGCTGCTGTGTACAATCTACAGAAGGAACTGATGTTACTTACTGAGGCTACTCTAACAGCACCTTCCAAACCTGCTAACTTTATCACCATGAAGGATAAGAGCAGCAACCGAAGATTCTCCTCCAAATCATACAATATCATGACTTGGAAACATTTCACCAGTCCTACATTGTTGATGGTTCTAAATCCTGGACCCCCTACCCAACAACACTGAGGAAAACTGCCACCACAAGGAACACAGTGATTCAAGAATGAAGCTCATCGCCATCTTCTCAATTTGGGATGGACAATTAATGCTGACCATGCCAGCAATGCCCAGACACCAAACAATGAATTTTTTTAAATTAAGGAACGCATATCTATTTCCAAGACTAAATATAAATACTACCTTTCCGAGGAAGTTTGCATATGCTGGTGATCTGGTGCTAACCACACAGGCAAAGACTTTAAGTGGCACTGAACATCAAACTGCCAGTAATTTTTTTTTAATTTTTAAATTTTATTTACAGCGTGGTAACAGGCCCTTCCGGCCCAACGAGTCCGCGCTGCCCATTTTAAACCCCCAAATTAACCTACCCGTACATCTTTGGAATGTGGGAGGAAACCGGAGCACCCGGAGGAAACCCAAGCAGACACGGGAGAACGCACAAACTCCTTACAGACAGCAACGGGAATCGAACCCTGATCGCTGGCGCTGTAATAGCATTGTGCTAACCGCTACGCTACTGTGTAATCTCAAAATATTTCTGCAAGAGGAGGCTGCAGACAAATCTAAGGCCATCACCTAGGAATTGAGGGAAAATAATTTCCAGAGATTTGAGAAAAGTGATTGTGACACCCCATCAAACTATGGACTATATAACAATACTCTGCCTCTCTCAAAACTTGATGATGACATTACAGAGATATACTCCCCATTCGCAAGAGCACTAAACATGTGTCAAAGAAGATGGTGGATTCGGTCAGATGGTCCTCTGATTAAACTGTCCAAGTTATTTGGCAGAATGCTCCATCACCAGAATATTCAAACCAGCACATCAATTGCTCATCAGATCCTTCACACACAGGCAGAGTCTCAATGACACTGCACATGACCCAAAAGGCTACAGCAATGGGAATGAGACAGTTAGCTTCCTAATTCTGGAATGAGTTGGGGATCTGGAGGGAGATGCAATGGTCTTTGTTAAGGTTAATTCCATACAGATGTAAAACAAGACTCTGCTCTATGGGCTGTTTGGGATGCATATTGAGACAAACATTAACTTCTATCGGAAGACTCTCAATTCTGTGAAAAAAGACAGAAGTGAAAAGAGAAAACAGTATCATTAATATTCCAGCTGAATAACTGACCTGCTGCTGAACTGGTACCTGTTGCACCACCTGGGCCTGCACCGCCTGCTGTCCTGCCACCGAGGTCTGCAAAGTCACTGTTGATGTGGTGTCTGAACCAGCCTCAGAAGTCTGCATATTGGGCTCTAAAGAAACACAAGGAAACAAATCATGCTGTATTCTTTCAAATGTCTCAGCATGAGCAGAAATAAACTGTGATGTCAATTTGATATTCCAGCCAGAAAGAAAAGTATGCAATACACCACAAGTAATGCAGAACATCATTGAAGGAATATGCTGTTAAGTGAGCTTGTCATATTGAGATACAGATTGGTGATACTGCTTTCCAGTTCTGCAAACACCAGCCCATTATTCAGCCTGATATTAAGCTGAATAAGCACATCATCACAGGCTGGTGAACCAATGAATGAAAACCCCAGCTTCAGTACAAACTGATATTAGGTAGGGCCACATGGCAGATTTGGTACAAAACCTAAATATGGACCTGCTTGCTTATTTGTTATTAGGTCCCTAATGCAAATTGACCAACACTGGGGGTTCATCTTTCTTGAGGTTTGGGGCCCAAATTCTGCTTCTTCTAATGGAGCTCCTGGACCCGAACAGCTAAGGTATTGCCTAATGCACCATATTGTCCAAGGGGTATCATCTATCAGATCAGTTGACAAAATGACCATAATAAAAAAAAATCCACAGTTCCAGTCATAGAAAAGCATTTTTTCCCTGGTGTTTTGATCAAATTCACTTCTCAATCAACACCATCATAAGGACTCAGCCGTGTCCATAGATCCTGTGCAGGTCAGATGGCAGGAGTATTTGCAGACATTTTTAACTTCTCCCTACTCCAATCTGAGGTCCCCACCTGCTTTAAGGAGACCACTATCATCCCAGTACCTAAGAAGAATAAGGTAATGTGCCTTAATGACTCCTGCTTGGTGGCTCTGACATCCCCCATCACAAAGTGCTTTGAGAGGCTGCTTATGGCACACATCAACTCCAGCCTCTAAGACAACCTCGACCCACTGCAATTCACCTACCTTGGAAACAGGTCCACAGCAGACACCATCTCCCTGGCCCTACACTCATCTCTGGAACATCTGGACAGGAAAGACACCTATGTTGGACTATTGCTTATTGACTACAGCTCCGCCTTCAATGCTATAATTCCAAGCAAATTCATCTCCAATCTCCTAGACATAGGACTCAACACCTCTCTTTGCTACTGGATCCTTGACTTCCTGAACAACAGACCACAATAAGGATAGGCAGCAATACCACCGCCACAATTATCCTCAACATTGGTGCCCCACAAGGCTACATTCTCACCCCCTATTTTACACCCTATACACTCGTGACTGCGAGGCTAGATTCTGCTCTAACCTCATCTACAAGTTTGTAGATGATACCACCGTAGTGGGCCAAATCTCAAATAACAATGAGTTGGTGTCATGACACAACCTTTCCCTTAATGTCAGCAAAACAAAAGAACTGGTCATTGACAACAGGAAGGAGGTATGGTGCACATGCTCCTGTTTACATCAAAGGTGCTGAGTTCAAGAGGATAAAGAGCTTCAAGTTCCTAGGAGTGAATGTCACCAATTGCTTGTCCTGATTCAACCACACAGACATCATGGCCAAGAAAGTGCATCAGCCCCTCTACTTCCTCAGGAGGCTAAAGAAATTTGGCATGTCCCCTTTGACTGTCACCAATTTTCATAGATGCACTACAGAAAGCATCCTATCCTGATGCATCACACATATGGCAAACGCTCTGCCTGGAAATACAAGAAACTGGATAGAGTTGTGGACACAGCTCAGCACATCATGGAAACCAGCCTCCCCTCCATAGACTCTGTCTACACATATCGTTGCCATGGTAATGCAGCCAACATAATCAAAGACCTCACCCACTCCCTCTCTTCTGCCCCCTCCCATCAGGCAGGAGATACAACAGTCTGAAACCACATACAACCAGGCTCAAGGATAGCTTCTATCCCAACATTATAAGACTATTGAACAGCCTCCTATTACAACAAGATGGACTCTTGACCTCAAAATCTACCTTGTTATGGCCTTGCACCTTACTGTCTGCCTGCACAGCACTTTTTCTGCAACTGCAACACTTCATTCTGCATTCTGTTATTGTTTTCCCTTGTACTACCTCAATGCAATGTAATGAAATGATCTGTATGGACGGCATGCAAAAAAGTTTTTCATAGTACCTCAGTACATGTGACAATAATAAGCCAATTTACAACCCTAATTTAGTTTTAATTTACCATCTAATCAACCAGTAATTTATTTCATTCCTATTTGCTGGGCTTTAACTGTGTGCCAGTTTGTTGCCATGTTACTTTACACAATAACAATGGTCTGTATTTGAAAAGCAATCCTAAGCTTGCAACGCATTTCAGGACCACATACATTAAAAGATAAAGCACAAAACAAATTCAAAATCTTTCTCTTGCTTCTAGATGCAGCTCTTGCCCTCTTCTACAATCACATTCTTCTCTCCTTGTGCAAACAGTAATTACTTCAGAGATGCTGGTGATCCCGGAGCACGTCATCCTGCCCCATTTTCTTCCAGTGAAGCAAATTTTCAGATTCTTCTGCAGTACTCTATCCTGCATCCAACTTGTAAATATTCAATAACGGGAGCAATCTGTTGTACTGTTGCAAAATAGTTTAGGTAAAAGTCTCAAATCATGTAATTATGCCAAATTATGATTTTTGGGTGATTAACATTAGGAAATAAACACTGTTTAACACAATGCCATGATTTGATGAATTAAAATGTACAATAACCACAAACCACACTGGAACGTCTCAGAGAACGTCTATGATGAATAATGATACTCAGACAAAGGTGCAACATAGATTTTCCCAGCAACCAATAGTTGACTTCTTGGTCAGTACAGCATGCCAAGCAACCACCTGCAACCACAACAAGATGCCCAGTCTAATTTGAGGACCAAACCTCATTACCACAGAGTTGGAAACTGCCAACAAAAAAAAAAATCTGCCTGATGCCCAAGGATCTCTGTGTTACTTGATGGAAAAAAGTCCAAGAGGAGCACCCCAGACTATACTGGTGGAACATGTAGAAACACTAACATTCAGTACACTTTTGTCCAGTACTGACCTGAAGTGAAAATCTGGATCCTGCAAATAACAAAGATGCCCAACCTGCACATCTCAAAGGCCTACAGCTTGATTTGGATGAGTGTTAGTTGACAATCCTATATGCAGACACTGAAGATCAATCATGAAGCTTCTGTCATTGCCAAGGTGTCTAATCATGGATTACTGCTGAGAACCAAACTATATGCCACAACAAAACTTTTCCCTGTGCTACATACTTTGTGCATAAATGTACAATTATAGAAACCAGAGTTAGCCATCAGCCCTTATGCCCATTCTCCCACTTAACTAGATCTTGGCTGAATTGTATCACCTGGGTTCCTTTATCCCTAATATCCCAGGCTAACAATATCTTGACAATCTTAGTTTAATTTGTGTCATCTGGAAATAAACTATAATCAATGAACATTTTGCAAAATTGATGAAATTAAAACTGCACAGGATTCATACTGCACAGATATATATGCATTTTAATAGGTGATTTTATATTTTAAGATTTTTGTTAGTGTTCCTGTACTATTTTATCATGGAGTTGCATTAAAACTCCTTAATTTAAATTATTGGAAAAGAACATCAAGATTGTGAACTATGTCTGCCTTTGATAGTGAATAGGGAGAAAGATAGAGGCAGCACTGAGTGAATGGAGATTTTGGCAGGGGATAGACATGTTGGTCGTCATGGATGAGTTGGGATGAAGGGCCCATTTCTGTGCTATACAAATGTTATGACTCTAGGGGCTGAGGACAATAGACCTGATACATTAACAAGAGATGGGAAGGTGGCTGAGGATGACAGAGTGGGGAATGTTATAGGGTCTGGGATATCCCAAAATATGAGCAATGTGAAATTCTGACCAAATCTATTAATGCAACCATCACAAAATTGTTTTTCTTCCAAATCAACTTGTCAGCTGGCCAAGGAACAAAGGCCAACTAACTGCCAGGCAGAAAAGCCTACACTGAAATGCCACAGCCAAGAAGCAGGGAGTAAAGCTTGTTTTGTTGGTTGTGTGGAGATTTGCTCAAGGCCAACAGAATGCATTCTTCTCTTGGCCCATGAAGTGCGCTGAAAAGACATCTTTGGATGGGTCTGGCATTTCTCATTTTTCTTCAGCTGCCAGAATTCTTGAGCACAGGGAAACCTAGGGCAGTTGTTAAATTTGATAAGTTGTTAAATTTGATAAGTTGTTAAATTTGGGAGCACCTATTAAGTAAGGTGATTCTTCAAAATAGGTCCCCTGCCTCTCAAAAGCAGTTTATTGCCATCTCCAACATATACAATTGAAAATCAGTATATTAAAGGCAGGCTGATTACAGTGCTAATAGCATGTATAATGACTTACAACTTCCTATTATTAATTGGATTTCTATTCTTCTAATAATGAATACCAAACTCAGTTTTTCTCTCCCAACAGATATTGCTGAACTGGTGGCCTTTTCCAGCAAAAGCTGTATACTGTATCCCACACACCTCTCTTCTCTGTTCTCCCTTTATTTGCATCTTCTGTAGGCAGATTAGGTGCCAGTTTAATGTGCCTTCACACTCTGTCTCAGGAAACACTAGTCTGTGTCATCCATTTTCTCTTTGACTCCACATACATTTCTTTCATTCTCCCCACTGTTCCCCATTCTCCCCATGCCTACATTCTAAATGCCTTTAATTCTGGTAAAACATAGGCCTGAAACATTAACTCTGTTTTTCTCTCCACAAGTCAGGGCACTTCTGTGGGAAGAGAAACAGAGTCTACATTTCAGGTTGAAGACCCTTCGTCAGAATTTGGAAGGAGACAAAAGAAGCTCGTTAAGCTGCAGGGATGATGGAGGGAATGGGGTCTCTGATAGGGCAAAACTGGGGTGACTATGGGGACACACCGTAAATAAGGTTATCTGGTCGATGAGTGAATGGGAGCAGTTAGAGAGCAAAATAACATTTCAGGTCTGAGACCCTTTGAGTTCTAAGTCTCTACTTCTTCCCATAAATACATACTGACCTGTTGAGTAATTCCAGCATTTTACAACATAATTTTTCCAGTGTCTCAAGATGCCTGCTGCAGGTCTCTGCCAGAACCAAGTGTATGCAGACAACCCTTTTATTTGCACATGTTCAGAGGATGAACTTCAAGACATTGTTGACTTATTCACCAAAGTATCAAGACGATGGGCCTTCAGGAAGGCAGGCATTGTTGCTGCTCAGTGGACCACGAGTTGAATCAGTTGTGAGGTCATGATCTTCACACACCCCTTTCCCCAATCACCAAAGGCTGTGCTGGCACAGTGACAGCAGTGGTAAATTTCATCTTTTTTGGTTGCCTTAGCTGAGAGGTGGCTCCCGAGATATAGGAAGTGTTCTATTTTCCATGGTCACATTGTGAACCTTTGTTGTTGGAGGCAGGGTGGTGCAGTGGGGCAAGCCAGTGGAGTACCTGGAATTTGAGCATGTTGAATATCAGACCCATCCTCTTGTATGCTTTGGTGAATAAATCAATGATGTGTTGAAGCTCATCCTCTGAATGTGTGCAGATACAAGATTGTTTGCATACACTTGGTTCTGGAAGGTAGTCACCACAGGCCAACTCCATAGTCAACTAATCGGCTTATTCTCTCCTCATGACAAATACGCCATTCCAAGAATCAAACTAGGGAACCTTTACTATACACCCTCTATCACAAGTATATCTTTCCTTAGGTAAAGAGACCAGATCTGTAAATATTCTAGATGCAATCTGCCTAATATGCCAAATTAACACACATTCTACAGGTCTATTAGTGTCTTTCTGTACACTGTATTTGTGGTTTCTCTTCAACTCAAAAAAAAATGCCATTTGCGCCTGTGGGCACAAGAGATAAAATGGCCATCTTATTCTTTTGCACTCATAGCCTTCAAATCACTGGGAAGGAAGAACAGTGGTTCAAAGGGCGAGAATGTGGAAGTGGGAGATGATGGTGAAAAGGTGGAGGAAATGCTCTGGAAGTGTTGGGGGGGGGGTGGTGGTGGTGGAAGCATAATTATTGAAAGGAGAAGTGATCGGTGGAGCTAAATGCTACATTTTCTGTGTAATTTCAGTCCAAACATTACCTTTTGCATAGGGATGCACGAGAGCTAAAGTCAAAGAACCAGGAAATTGAAAGTGAAGACATGGTATATCTGCAAAAAAAAAGTTAAGGAATGGAATGGCCCTGCAAAGGTTTGAATATAATTAGAACACTAAACTGAAGGCGTCAGATGTCCTGGACCCAATACAAGGTCAGTAGGGATGGGGTGATGGACAGGATGATGCTGTACTATATATTGGAAGCAGAAGTACATAGAGGATAGAGAATGAAATGGTGGGCAGAAATGCACTTGAATGGTGGAGAAGAAAAAGTACCAAAAGCCTGCATTTATGAAGTGCTGTGGAGACAATAAAATACTTTTGTAGTTATTACTGTGATTCAGTAATAACACAGCAGCAAATCTGCATACAGCAAGCTTCCATAAACAATAATAAATAAATGGTCAAATCACTTATTTGCTGGGAGGATTCCAATGGTTTTCTTCAATGGTACTGAGGGGTTATCGTATATGCTTTCTGTGAGAGTAGGTAACATCCCATTTCATCTGAGAATTAGCATTTCTGATAGTGATCAACACCTTAATACTACGCACTTGAGTCTCAGAAGTCAGAAATGAATCCACCACATTTCCTCCAGCTGTCCTCCATCAAAGTGTTACTGTTATATCAAGTTGTAATTTAAGTTTTTACATGTCAAATAGGTTGAGATAGTGGTCAAAGTAGCTGATATCATAGAAGTGAAGTTAGGCTGTCAAAACGATGTAGGGACTGATGTTCAACTGGGGGTTGAATAAATACTAATGTTGGTAACAATCTGGTGAAATAGTGTGTGCATAGGAGTGGAATTGAAAGCAAGAATAAGCAATTACAATGGTGACCAAAAACATTGGTTCCAATATTTTTGCAAAGAAATTGTAGGGTAAGTTAGGATAGAAAACTCAGACACGTGATGTCCTGCTAAAATTAACAACAGTACATACTTCAAAATACCCCCACCACCCGAAGGTTCTGACAGTTGGGGAAAATTTCATACCAGAGAGTCTTGACTTCTTGAAATTCTCTGCCTCTGAGAGCAAGTGAAACTGGATCATTAAGTACAATTAAGACTTTAGAAAAATCAATGGTTACAGGCTTGCCAGGAGAATGGAGTTCAGACTGAGAATCTTATTATTTTATTAAGCGATGGAACAAGCTCAAGGAATCATATGGTTTTCTCCTGCTCATATTTCTTTTATTCACATCATCCAAATGTGAATAGATGACTAAATCTGTTCGGCACAAAATACTTTTTTTGTGTGTGATAATTGGTGTGAATGTGAGATACATCTAAGCAGTCACCTACTTACTGCATAACTTCCAAGAAAAAGGCTGCATTTTTACTCCTGCGCAAATCTATATCATTAATGAGAAAGGACAGATATTAAACTTGTGTATCCCTCTTGAGTGTACATATTCCACAAGGCTGCATCACATTCCATACTGTCTTTACAGATTTTCTTCTTAAATTTCCTCATTTTTCTGCAAAATGGCATACCAGGAAAGCAACTATTTATCCAGAAAGAATGTTTTATGCAAAATGCTTCCTGAGAGACCCAGACTGCTGGTGTAGTAGCTTCCGTTTGTAATTCACCATATGCTTCTGTGAAGCATTCAATCCTTGTGCCAAGATTTCAGTTGGATGACAACACAACCAATATGCATATGAGTCAGTATCATCTGCAGAAATCTATTCAATTTTAGTTTGGCCATGTTTAGCTAATTGAACTATCTTGTGTATTAGAGCAACAAATGGTAGTATGGCAAGGTTACTTTAATTAAACAGTTAATTAAACATACCCATCTGTTAATGGTCCCAGTATACGTAAGTTTATTAGAAGAACAGCTTAAATCTGGCATAAATACAGCATTTTTTATTTGAAAATTATCTTTCTTTTAGTGTCTATCATTCTACCAAAATTAAGACTCCTCACATTACAGAGATTTGCCCAATCTTGTTTGGCCCTTGGAAAGTCCTTTCTTTTTGTACTGAGATCATTGGGACAACATAATCTCCTGGCTGCATTCTGTAAATAAAAAGCAACACATCATTCATTTCCATAAATGACAAGATATATACAGGTAAGTAAGCCAATTCAGTCCATCTTAATATGTCAATGCAAAGCAGATCTCTGGTTTCCTCAATAACGCACCTAATTATATTTTCTAAAAACATCGTGTTTTTCCCTCTATCCTATCTAAACCAAAAATTAACCTTCTTCAAAGATAACATGTAATCAAAAAAAAAGTTAACACTTCATGAATGATAGTGACAGATTTAGAGTGTTTAGAAGCTGAAAAGAAAATCCATTTTGCTTTCCCAATGCTTAATGAAAGGAATTTGTGACTTATCCAGGACTATTTCTAAATCTTCACTAACTTTCAATTCTAATGTTTCATTGATGAACAAACTGACAACCCAGAGATAGTGGTAGTTGATAGAGTTGTGGGTGTGGTATGCAAGTTGACACCACATTTGCATATGACGCTGCCAAGCAGCAGCATGTAAACATTTTTGCCCCTCTGTTGGTGCCTCTGAATACTTTACATAATATGGAAATCAAGATAGATCACAGTACTCCAATTTGATCAAACCAAGGATCTGCACAATTAACATACATCTTTCTTTTCAGTTCCACCCTTGTAGAAATTAACCTGGTGTTTTGTTTCCTTTCCTGTCACTTTTTTTTAAACCATTTGTCATATTTTATAATTAGTATATTTGTATCCACAAATCCCTCCATTCCTCTACCACTTATATTATTGTTTTCCTATGGAAATATATCATTCTCTTATCTATGTTGAAATACGTTCACCAGTTTGACACAAATTCTACAGAATTTATCAACATCTTTTTATATATTGTGGAAATCCTACTCTGCATTAACTACACCATCAACTTGGTGTCAGACACAAGTTTTCAACTTCTGACTCCAAAATATAAATGAACAGCAGTGTGCCCAGCACCAATTCTTACTTAACACTACTTTCAACCATTTTTCTATGCATGCAAGTATTTTTAATCCCCCATTCTTTGTCTTCTGCTCTGTAGCCAGTTTGCTTTCTATATTCTATGGTTGAAGATGTCATAAAGGACTGCCACAGAGTTGTAGAGAGAGTTGAATACAATGATAAGAATCTGAAGATCAAGGCATTGGTGAATGATGATCTAACACAGCGAGCATAGGGGCTGGTAATGAGTGTGCAGTAACTGGAGCAAGTTAAGATATAGGCAGCAGACTTTTGGATGAGCTCAAATTTATGGATGAATTGAAGCTGAGAAGTTGGCCAAGAGTGTATTTGAATAATTCAGTATGGGGGTTACAAAACTGGATGATCCTTTCAGTACCAGGCAACTGAGGCAAATTTAGAGCATCATTGTGAATGGAGAGGAAGATGGAACTAGAATCTCAGCCCAAGGATACATACAATCTAGCTCAGCCTGAGTTGATGGCTAGGGAGAAGAATGGTACTCATAAACACAGAATTGTTAGTGACTGGGGATCAAAGCTTTGGTCTTCCAATATTCTGTTAGGAGAAAATTTTGATGCATTCAGAACTGGCTGTCTGATGCACAGAGGCAATGGTAGGGTCAAAAGATTTAATGATTGTCACAGGGGTGAGTAATTAATTACATATCAAATATAATGTGTCTTCAATTAATGAGACCACGGAGAGTATTAAAGTAACAAACGCAAGACTATTTAACAAAATTAAAGATGGGTTAATTTCACATTCTAGTTTTGAGAATTGAGCATTTCTTTGTGAATAGATTTTGACGTTTCATGCTAAGAATGATAGCAAGTCTAGCTAAAAAAATTCAGCCCTCCCATCCAGTCCATGCTACAATAACCGACCTTCATCTTTGTAATACACAATCTTCCATTTCATCACAGTTGAAACCTTTGTGATTTCATTGACCACCCACAGATTAGAATTTCCAATTCTTCATTATTAGCTTGCCATGCTTCACTCCATAAAATTTCCAACCTAAAAGTCACCTTCTGCATCATATTCTCCTATCTTTCACCCTTAATCACCCCCCCTCCCCCTCCCTCCCCGGGTGTCAATTTGAAAATCTTCATCCTCGTTCCACCTTACAAGTATTATTTTGTTCTAAGGTAATGTTTTCTCTTATGAATATTCAATAATTTTAGTCAACTCTGTTTTGTTGTTTGTATCAGTATTTGCCAGTTTTGCAGCATTTGCAATATTAACAGTTTTTCCTCTTTCCACTACCATTGCTGTTGATCATTTCCTACAACCCTGACATGCATTTCACAGCTCTTACATCTTCCCTTGTTTTCTTGCTCTTTAACAGCCCTCATTATCAACCAGTTGCTTCATCAACTGTTGATCACCATCCACACCTTTTGGAGATATTCTCTTGTTCCCATCTATCTCTCCCCTCATTCTCCCTGCAACTTTAACTTGTTTTCGCTTTCCCAGTTCTGACACAGGGTCTTCAATCTGAAACATTAACTGTTTCTCTTTCCACTCATGCTGCCTGACCGATTAAGTGCTTCTAGCATTTTCTGTCTTTACTTCTCTTTTCTTATTCTTTTATTGTTGGCAGTCTTCTGCCATCATGCCTCTGCAGTGTAGAATTTCCTTCCTAAATCCATCTGTTTTAATGAAGCTTTCTTATAAACCATCACTTTGTCTCTATCCAACATTTCTCCAACACCTTTGTGAAGAACCTTGTGACATTCTGCTACCTCAAAGAACACAATGTAACCCAAGGCTGATCGAGGAAAATAATAATAATAATAATAATGCTGACATCCCTTTGAATTTGAAACTGAACACTGTGTTGATTGAAGAGAATTATTTATGATATCGCAAAGCACCCAAGAATTACACAAGATAAAGATCAGCAACACAAACTGCAATTATTTATATTATGAAACTGCTGCTGTCGGTATGAATTTACAAGAATACCAAGTAACTTTATTCTCCCTGTCTCTATTGGATGACTGATTAAGTATGGTCATTACCCAAAAATCATCCTGGAGATCGGTCAACTCTCAACTTCTTTGCTCCACTAATTTAGCACATCAACTTCTTTGTTATTATGACCAAGTCCATCAGCAATCTTTCCTACCCATTACTCCCTGTATCCTGAAATACATTTGATTTAGCATCTTTCCCATCACTCTTTTCCATTCCCACTAAGATAAAACAAATCTAAATTCCATTTCTAACCAATCTGCCATCTGGCACTGAAAAAGACCTAAAACGGGAAACTCAATTGGTGAAGCTAAAACACAGGACTCTTATAGATGCTAAACAGCATAAACAGCACATTAGACATAAAGCTAAATGACTTCAGACTAACAGACCATATCACAGCTTCTCAGTCCTGCCGTTTCTAGGCATGAATGATGCATGATAATTAAACAAGCAATGGCAAGTGGAGAAACCATGAACACCTTCATGTTCAGTGTGAGAAGACTCCAGCATGTTGAAGCGTCGCTGAACACTTGGATTATCTTCCTCCTGAAGTCCAGCCAAACAAAGAGGCCATTCTTCTACCAAATATACTGATTCTCTGACACACAAAACAAAGTCAAAATAGTGTATATGTTGAAAGACAAAATAACAGAAAAATCAGTGAAACAAAATTCCAGAAGTCATTTGCTACCCAGAGAAGAACCAAAAAGTAGAACATCATCATAAAAAAGGAGAAATATGAATTTTCCATTCACAAGCAGAACAATTAAAAGATAATCTTAGTGATTTATTAGACAGTAGAATAGTGATCAAGGAATATTCAAAATTCCAAGGGAATACAGTTGCTTTGGCAAATAACGTAGATGCATTTAAGAGAATTTAAAATAAAAGCACATGAAATGAGGATTTGCTGATAGATTTAGAAGTACAAGGGGGAGATGTTTTATGGAAAATAAACATCAGCAAAGACTACCTGGGCCAAACCAATAATCCACCAAATTCCATAGGCTTACATTTTTTTTTGGGAGGAAGTAAAAAGAATGACTAAGATCTCATTGAAGCTTGCTGAAAAATAAACTTCTAGCGTATAAAGAAGGATAAGCACGATTTTTATTATTGACTCATGGAGTTACGCTCATCACTGTCAAGGACAGCATTTAATGTAACACACACAAAATGCTGGAGGAACTCAGCAGGTTAAGCAGCACTTGTGGAGAGAAATCAACAGTCGACATTTTGGCTCAAGACCCTCATCATACATTGAGTCCCTAGAAGATATTTATCATTCACCTTGACGTCAGTGGTAGAAATATGTTAAAATCTATGAGAAGTGGTAGAAGTGCATCTAGAGCAGAAAATATGATAATAGACTGGTATTTAGAGGCTAGAAATTATTCCATTAACCTGATACTATTACCAGTTTAAAGTTACTAATTTCAACGAAGGACATTCTGTTAATAGTGCCACATCTGTTATTTACTAGTGCAAACAGCAGGAGAGAGCCTACAGATACGTGGTGTCGAGCCTGAGACGTTGCTCCTCGAGAGAGTAGCAGTACAGTGATCGGGTGGGAAAGGATATACAAAACAGGTTCTCAAAATAGAGCAGTGTGGATGGTAGACAGTGGATGTGTCAGATATATCGGCAAGCTTGAGAGATGTGAATGGACTTGGCCACTCGCCCACCTAAGCAGCAAGTTGAAATACTCCCAACAGCAAATGTTATTGAGACCCTGGATGAAGACAAAGAACAGAGAAAAGCAGCAACATGCGAGAAGAGGAAGGTTATATAGTTGCTGGTGGCAGGGTTGGAAACACATGTTGCAGAGTACATCAGTTGCATAAACTTCAGAAAAGGCCTCATGTGAGGACGCAATGAAAACTTAGAAGGAATATTTTAATCCAAAGCTGTCAAGAGATTTGAAAGCTACAAGTTGTAAACATGCAACCAGAGACCAGAGGAAACAGTTGGTAATTACGTGGTCTGGTTAAAAGATGCTGCCAATAGCTATAGTTTCTAGACCTGCGAGATTAGGCTTCAGAAGATGGCTTATAGTGCAGGCAGGTGCATGACAGAATTCAGACAAAATGACCAACATGCTGGACATAAATTTCAAGAGAGTGTGTAGAGTAGCTGTTAGTGTGGAGATGGCACTTTAAAGGTAGATTCGCTCAGGGCACGATTCCAAGGTGCAGACAGGGAACAAGCCTATAAATATAATGGCGGTGTGGTCATCTTTTTGACTGATTCCTGTGGACACTAAATGTGAATTTGGCGGGAAACCAGGAGATTATGCATGCACAAAAAGGCATGAGATGGAAATAGAAATGTTTGATATTATCTACTGCAAACTTGAGAAGAGTGATAAGGACAGTATGTTTAGAGGCTACCTTGTTGATCAGGGGAGCATCTATATAGATCGAAACTGTGGCAAATTGGACTGCTGTAAGCCAGGTTATGTATTGGAAATGCCACAACCATTTTCTGTTGAGGTGTAGCAAAAGACTGTTCAGCAGATATGCAGGATGGATCCTTTGAGCTTTTAGAGTGCTAGAAGAGATGAAGTGTCCAGATCTCTATCAGAATCATGGGCTATGCATCAGTATCCACGGGAATAGATGGGATCCGGTTACTTGGATTGTTTTGTACATTAGGCAGCAAGGAAAACCTGGAGCCTCTCACATTTCAGGTTACCCTAGACCCATCCTAGCAGATCACTAATCAGATGTGCTTAGGAGGCACCACAGAGTCTTCAACAAGCTGGCACTGGCACCTGGATGCAGTTCCCTCAAAAATAGTTATGAAACAAGAAACAGATTGCAATCCAGAATGAGCGTGCAATGAGCACAGCTCTCTCTACAAGGGTGGGCATAGTGAACAAAACACTGTAGCAGATGCAATTTGACAACAGTACTTTTGACAAGGAATGTGAAACTTGGGCTGAAAAGAAAGTTTGACAGTTAAATGCAAGATCTTTCTGGGAGAAGATCTGATACCAAATTTTGTATCAAATTGGCTGAAGCATGCAGATATTGCACACTAACAAATTTGAAGGAAAGTCATAATGGGAAACTGGTATCTCCAGAACAGGATTTGCAACACGAGTGGATAATATTAACAAATAATATACCTTTAGACACAAAGAGAACCCAGAGGGCATATTTCAAGAGTGCTTATTGTTTGGGTGTCAGTCAGTGAGAGGTGGGCATGCATTCTTTTTGGCATGGATAAACAAGTGAAGAAAGTATTGCATTATGTTGGCATGAAATAATGGGACAGAAGGTGCTGATTACAGAGGTTTTTGTGAAGGTAATTTTGAAGCTGACAATGTGACCTGTTAAATATCTAGCTTGTCAAAGAATTAAACCAGACTGAGATGTCCCAGAGTGAAAGATGTTCTCACTCCAGAGCCAGTGGAAGAGAGTCTATTATGAGCAGTCCAAGTCGAAGTGTCAACTTGACAGTGACATGGCAATTTCAGAACAATGGGAATCAATCACAAAATGCAGGCAGTTCAAAGAAGAATCTGCAGTTAGTATGAATAATATTGAAGAGGCCATTAGAATACGTTTTCAGACCACTGCTATGCCACTGAAAAGGTGAAAAGCAAAGGGCTGAATAAGCACTTATTCAGCACGAGGTGCTGTAGCAAGGTAACACCAACCAAGTCTGGCACAGATGGTACTGACAAAAGATGAAATTATACACATTCTGGCGAAGAGCTGAGTGTCCACAAGGTTCCTGCTATTTACACAATTACTGTATTAACTTAATCAAGTGCAGATTAAATTGGAATAATTAAGGGAGAACTGCACTGCAATATGGAAGCAGTTCCAATGCCCTTAAAATCCTAAAGGGATCTCAAAGCAGATATGGACTTGTTATGCCAACCCCAGACAGCAAAGACAGAGGGCATCATGACAGAGAGAAAACTGTCATGGCAGAATTGAAAATTTTGAAGTGGCTTTCCAGAATGGGAAAGCAAGAGGAGATGACTATGCGATTTCAAAGGGGATAGTAGGAAAAGGGAAGCATCTGGTGTCCGTAGGGTGTCAGGATACCAGACAATGTGAAAGCAGAGGAACAAAGATGGAAAGCCTTAAGAAGCAACCAAAATTGAGATTGTTGTTACTAAGTTTCCAGTTTCCAGTAATGTACCAAATATAATGTAAAACTAACTACTCTAGTTATTGATACGAGTTATTATGTGAACAGTTCAGGGTATGTATGTGACACCAAGAAAATAGCGGTTGAGAAAATGTAATAGAATGTAAACACAGTTATGGGAACTTCTATGTTGAAACAACAGCTGCAGAACAGGATGCAAAACCAGATGTGCATGAGGCCTGCCTGGAGAAGTGCTCCGCTGGAATTACCATTGCCTGGAGTGGATACTTCAGAGATACCATATGTAGCTTGTGGTGAAGAGTTCAGTGAATGAAGAGTCTAAGTGAGCTGATAATTGGTTGAATTTACAATTGTATTGAAAAGACTGGCTATATAAATAATTACCAGGTTGTATGGGTTTATTATTTTCAAAAGTTAGCAGTATAACAATATATACACATGCAAGTGTACCTCTAAGAACCAAATATATCATGTGGTATGATTTTAATAAATTGTTGTACCAGACCGTGCTGCTAGATGAGAGTTAATTCCTTCATTTGAAGAAGTGCTGCATTGAACGTTATTGTGGAAAGGTGAGAGAGATTAACATTACCATGGATAGAAGACTGACTGGCAGAGATGAAGCATAAATGGGTGTTTCTCTGGTTGGCAAGTCGTAACACAAGGATTTGTGCTGGATTGTCAGAGTTTTATAATTTATTTAAATGAGTTGGATGAAGACACCAAAGGTATAGATGCTAAATTTACTTTCCTACCTATCTGTTCTATCATTAGTAAGCTGTTAAATGGACATAAGGAAGCTACGAAAGTTACATAGATAGGTTAAATGAATGGGCAAAGATCTGGAAAATGGGAAAAGGTGAAACTGTCTGTTTGGCAGGAAAAATGAAAAAGCAAATCATCTATAAAGTAAGAGGTTGCAGGGTTCCAAGATGCAGAAGGATCTGGGTGTCTTAGTGCATGATTTGCAAAAGACTGCTATCCAAGTACAGGAGGTAATTACGAAAGCCAACAGAATATTACTGCTTATCATGAGAGTAATTGAATGTAACAGTAGGAAGGTTATGTTTCAGTTATATAGGGCATTAGAAGACTATATGCAGAGTATAGTTTCTATATTGGTCTCATTACTTAAGGGAGTTTATTACAATGGGAATAGTTCAGAGGTGGTTTACTAAACTGCTACCTGGAAATAGGGGGATATTCATATCAGGAAAATTTTGACAGGCTAGATTTGTATCCACTGGAGTTCAGAAGAGTGAGAAACAACTTGACAGAGACATATAAGATTCTGGAATGCCTTGACAGGGTGGATGTGAAGAGGATATTTTTTTGGTGGGAGAACCTAGAGGTCACTGTTTAAAATTAGGTGTTGTTCATTTAAGAGAGATATTTTGTTTTCTCCTAGATGGTTGCAAGACTTTGAAACTCTCTTACTCGAATGGTAGTGGAAGCTAAATCCTGGAATATTTTTTAAAGCAGAGATTCTTGATAAACAAGGCATGAAGGGTTACTGGATGGTGGGCAGGAATGTGGCAGTGAGATTGTAGTTAGATTAACCATTATCTTATTGAAGGGCACAGCAGGCCTCAGGGGCCATGTGACCTATTCCCACTCCGATATCAGATGTTCCTATGCTCAGTGATGGATGTCCTGTTGAGAGCTTAACCTCTGTTATTTGCTTGTGCAAGGAGCAAAACATTAGAGACTACAGAGTCTTCACTAACCAACAGGCTCATCAAAAATGTTAGGCTACATGGATTCATGGGACAAATGGCTGAATGAATAGCAAACTGAAGAAAGGACACAAAAAAAGGAGGATAGAGGTATAGAGTTAGTTGTTCAGATTGAGGATAGGTGAAACATAGGGATCCATTAGAGGAGTACTGTTATTCACAATTTACATTAATGATTTTGACTTGGGGACAAGTAACTCAATATCAAAATTTGCAGACACCACCATGGCTGGGGAGTGGATAACTAACACTGAGGAAGAATGTAACATCATACAAAACAAAAACTGAAGTAGCAAAATATGTTTGAATGCATGGTGAGGAACGTTGATAAGTTTAAAAATAGTTTTAAAAAGTATGGAGGAGCAAACAGATCCAAGATGCAGGTAAAATGCAATAAAAACAGAATCTTAGGTTAACAAAGCAATTAAAAATAGTAACTAAGCCATGGGTTTTACTTCTAGGAGTGCATAATTCCGAAATAGTTATGTTAAAACTGGATAGCACCAGAGCTGGACAGATTGTATTTTGAAATTACATGGAAGTACTAGAGAAAACACAAAAAAAAGACTATCGAAGGTGATACCTGAGCCGAGAGATTACAACCCTCAGCAGAGTTAGAATCATTTGGGACTTACTGGAGGAAACAGAAGAATTGGAAGTGAAGTGGAAAATACATGAGTGGATTGGACAGGGTAGACATGGAGAGAATCAAGAACTAGGGGCGATAAACACAAGACAAATCAAAATCAACATATAAGGAACAATTTCTTTACCTAAAGTGGTTGGGATGTGGAACTAGCTAGTGATAGAGTCAAATAGCATGGATGCTTTAAAATGAAAGTCAACAAGTACATGACAGAGAAAGTATAGAAAGATATGTTGAAGGACAAAGACGAGATGGATAGAATGGAAAGAGAAACACCAACACAGTCTAGATGGACTGGTCTGCCTTTTCAGTGTTTCATTTTATACTGTGTACTATTTTTAACCATTCTTCCTGTAACCTTTCTATATAGTGAGCAGAATATCAAATCCTTCCTGACCTCAACTTGCTCCAGTTTCACATTACAGGCAACCCCCACATTACAGGGAGGTTGCATTCCTAGAAAATAGTCTGTATTGCAATTTTCCATAAGGCAAAACTACGCTATATGTGCACGCTTCAAGAAACATGAGTTTTAAAAGAATATTTAAATAAATTAAATATTTATTTACTTTTTCCCCACATAAATTCCTTGAGAGCGAATTTTATTCCATACCTCAAATTTTTGGGTAGTGATTTGCAAATTCTGAAAGGGCAAACTTCTATTACCTGAATGGCCCTAATGCACGGATCACCTGTATATTTTAATAAATATTTTATAAAATAAGATTCAAGTTTGATGTAGCAGGTAATAGAATTTCATACCATATAGAAATATTGCATACATAGCTTAACTTTTGTAATAGGATCAGAAAAATACATGGAGAATTAAGTTCACTTCACAAGTAAAGGGGTAAGCAAAAGAGAAGTGATGAGAAGGAAGTAGTTCTATGCTTTGGTGATCAGTATTACCATTATTTTTCCATCAACAATCTAAACTTGCATTCACTGAATGAAGAAATTAGTTGATTATTTTTACATTTTCTGCTGTTCTATTTTCTAGGTGTTTCTGTACCATATACAGTAACAGAGGTCTGACACCAGTTTTTCTAACAGCAGCCCACAAATGGAAACTAGAAAACGTGCATAAAGCAATCATGGGAAACCCCTCTCCTGACTTTCCCTCACTCTTCAGTACTCTAACACAACAATCTCAATTTGAAAATAGAGGGGTACTAGTGTAGCTAAAATAATTGGATCTCCATTTTGCTGAAGACAGTCAGTAGCCAGTATTATTTACTGCAAGAGCAGAGTAATGCATTTGAGGGGAATTCATCACAAATTATTTGTTTAATTTTGTGGCAGCATGCTTAGGCTATCTTATGTGCCTCCAGGAAGCACATCCCTGGCTAGATTTGTCCTGTTTTTTCTTAATCCAAACAATCATTTTCTTGGCTCCTTATTTCCTTTATGAATTATTTTTTTCCACTAATCATTTAAGTAATTCAGTGGTTGGGATGTGGAACGAGCTAGTGATTGAGACAAATAGCATGGATGCTTTAAAATGAAAGTCAACAAGTACATGACAGAGAAAGCATAGAAAGATATTTTGAAATGATTTTCCATTCTTTGAATCTGTTTTCAAAAAAACTGGGGTACAGCTCCACTGAAGTTAGCAGCTACCCAATACATCTGTGGGCAGCAGCCTAGAGTGTTAATGAATTATTGGGGGGTGGGGGAGGGAGGGTCATCACAACTAAGCCCTATTCTGCACTCACTTGTGTCTATCAAGCAAACTTTCTGGAAGTAATGGCTAGTTAAAATTACCCATCAGTTGACCAAACAAATTCTGAATTAAGTGAAGTTTCTTGGTTATTCTAGAAGTTGCAGTGCTTTCTTGAACATCCAGAAAATCCTTGCTTTGCTAAGAATTTCTCTGTCAATAATATTTATTGACCAATTTTTAAGAACCATTATAATACCTGAAACATTGCAAGGTTTCAAGTATTGGAGAATTTTATTGGTAATGGAAATTTCATTCACAATGTATTGTACACAGAAGAGAAACTTGTCTTGGTTAGATCAAACTACGTAAACTTCTGGGCTCTACATAACAAAAAAGAGGCACCGTTGAAGATACAAAAACATTCACAAGAGCGATGCAGAACAGAGCTAGTAACTACCAGGAAAGATTGAACAGGCCAAGACCAATTTCTTCAGAAAAGATAGGGCTAAGGAGTGGACCTGATCATTTTCTTTAAATTTATGAAGGGTTTGTTAGGGTAGGCATGGATAACATATTTTCACTTCAGGGAGTGTCCAATACTAATCATCCTAAATACAATAGCCATTCATAAATCTAATAAAGAATCCAAGAGACACTTATTTACTTGGAGAAGAGCGTGGTGACCTGCCTCAATGACCACTGTCCAGTAATGCTTATGAAGTGTTTTGAGAAGTTACTCTGTACCTTCTTCTGCAACTGGATACTTGACTTCCTCATCAGCAGACTTCATTCAGTGAGGATTGGTAACAACATTTCCTCCTCGCTGACCATCATCACAGGTGCACCTCAAGGCTTCGTGCTTAGCTGCCTGCTCTACTCTCTATACACACATTAATATGTGGCTAAGCAGAGCTCCAATGCCATATACAAATTTTCCAACTACATTACTGTTGTTGGACGAATTGCAGGTGTTGATGAGTCACCTTACCGGAGTGAGCTAGGACACCTGGTTGAGTGGTGCTGCTACAACAACCTCTCACTCAACATCAGTAAAACTAAAGAGCTGATTTTGTACTTCAGGAAGGGGAAGGAGGGCAAACATGCACCAGTCTACATTGGGGGAAATCGGTGATGGAGTCAGCAGCTTTAAATTCCTGGGTGTTAACATATCGGATGACCTGTCCTGGGCCCTGTACATAGATGCAATCATACGGAAAGCGTGCCTTCATCTTTATTTTCTTAGGAGATTAAGGAGATTCAGCTTGTCATCAAACACTAACAAATTTCAACAGATGTACTGTTGCAAGTATCCTGACTGGTTGCATCATTGTCTGGTACGGCAATTCAAATACACAGGAATATAAGAAGCTGCAGAGAGTAGTGGACCCTGCCCAATACATCACCGGCACATCCCTCTCCAACATTGGTTGTATCTACAGGAAGCGCTGCCTCAAGGTGGGAACATCCATCATCAAAGATCCCTACCATCTGGGCCATGCCATATTCTTGCAGCTACCAATGGGCAGGAGGTACAGAAGCCTGAAGTCCCACACCACCAGGTTCAAGAACAGTTACTTCCTTTCAACCATTCATGCCAGTGACCTGGGTTCAATTCCGGCTGCTGTCTGTAAGGTGTCCATACGTTCTCCCCGTGTCTGTGTGGGTTTCCTCTGGGTGCTCCGGTTTCTTCCCACATTCCAAAGACGTATGGGTTAGAAAGTTGTGGGCATGCTACGTTGGCGCTGGAAGCGTGGCGACACTTGTGAGATGACCCCAGAACACTCTACGCAAAAGATGCATTTCACTGTGTGTTTCAATGTACAAGTGACTAATGAAGATATCTTCAGATTTTGAACCAATCGGCACAACCCTAGTCACTAGAGTTTAGCAACACTCTGACCACTTTGATAACTTTACACTAAAATTGACTTTTTTGTTCCAATTGTGTTCTTTCTTGTAAAAAAATTTTGTTTAATTTATGTTTTTATTGTGAATGCTGCTTTTATGATGCTATGTGCTTTGTGATGATGCTGCAAGCAAGTTTTTCACTGCACTTGCGCGTACACTTATTTCTGCATTTGACAATAAACTCTGACTTTGAGAATGGTTAGAATTTGGTGGGTCGAATGGAAAATTCCCTCATGCACCAGGTGGAGGTTGCAAGTTTGGGAGGTATTGTGGAAGTAGCCTGTAGTAACTGTAGTGCATTTTGTGCATTCTATTGCCAATGATGGATGGAATGAACATTTAAGGTGGTGGCTGGGGTATGAATCAAATGGGCTCCATGTGTGTTGAGGCCAAATTCATCGAGGCAGGCAGATGTTCTACTCCTGATCTGCTGTAGGGACTGTATAAAGGCTTTGGGGTGTCAGGAAGTGAGTCATTACCTGCAGGATAGTTACAAAGAGAGATTGGAATGGGTTTATTCTCACAGAAATGTTTGAGGCAGAGGGGTGACCTTATAGAAGTTTATAAAATTAGGAGGGGCATAGATAGGATAGATAGAAGACTTCCAAAGGCTACTCCCTCATGCCTGCATGCTATTAATAACATCGCCTCTGGTGTGTCTGTCTTGCTGGTGGCTGAATCTAACAGGGATTGTTATGAGGAGTTTGGCACATTATCTGTAAGGGACAATGCTGTGAATACATCAGCCTATTCAGAAATTTAAAAAAATGTAGAGATGCTAGAAATAAGAAATAAAAAGAGAAAATTCTCAAAATACTCAGCAGGTCAGGCAACACTTGTGAAGAATGAAACAGTTAATGATTCAGGTTGACAACCTTTCAAATAGGTGCTAAGAATCAACCAGATTGTTGCTCAACAACTGTGCCACCATCATACAGCTCCATTCAATTTTATGCAATTCTATGTAGTCATCCATAATCAGCATTTTTATTGATAACTTTTCATCTGTGAGTGCATCACTAAAAACATCTTTGTAGAATAAATGCGAATAGAACATTTCTCTTCAATCAGCAATTTCCTATATATTAAGGAACATTCATTGGTAAAGGCAGAAGATGAGGCATGCAGGGACATAGCTAAAACAGGCATTAAGATCTTTGCATGTTAGTTCTAACACTTGAAGACCCGCTTTCTAAAAAGCAGGTCAGGGGCATCCAGGTAAACATGTCCGACATGTAGCCCAATCAGCAGTCATTAAAGGATCTACTAAAGGACACCACTAAAGAAATATTCTCAACAGAAAGTGGAACCAGAAAAACAGCTCTTGGTCCAATCATGTTACATGCCCTGATCTTTCCATCCCAATTAATTCCATCTCCATAGCACTGGTGCTTTGAATGGCAACTCCAACAGCTAAAACAGCACTACAAATTAACATTCTTAGACTTATTTCATTGCATTTTCTATTTTCAAGTTTAAGTTACTGTAGCATGTGTATTGTTAACAGGTTCATATGTAGGGGAAAAAATATTTATGTTCTTCTCAGTTGTCTAATCTTTGTAAAAGTGACATTTTACCAGTATGAAAATGGCCACATAACTGTCTGTTCCTCATATAGTTCATTGGACTTCTGTATGAAAAAAATTGTATTCCTTGCCTTTGAAGTCTAGGCATACAACTTCAGTTGTGAAATGGAGTATATTTATTTGGATCTGGTACTTCGTTCTGGAAAATGTGCAGAAGGTGTGCCCCATTTGGGAGATATGGTGTGAAGAGAGAATTATTGTGTTTCCTGATCAGGTAAATTCAAGGTTTAAACTTCCTGAATTGGATATGAACATATTCTTCTGCAAATTTCTTCTATCTCATTACATTATCATAGAACTAGTCATCAGTCTAGCCAGTATTAAGGATTAAAGGGAATCAGAGACAGACACAAAGCCATAAGGATTTCCACATCACTGACACTAATTCCTCGCTCAAATTCTTAACTTTCTCTTGTAGGAAGTGAATCATGCTAAAATACGATTCTAGCAATAACACATGATCATCCTGTCTTTCAAGAATAAGCCAGCAGAGCAAGCATTTCAAAAAATACAACAAATTTTTGATATGTCCAAACTCAATGCAGGACAGAATTTAATGGTAGTTTATATACTGAGAAAATTGTAAGGTGCCTTTAGCAGGTTGAAGGATAAGAAAGGTATCTGCAATTTTTTGTACAATTCCCAACCACAAATCTGCCACTTTTGAGTCAGTGTTATCAACCAAGTAATATGGGAGAAGTATCACAGAAACTGACACAGAATTACATGCTGTACTGAGATTTTTAATATTATTTTTATGTTATTTTGCTTGATGCAATATATTTTAAGCCATAAACTGTGGCACCAACAGACTAGTTGCAAATTTCAACCCCAATTCTCAGATTTGAGTGAGATGGATAGAAGGAATCATGGAGATTATTCCCTTACAGAGAAAGGAAAAGGGAATTCACCTCTCAGATTTTAGTTAAGACATGGCATATGCTTAGAACTACATCTGTTTGTTGTCAAGGCCTTAGGTGGAACTTTCGCCAATGGCAGAAAAGTGAAGAGCATCAAAAAGACCAGCTTTTAATCACCCTGACTGTCCCTCCTAACTGATCAGTCTGTCCATTGAGTAAACTGCTTATGTTGATGCTTTCATCCATAGTATTGCAATATGTATGAGAGTTATGGAATTTACAGAGAAGAAAATTGAGCATTGAAGTTTTATTTTTTAAGAATTGGAATGCAAGACACAATCAATTTTGTTTTGACACAAAACATTATTTTTCAGGGTTTTTATTGATGTGGCACATCCTGAGTGAGATGCAACAATTCTATTGTGACAGCCCATATTGTTTCCATACGTGTCCTGAAACATAGCAACATAAATCATATTTTTTTTGATGTAATTGCAGCATGATATGGAAGAAAGAATAAAAATGTTTAAAGTGTTGAGTGGACTAAACACTAAGCTAATGGAACACAGCAACAAAATTCATGCTATAGTCATTGACATTATTTAAAGCTACTATTTGTTACAATAACAATGAAATTTAAAGTTATTCCCCAAAAGATGTACTGGGTCCATGTATCACCTGAAAAGTTCTTTAGATTGATAGACCACAAAAGTTTTTAAATTCCATCTTTTGACTGTATGTGTTTAGGCCATCCATTCAGCGATGAAGGAGATGTAATAGTTGAGTTCAATATACTCAGATTCTGGAGTGAGGGGTGGGGGTGGGGAGAGAGGAAATCAGTGAGATTTTTGCCTTTCATAACTACTTCTAAAAATGCACAAGCATAAACAAATGATATAAACATCAGACTTGGTTATGAAGCCTTTCAACACTGAATAGGCTAGTAGCCATCATAATCCAAATCTGAGAAAAGTTACTTACGTAAATATTAGAGGTTGGTATTGCTTCACGCATTTATACCCAATCATGTATCAAAGAAAAAGGATAAAACCAACAAAAAGGAGCCAGCAATCAGAATTAAAATTGGAGATTTAAATCTTGAGTGGACCGAATACTAATAACATCTGAATAAGACAATGAATTATAATTTGCTTGGATCCTGATCATTTATTTTGTTAACACCACAGGTTAGGTAAGTAATTTATATTTAAATAAAAATCATATTCAAAGCCAAGTAGTTTTAGATGCATCATAACAGGCTGCTTTGCCTCTCAGAGTACTATCTGCTCTTTGTTATGGTATCAATACCAAAATTTAAAAAAATTGTTTTATAGGAATAATATGACATGAATACATTCATTGTCTTTTTTTGTTTAAACACCTATCTTTGGCAAATACTGTACAAGGTGAAAGGTCAGTGTTCAACAGCTAACAAAAACCACCGAGGTCAGATTAAAGCACAGAAGATCTAAGTAGAAACAAAGATCTTTCTACTTAGCTCTAACATCTTTAGGACTATCTTTGATTATTGATTTGAATTTTCTTTCTACTAATAACAATATACAGAGGATGAATTATAGTTTCTGCAAAGAGATTACAGGTTACAACAATACAGAAAATTATTCCAGCTGACAGAAGAAATTAATATATATTTGAATTTTAGCTTCTGAGAAAAAAGATGATAATTTTAATGTGCTATATCAACTGACTACAAAGAATTGGAATGCACTTGCTTTATAATTAGCACAGATATTTTAAACTAGGAAGCTTGCTTTTCAATAACTTTTAAAGCAACAGTTACAAAAGGTCACAGGACTTTATTCTGATGCCTCATCACAGGAGTTGCAAGTTAGCTGGCATGGCAAAAAAAATTAGACATGATTTGTGAAAGGAATTTTAATTGCCAAATCTCTTGGCAAAAAAATCTCTGGGAGTCTGCTGTTGCCAGAGATAAATGAAGGAATCTACATTTAGTGTTCAGCCAGCACAGAACTGTAGTGAGATGTGACAGTTTGACTGCATAGCTGTGTGGCACCATATAAAAACTGAGCAACTGCTTTTAGGGATTAAATAATGTTGAACCGTAACAACAGTGAAGATGCTTCTTCAGAAATACGATCCAAACATAATGAAGAATAATGAAGCTATTTCATTGCCATCATGAATTGCTTATTTACATATTCCATATAGATTTGGTAACCAGTCAGATTACAGATCCCCAATCTTATGCATTTGCTACTAAATCTACCTTCTAATTGCAAGGAAAATCACATGACAGTTTGCATGTCAAACAATTCAGCTGCCAGCTTAAATGCTTATTATTTGAACCCTGGATGTTTTCATTATTTAATTAGATTTTGAGAAGATTAATATATGGTACAGCTTATAGGAGTGACATTAAATGCAAGGAGAACCTCAAGCATAAAATCTTAACATATCACAATGCCTTAACCAATCCAAGAAGAGCTTCACCAATTGTAATTATGGGAGATTTCCATCTCCTTCAATTTGCAGCCCTCTGAATATACTGTCCATTCTCATTCATTTGGACAGAGTTGTGTTATGTTCCCACACCCACCAAGAAATAACTCAAGCTATTTTCATTTTGTTGTTTCTAAACAATACCAGTAAGATCCAACATAATGGCATAAATCAATGGCACATCACATGTATTTCTGTATGGCCTAACTCAGTGAACTGCTTGAGGTCAGCACTCTCTTAACTGTAATATCTCAAGTAAGTTCCTGAAGCTGGCTCCTGGTCAATGAAGGCCTGCACAATACAAGATCATCCCTCTGTAAATGGCAAGCTCTCCCCACTGAATGCTGTAAAATTGGGCTAAGCCACCCCTCAAGGCCTACCGGTTCTCAAAGTGCATGGATTGTCTGTGGATATCTCTGATATTCTCAAACATTGAAAAATATCTTCAGTTAATCATATTATCAAAATTACAAAACAACTTTAAATGTTACTAAATTTTAAAGATATATAAAAATGAGAACACAAGGGAACACTGGAAACAATTAATCACATATAATTTAAACTTTGGCATATTTGTTAACTCAATTAATTATAAAAAACACACATGAAACTTGCCTCTCCTTCACAGCTGTTTCCATCCATTGGGAAGAGTGGAATCACTGAACTGATACAGGCTCAGTAGCTAAATTTCCCTGCACAGTACTAGAAGGCATAGAATTAAAGTGAGAGCTGGAAAGTTTAAAGGAAATACAAAAGGCATTTTTTGTTGCTTAGAGAGTAGTAGGTGCCTGGAATACGCTACCAGGGGAAATGGTGGAAGCAGATACAATAGAAACATTTAAGAGGCACTTAGGCAGGTGCATGAAAAGGCAGGGAATGAAGGAATAGAGACCATGTGCAGGCAGGTAGGATTAGTTTGGATTGGCATCATGGTTGGTATAGATATTGTGGGCCAAAATGACTGTTCCTGTGCTGTACTGTTCTATTCTATGTTCTATGTAACTGCTGAGGAACTACAGGAATTTCAGATGCTGTTGATGAACTCCAAAAAAAAAGTCCAATGTTAGAGTTCAGGAGACAAGAGACTACAGAGGCTGTAATCTAGAGCAAAAAACAAACTGCTGGAGGAACTCAGCGGGTCGGGCAGCAACTATGGAGGCAGAGGGATAGTCAATTTATCCCTTTGCCTCCACAGATGCTGCCTAACCTGCTGAGTTCTTCTAGCAGTTTTTTTTTGCTCAATGTCAGAGTTCAGTTGGAGTGACTGTGGTGAGAACCTGTCAGGAAGTTTGAGACATACGCATGCTAGTCCAGGAACCTCAACATTGATTCAAACCGTAAATGTGACTGCCCACAAAATAGCTGTCATCATAGCTATGTATAAATTTATTTATTTAGGAAGATAGCTGGAGTCAACAGTTGAAGGAAGATTTCTTTTTACAAAATGCAGCAATAGCTTATGATCCCAAAATATAAAAAGTGACCGTTAAAAGTTGGATACTGGTAAAGATCAAAAAAGGTCCTGAACATCCTTTTGAAATGAATATCCAACATTCTGGCTTATAGATTCAGATTAATTTATTGTCATTTACACTACGGTGCAATGAAATTCCTTGCATCATTAAAGCTCAAAGAGTAAACAGTAAATATGGTTATAATAAATACAACAATAAATTCAGTGCCGAGCACAAAACAACAGAATTTTTTTTATTCCAAAATAAACTTTATTCGTAATAAAAAGACAAACTATATACAATTATAAAACAGTGCAAGCCTTTACATTCTTGTACAGATCATTCATTAATGTTACCTTTTTATATAAAAAATACAGCACCAATGCCACACGTGTGGCTCCCTGGGGGGCTACCCAGTCCCGTATTTACTATATTTAGGGGCTTTCTCACCTGACCCCACCCCTCCCTCTCCAGTGGCAGAAGAACCCTAAACTGTAGTCCTTCCCCACCCAGCTTCAGTGCATCCCTCAGCACGTACTCCTGCAGCCTGGAATGTGCCAGCCGGCAGCATTCCCCTACGGACATCTCGCAGTGCTGGAAGACCACCAAGTTTCGGGCAGACCAAAGGGCGTCTTTTACCAAGTTGATGACCTTCCAGCAGCAGTTGATGTCCGTCTCTGTGTGTGTCCCCGGGAACAGCCCGTAGATCAGAGAATCCTTTGTTACGCAGCTGCCGGGGATGAACCGTGACAAGGACCCTTGCATCTTTCGCCACACCCTCCTTGCAAACCCACAGCCCGCAAAGAGGTGGGCAACCGTTTCGTCCCCAGCGCAGTCCTCCCGGGGGCAGCGCGCGCTGGGAGTGAGGTTCCGACCATGCAGGAAGGATCTGACTGGGAGGGCCCCTCTCACTGCCAGCCAAGCGAGGTCTTGGTGCTTGTTGGTGAGTTCTGGGGATGAGGCATTCTGCCAGATGGTCTGGATAGTCTGCTCAGGAAACCCCGCGGTGTCCATCGAGTCCTCCTGCAAAGTCTGCAGGATGTTCCGTGCTGACCACTGCCTGATCGACTTTTGGTCAAAGGTGTTGGTCTGGAAGAACTTCTCCACGAAGAACAGGTAGTGCGGCAGCGTCCAGCTGACTGGGACGTTGTGTGGCCACGGGGCCAGACCTATCCTTCGCAACAGCAGGGACAGGTAGAACCTCGGTATGTAAACACAGAATGGTGCAAAGTATGGTAGTGTAGTAGTAGTAGTGCAACTCCAATCCTTCAACAATGGTAGTGTAGCAGTTAACGACAATTTACAGTGCCAGCGACCCGGGTTCAATGCCCGCAGCTGTCTGTAAGGAGTTTGTATGTTCTCCCCGTGTCTGCGTGGGTTTCCTCTGGGTGTTCCGGTTTCTTCCCACGTTCCAAAGACGTACGGGTTAGGAAGTTGTGGGCATGCTATGTTGGCGCTGGAAGCATGGCGACACTTGCGGGCTGCCCCCAGAACACACTACGCAAAAGGTGCACTTCACTGTGTGTTTTGATGTACATGTGACTAATAAAGATATTTTATCTTAACTCTTAAATGCCCTTCGAAGTGATTCAGCAAGGAATCTACTTGTATAGAACTTGAGAAGCTGGTGGTGAGCCTTCATAAACATATGCACTTCAAGAAGCTTCAAAGAAGCCAACTTGTGTTAGGTGTTAAATGCTGAATGTACCAGTTTGTCTACATGCTGAGAATATAGTTTCAAAAATGTTAAACAATGCAGAAACATAAGATTATGCAAATATATAATACAATCAAGTTAATTACTTTTGTGAGCAGTCAGCCTATCAAGAAGCAAAGACGTGCAGTTGATTTTTTTTTACCAACATGAGTGTTTGGAAGTTGACAGTAAGTGAATGCCCAGTTACTAAAATTGCCTGATATCTCCAATAACAGCTTTTGAATAAGTGTTCAAATAGGTGAAATACAGTTAGGTTGAGAGTAAATTGTTCTTGCACTGCCCTGACAAGTACTCCATCCCCTCCTAGCCCAGAGAAATTTCCACATTCTCCCCAAGACCACATGGCTTTCCCCTTAGAGCTCCATTGTCCCTGAACGTCCCAAAGATATGCTGCTTGATGGGTTACTTGGGTACTAGAAATTAGCCCTGATGTAATTGGGTAGTAGGAGAATCAGTGGGAGGAGATGGACATGACAGAGAGAACAGATCACTAGGAAAATGGATACCTGGATAGACAAGGTTTAGAGGGATATGGGCCAAACGCAAGCAAATGGGACTAGCTCAGACAGGCAACTTGATCGGAACGGACTAGTTGGACTGAAGGCCTGTTCCTGTGTTGTACAACTCTCTGACACTACAAAACTAATTGTGTGAATGAGATTGATGGGATTGTTCTGAAAACCAGTACAGACTTGATGGGCTGAATGGCCTTCTTTCATATTGTAAAGATCATGAAAATTATGAAACAAAAGGAATTATCTTTATTAAGAAATAAACTCCCCTTACGGAAGTTCTTCTGGTCCTGAATCCTGTTTCTGGCAAGTATGAACTGGCAGACATACTACTGGAACTCTCCATGCGGCCTTTTAAATAAAATGGCAGATTAGGCTTTGCTGATGCCATCAGAGCTCAGCCTTCCATTTAAAGCATTCCCTGCCAACATCAAGCAAAGGGAAGGGCTTATAATGCCAGAAAAGAGCAAAGTGCCTGAGGATTGGGAAAATTTCAATATTCAGCATGGATGGCCATGACATTGATAAACAGGAATGTGGAATATGAGAATAGACTAGTGAGAAACAAAAACAAACCCTAAAGGCTTCTAGAGAGATGCAAAAAGGAAGAGATTAGCAGATGTTAATGTGGGTCCCTTACAGATCAATACGGGAAATTACATCGAGGAATAAGAAAATGGCAGAGAAACTAAACAAATATTTTGTGTAAAACAAATAAGGCTGCAGATGCTGCAATCTGAAACAAAAACAGTATTGCTGGGGGAACTCAGTCAGTCAAGCAGCATTTGTGGAAAAAGAAACCAGTTAATGTTTCAGGTCAAAGACCCTTCATCAGAACTGAGGAAGACAGAAAGCAAGTTAGTCTAAGTAACAGAGAAGGTGAAGGAGGACAATGGGTATAACAAAAGGGATGAAATGGGATAAAATGATGGACAGTAATTGAATGGTCAGTTACGTCCCTTTATCTGTGTGATCTGTTGTGAAGTCTGGCCTACTGGGATCTGTGCAGGCCAGAATGAAGAAATGAGAGCAAAAAAAAAGGTGGGAGAGGAATGGCAAGCACAAGTGGCCACAAACAGAAAGAAACAGCAGATTATATGAAGTTGTAGAATTCAATATTGAATTCTGCAGGCTGTAACGAGCCTGTTGAAAAATAAGGTGTTCCTCGAGCTTGCGAAAAATGTGAATGCCATCACAAAAGAGGTGGGTAACAAATAGGCTTAAAGTGAATGAAGAGCTGAAAGAAATTAGAATTACTTTAAAAAAATGTACAAGAGAAATCAATGGGACTGAATTCTGATAGAATCTCCAGAACCTCATGACCTGCATCCCAAGGTTTTGAAAAAGTTGTCAATAGATATAATGGAGATTATGAAGACACCGGCAGTTGTCTTCCAAATTTCTATTACTTCTAGAATAATTCCCATCGATTAGAAGGTAGCAAATAAAATCACACAATTTAAGAATGGAGAGAAAGAGGAAACTGACAGCCATTATCCATTAATTAACATTAACTGACATCAGTAGTAGGGAAAATGCTACAAGTTATAAGTACGTACGTTGTAATGGGGCACTTAGGAAATAAGGATTGGACAGAGTCAACATGAGTTTATGAATGGGAAATAATATGACAAATCTGTCAGATTGTTTTGAAGCTACAACCAGCAGAATTGATAAGGGGGAGACCATTGAATAAAATCATAGAGTTGTACAGCAAAGAAAAGGGCCCCTCAGCCCACCATGTCCATGCGACCTTTTTGCTCATCCACACTAATCCCATTTGTCTACTCAAGGTTCATATTTCCTTCTACGCCTTGCCAATTTAAGTGCCTGTCTGCAGGTCTCTTAAATGTAGTGATCGTATCTGTCCCCACCACCTCCTCTTCCAGATATCAACCACTGTCTATATCCTACTCCTATTTGACTTCCCAAAATGCATCATCTCGCACTTTTCACAAGTAAATTCCATCTGCCAACACTCCACCCAATTTTCCATATGATGTATTTCCTACTTCAGCCTTAGGCAACCTTCCTCGACATCCACACCACCAACAAATTTCCCGCCATCTGCAAACTTACTAATCATACCTTCTACATTCACATTAAAGTCACTGATATACATCACAAGAGTACCAACAGCAATTCCTGCAATACACCACTAGTCACACACTTCCAAACAGAAAAGCATCTTTCCACCACTACCCTGGTGTGGTATATTTGAACCTTAAGGTGGTCTTTGATAAAGTGCCACGTAAGACATTATTAAAGAGAATAGAGCATGTCGGGTTGGAGTAATATAGTGGAGTGGGTTGAGGATTTGTTACCATACAGAAAACAGTTGGAATAAGTGGGTATTTTCGGGGTGGAGACTAGAGCCCCAATGATCAGTACTGAGGCTCCAATTGTTATTATGTATTTAGGATGAGGGGGCTACAAGTAATATATCAAAGTTTGCTGATGATTCCAAGCCAGATGTCAGTGTGGGTTGGCCCACTCCATCTACCCATACACTCCTCCCACTGGGTCCCCTCCCCCTACAGTTCCCATCTGCCCACCTCACATCCCTTATTTGTTTTCTTGCTCTACCTTCCTTTCCTATCAAATTGTATCATCTGCTGCCCTTTGTTGCCTCCACATCACCTCCCAGCCTCTGTCGTTATTTCTGCTCTTCCTATCACCCCCTCCTCACATGGATCCACCTTTCACTTACCAGCTTTTGCTCCACCCCTTCTGCTATCTCTCTCCTCTATCTTTCAGTCCAGATGAATGGTCTTGATCTGAAACGTAGACTGCCCATATCTATTGATTGCTCACATCTGTCTATAATGAAATCACTTGCTTTTAGCACTTTAGAGCTAAAATCTGTCATTTTCCTCCTGAAAACGTAAAACATTTTGAATAAAATCTATGAAGTAGAAACCTGTATCTCATGCTAGTACAAAGTGTTCAGGAAAAAATAACACTGTTGTAATGAGTTTTATTCTGTTTAAATAACCAACATTCTTCGATTAATGCTTTGCATATTAAATACAGTGAATGATGTACACCTAGAGACAAGAGCACAACATAAAAATCATTTTGGGTGAATTTCTGAATTAATAATTTAATATGCTTTCTTACAATTTAGATTTAAGAACTAAGTCCCACTAAGTAACAGCTGTATAGAACAGGGAGACACTAGACTAATTTCCAAGTACAGGAACAAAAAAAAAGTGAGAACCTAAACTTTTGGGGTGAGCTTTGCTAATGGCTATGGACAATAGTTTATACTTGTATCAGAACCCAGTGTTATAGGATTGATTCCCCTGGCTTTGCCACTGAATGATTTACTTTTCTGTTTTACAAGGCAGAGGAAAGCATATCCTTGACAACCTTTACATATCACTGGATATCTAGGGTTTCCCCTGAGGTAAAGAGCTGGGTTAGAGCTTTCGATATGCAGAAGCCTATCAATCAAAGCTTGGGATACAAAAATGTGGAGGGGAAATTCCAGCTTCCTAACTGTTTAGCTGGATTGCAGAAAGATTAGACATCACGATTATTTTGGAAAGATTCACTGCAATCTACCCAATGTGGGTATTCATGTCACATGAGGATCAAATGACTGCATTATCTTTATCAGTAAACTGAAAGCCCTGATGTTCATTCAAAAAGCTCACACCTCAACATCATCTGCTTGTTTCTTTTGCTAACACTAAGTTAAGAGTGGGACCGTGCCAAGATGACTTTGGGCTCTGTTAGTAGTCAGGCACAATATTAGATGAAAGGAAAATACATCTCTTATTGGTGGCGAGATACCATACACCTTTTCACTCAGAATTCCAATCTGTACTGTCAAAATACAGTGGCAAAGTAGTTTGATTACAGTACGTAATTCAAATGGCTGGATTTACAAATCTGAAGACACAAAACTGATATCCTTCCAGTTTAAATTCAGTTAAATGAAGAATCTAGAATTTTAAAAAAAATATAGTCTGGTGACAATAAGCCTACCAGACCGATATAAAAACCTAACTTGTTCATTAATATTTCATGGGATGAAATCTATCATCTTTGCCCAAATCAGCATATGTGTGACTAACAGCAATGAGTTGACTTTTAACTGCCCTATGGAATGACTGAACAAGTTATTCGATCACATAATAATCACTATATTAAAACTGAATAAGAATAATCCTATTCAGACCACCTAGCATTAACCTGGGCACCAAATTCAGATATGGCAAAATTTCACCCAACATATAGCTGCCAGACTAGGTGGTAATCATTCAAACATGAGAGACACACCTACTCAACCTCATACTTATGTATCTAATTGCTACAGATGTACCTGTATTTGACAGCATTGATAAGAGTGACCTCCAGAGTCCCTGTGGAGATAACATCCACACTTTTTAATCCTTTCTCCGAGGATAAGGTCCTAGATCCACCTTCCATCCTCTATCAACTGAAAGTGTCAAAATATACCCTTGATGGCGACTTCACTGTCAATCACCAAAAGCAACTTGCTAACACTGCTACTGGCTGAGGTGGTCATCACAGCCTTGATTCAGACAAGGATCAAAGAACTGAATTCCAGAGGCAAGGTGAAACTGATTATCCTTGACATCAATGCCTCACTGATTGCGACATTAGGTGCCCCGGTAAACTGAAGTCAATGGGCATCAAAGGGAAAACACTCCTGTAGTTGCAGTCATACCTCGCACAAAGGAAGATGGTTGTAGTTGTTGGAGGCCAATCATCCAAGCCAAAAATATTACTACAGGAATACCTCAGGGCAGTGTCCAAGCCTTAACCATGTTTAGCTGCTTCATCAATGACCTTCCGTCCATCATAAGGTCAAAAGTGGGGATGTTTATGATGATAGCACAATGTTCAACTCCTTTTGCAACTGCTCAGTAAACAAAGCAGTTGACCCCTTCATGCATCGACCTAGACAATAATCAGCCATAAGCTGAAAAGCGACTGATAATATTTGCACTACAGAAGTACAAACAATCACTAATAATAGTCTTAACTATCTACCCTTGGCGCTCAATGATATTACCATTGCTGAATCCCCCACCACCAATATCTTAAGGGTCATTATTGACCAGCAATTCATCTGGCCAGTAAAAAAAACATGACTTGGCTAAAAGAGGAGGTCAAAAGCTTAGTATCCTGCACTGATTGACTCACCTTGTGATGCCCCAATGCCTTTCCACCATTTACAAGAACCCGTCAACAGCATGATGGAATATTCTCGACTTGCCTGCATGAATTCTCCAGAAGCTTCACATCATCAAGGACAAGGCAACCTGCTTGATTGGCACCTCATCCATTACCCCAAACATTTATTTTCTCCACCACTGGTGTACAGTGGCTGTAGTGTTTATCACTTATGAAAAACATTGCTACTCTGACAGCACCTCCCGAATGTACAACCTCACCATCAAGAATGACAAGGAAAGAAGGCACATGAGAACAGCAGCTCCATTTCACGTCACACAGCATTCTGATTTGGAAGTCTTTCATTGGTCCTTCAGCACTGCCGGATCTAAATCCTGGAACTATCTTCCGAACAATACTGTGGGAGTACCTTCACTAAAAGAATTGCAGCATTTCAAGAAGGCCTCTTACCACAACCTTTTCAAAGCCACATCCTGAAAATGAATAAATACAAAATAGGGCAGCAGCACTGAATCACTGCTTGAAAATAGGTTGTGAAGGACATGCTGAAGTTGTCAGATATTGTTGTAAGTAACTGCTACTTTTAAATAAAGAGACACAATTAGACAAATAATAGAATCACGTAGTGTTATCTCATCAGCATTAAATATGTCCAGGATAGAATTAACTTCATATTTCCTTTCTCAGTAAACATGAAACTAAGGGATCATTATAAAAATCCATCTGGTGCACAAATGCCTTTCACAGAAATAAATTTGCTACCCTCCTCAACTTGTCTGGCCTTTATGCAAATCCAGAACCATCTATATAATTGTATCCTAACTGCCTCCTTAGTTCAGGGGCAATTAGGGATGAATAGTAAAGTCAGGAATTTCAAATGATGTCCATATCCCATGGATAAGTAAATAATTAGATGAGTAAATAATTACAAGATTTCAAAGTTTTGCATGAAACATTGGTAAGAATCAAGTAGTTATTAATCTCTCATTCATTGACTGTTCAAGCCAAATAGCAACACTGGTGGATCAATAAACAGAATCTGCATTAAGTTGGTGTGCATTCATATACCACATCTTATTTATGTTAACATTTCTTTCAAAGACATTTACCCCTATTCTTAGTTAGTGGAGAGCACAATGTAGCTCAAAATAAACAACTGCGAATGCTGTTCTGAATATGACTGCAAGAAGGTCTGTCTACACATTTCAAGTTAAATTATAAAGAACACTTTATAGTCGATGCAGCAAATGAAATCAGGCAGGTGAAGTATGAATGACATCAGATATAAACATCTATTGCTATAATTGTACAAATGTTAAAAAAAAATCATGGGTAAGTCACAACTATTCAGATACCAGTTGATTCTACAGATATTTACAAACTAAAGCAGAGGTAAAAGACACGCACCTACGTATGTACCAAGGGATTTTGCTGCATGATAAATCCAGCCTATTACGGCCTAGAATATTTCTGCTACATATGGAGTTAATTTACTTGTTTACTGAAGTCACCTGCATCAAGTGCTGACGGCTTTAGTTCCTTAGGGCAAAGGTGCCTGGAGAATGCAGCTAAGGAGATGTGAATAAAATTGGACATTTATTATTTACCTAGAGTATAGAATTTCATCTTATAAACTTGCTTTGCTGATCAAAACAAAGGAAGTACTTTTAAATCCAAAGAGTTAGGCACACTTAGGCAAGAATTTGGCATTTTTAAAGAAAATCTTCTATCCAATCCATCTCAAACCAGACCACTTTTTGTTTCAAATGGAGATGGTAGACAAGCTATCCTCTTCCCAGACTGCAGACACTCATTTAAATATTTTAATAACAATATTGTTTCAGAGTTAATCTCCCTTAAAACCTGCCAGCTGAAGAGAGGAGAATACTATTGAATGGAGGCAGGTGCAATAGTAATTCTCCACTTAACAGAAATTTAACGCACACACCAAAAGCACATGAGTGAGATGACAAATGTGTGACAGATACAAATCATTTAAAGGCAACCTTTTCTCTTCTTTCCATATCCTCCATATCACAAAGCAGTATACCAAAACTTTACACATTTTGGATGCAGATAAATTCACAAGATTCATAATAAAAACAGCATGGCAGGGAGCGAGGAAAGACTATTATATTAAATTGCATTTATTTCAATGCAACTGGCCTGACAGTAAGGCAGATGAACTTAGGGCACGGATAGCTAAACTGGACTGGGATATTATAGCCATTACAGAAACATGACTAAGTGAGGGACAGGACTGGCAGCTAAATGTTCCAGGGTATAGGTGCTAGAAGTGGGAGACAGGTAAAGGAAAGAGAGGAGGGGGAAGTTGCATTTCTGATCAAGGAGAATATCATGGCAGTAGTCCAAGATGAAATTACTGAGGGATCATCCAGTAGGCTTTATGGGTAGAGCTGTAAAATAACAAGGGGATGGTTACTCTACTGGGATTGTACTATAGGCCTCCTAATAGTCAATAGGTATTAGAGTAACAAATATTCAGGGGTATTGCAGAAGGTTGCAAAAATAACAGGATTGTCATAGTAAGAGATTTGAACTTTCCTAATATAGACTGGGACTATCATAGTGCTATGGGCCTAGATGGGTGAAATTTGTTAAGTGTGTTCAGGAAAGTTTCCTCAGGCAATATATAGAAGGCCCTACTACGGCAAAGCTTGACCTAGTCTTGGGGAAATAGGGAAGGACAAGTGACTGAGGTGTCAGTGGGGGTGCACTTTGGGACCAGAGACCATAGTTCTATTAGTTTTACATTAGTTATGGAAAGGGACAGATCTGGTGATGGTATTAGACTTACAAAAGTTGATTGGAGTAGGTTGGTTGCAGGCAAAGGGACATCTAGCAAGTGGGAGGCTTTTCAAAGTGAGATATCAGAGTTCAAGATCTGCATGTTCCTGTTAGAGTGAAGGGCAAGGCTGGCAGGAGTACGGAACCCTGGTGATGAGGGATATTGATACTCGTCAGGAAAAATAAAGAGGCATATGTCGGATACAGGCATGGGATCAAATGAATCCTTGGAGGACTATAAGGGATAAAGGAGTTTACTCAAGAAAGAAATCAGAAGGGCAAAAAGGGGGCATGAGATAGCTTTGGCAGAGAAGGATAAGGAGAATCCAAAGAGATTTTATTATATTAAGGGAAAAAGAGTAACTAGAGAGAGATAAGGCCCCTTAAAGAACAAAGTGGACATCTTTGAGTGAAGTTGCAGGAGATGGGCAAAGTCCTCAATGAATATTTCTCCTCTTACTGCTTTTACTGTGGAGAAGGACATAAAGACTTCAGAACTTGAGACAGTTAATGGGGATGTCTTGGGGATAGTCCGCATTACAGCAGAGAAGGTATGGATGTCTTAAAGTGCATGAAGGTAGATAAATCTCCAGGACCTGATCAGGTATATCCAAGAACACTGTTGGAAGCTAGAGAAGAAATTGTGGAAGCCCTGGCTGAGTAATACTCATCATTGTTCGCGATGGATGAACTGCCGGAAGACTGGAAGGGTGGCTACTGTTGTGCCTTTATTTAAGAAGGGCTGCAAAGGAAAAACCTGGGAATTATAGACCAAGAAGCCTAACATCCGTGGTTGGTAAGTTACTAGAGGGGGGTTCTGAGATACGATATACATGCATTTGGAAAGAAAGGGGTTGATTAGGGATAGTCAATAAGGCTTTGTGCATGAGAGTTCATGTCTCACAAATTTGACTGAGTTGTTTTTTTTAAAGAAGTAACCAAGAAGGTTGATGAGGGTTGAACCGTATTTGTGGTCTATATGGACTTCATTAAAGCCTTTGATAAGGTTCTGCATGGTAGGCTGCTATGGGAAGTTAGATTGCATGGGATCAAGGGAGAGCTAGCTAACTGAATACACAATTGGCTTGATGGTAGGAAGCAGAGGTTGATGATGGAAGGTTGTTTCTTGGACTGGAGGAGACCCACGACTAGTTTGTTCCCCAGGGGTAGGCCCATGACTATTTGTCACCTATATCAATGAGTTTGATGAGAATATACAAAGGCATGATTAGTAAGTTAGCAAATGACACCAAAATAGATGGTGTCATTGATAGTGAAGATGGTTATCAGGAATTACAGAGGGATCTTGATCAGGGGAGTAAGTGGGCTGAGGAATGGCAAATGGAGTTTAATTTAGAGAAGTGCGAGGTTTGCATTTTGGGAAGACAAATCAGGGTAGGACATTCACAGTCAACAGCAGGGCCCTGGGGAGTGTTGTAGAACAGAGGGATCTAGGAGTACAAGTGCATGCTTCCCTGAAAGTGGCGTTGCAGGTAGACTGGGTGCTGAAGAAGACTTCTGGCACGCTGGCCTTCATCAGTCAGGCCACTTAGTATTTTGCAGTTGTACAAGATGTTGGTGAAATCGCATTTGGAATATTGTGTTCAGTTTTGGTCACCCTGCTATAAGAAAGATGTCATTAAGCTGGAAAGAATGCAGAGGAGATTTACAAGGATGTTGCCAGGACTCAATAGACTGAGTTATGAAGAAAGGTTGAGCAGGTTGGGACTGTTTTCATTGGAGCACAGGAGAATGAGGGGTGATCTTATAGAGGCGTATAAAATCATGAGGGGCATAGATAGGGTCAATGCACTAAGTCTTTTTCCCAGCATTGGGAAATCAAGAACTAGAGGGCATAGGTTTAAGGTGAGAGGGAAGAGATTTAATAGGAACCCGAGGGGCAACATTTTTAACCTAGAGGGTGGTCAGTATATGGAATGAGCTGCCAGAGGAAGTGGTCAAGGCGGGTACATTAACAACATTTTTGAAAGGTACTTGGACAGGTACATGATTGAGAAAGGTTTAGAGAGATATGGGCCAAATACGGGCAAATGGGACTAGCTGAGATGGGAATCGTGGTCGGCATGGACCAGTTGGGCCAAAGGGCCCACTTCTGTGCTGTATGACTCTGTGACCAAAGTGTCTGAACTAATATATCAAAAACAGACATAGAAGATTGACATCCCTATCTCCAATATCATCCCGTCACAAGGTAATTCCATTTTGCAAGCACTTTGCAGTCCATCATGGTGACAAAACTAAAATACTTTTGTTATGCAATAATTATGCTTGTTCTTGACTTAGCATATGCAGGCCAAGAAGTATTCCTTTCTGATTTTCTAAGCTCCAGATACAACCTGGCTTGTCAAAAATATTATTATGCAACTACTATTTAGTCCTGGGGAAAACAAGAATGTTTGGTATGCTACCACTTCTTGAGCACATGACACTAGTTATTTGGTCCAGCAATATCATTTGTTACAACAAAAAGTAATTCCCTGCAGGTTGGTTGATGTGTTTAAAATGGATTTCATGAATAAAACATTCATGATTAAGATGAAGAGTTGCTTACATTGGCCAATAGCAATAACCAACGTCATTGAAATTAATATAAATGTATACATTGCTACATTTCGTCAGAAGTGCTGTTTATTTCAGGCAGAAATTACTGTCTGATCACAGTTCATACAATCACACAAGACCTCATAGCAAATTCTTCTCATAATACTATATACAAAAAATGTGAAAACTATCATTCTTTTTACTGCACAATAATTTATTCTGTACCTTCATTGGAGAATCTATGCGCCACCAAACATAAATAAAAAAGGGAGTAGACATAGAAGAAACCAACCTTCTCTTGAAAAGCAGCACTCAACTTCTTTTGTAACTGTTTTTAATTCATTCAGGTACATGGAAAAAGGAGGTGCAGCCCTGATATTAAAAGAATGTGATGAATACATGAACAATAAAGGATGTTAGCTCAGCAAACTGAGATGTGGAATCAGTGTGAATGGACCTAAGAAACAGCAAGGGGGCAGAAATCATTGGTGGGAATTATAGAAAGACCTCCAAATAGTAATGGAGGGCATCGTGTACATCAAGTTATGAGAGGCACATGTACAAATGGTAAAATAATCATGAGAAACATTAACCTACTTATAAACTGGCCAAACCAAATTAGAAGTAATAGTGTGGAGGACAAATTTATGAAATATTTTAAAGATGGGTTTCTGGATCAGTATATTGGGAACTGATGAGGAAACAAGCTCGCATTGTAGAATGTAAGGATTAATTAAAAGGTCTTCTCTGAAGAGGAATCATTATTTGATAGAATTTTATGTAAGGATTGAAAGTAATTTAGTTCAATCTGAAACCAGAGTTCAAAATCTAAATAAAGAAAACTATAAAAGATACGAGTTGGCTATGGTAGAGCAGGAAAACTGTAATAAAAGGAATATAAGTAAACAAGCAAAAGCTAACATTTGAAGAATTAATGCGAAAGCCTGACTTATGATCACCCATACATGCAAACAAGCTCCTATAAACAACATTAAATTCAAATGAGAACCATTCTTGAAAAAAACTACTTACACGCAACGAACACAGGCTGCCAATTATACTGCGGGAGGTCACTTAAGAGAATTGCTTTGAAAATTGACAAGCGATCGCTTCCATTCATACTTGTGTAATGATACTCTATTAGACAATGTAATGTGCACTGATTTTTCAAGCCCATCAAAACCAGCCAGTGAGCATGGGACATCCTGATTCTGTACCACTGTAACCAGGCAGGGAAGACAAAAAATGTGTTCATGTTACTATTCATTTCAATACCGTGGAGGTTTTGTTACTGTATTGAGTGATTTTTGTCTATTTTCTGATTTACCAACAAAATATGGACATCTGAGAAAACAGAACCTGTTCAACGTGGGGATGGTCTGAGATTACAATATGCTGGTGTTCAGAGACCCTGATGTCCCTGTCAACAAATCATCATTTACACTTTGCAGGTTCAACAAGCAATTAGGAAAGTGAATGCAAGTCTTTGTGACAGGATGTTTTGAGTACAAGACATATCACTAAAATTACTTAAACCAGTGAGACTACACCTGGAATATTGGTCTCCCTACCAAAGGAAGGATATACTTGTGATAGAAGAAGTGCAATAAAGATCTGCTAGATTGATTGCATGGAGGATTGTGCTGCAAGAAAAATTTGACCAGACTTGGCCTATATTCTCTCGAGTTTAGAAACACAAAGTTCTCATGGTACATAACAGGGCAGATCGTAGAATACCATTTCCCCTGGATGAGGTATCTAGAATAAGGAGTCACAGTCTCAAAATAAATGGTCCGCCATTCAGGACCAAGATGAGAAGCAATTTCTTCACCAAGAGAACAATAAATCTTTGGCATTTTCTTCTTAATCTCCTTATGAGGATTGTGGTCAATCACTGAGTGTAATTAAGACAGAGGTAAAGAGGTTTTTTGATATTAAGGGGGGCAAATGATAAGAGATTTGAACAGGAAAGTACTGCTTAGGTAAAAGGTCAGCCATGAGCTTACTGGATGACAGAACAAGCATGAGGGGTCATATGGCCTTCTCCCACTTGTATTGCTCATGTTCTTTTGTTCCTTGAACAGAGACCAAACACATCTCATTCAGCACAACTATTTTCTCCCAATGTTACTGAGTTCATCCAATTAAAAGCTGTTGGTAAGGGAATTAGAATTGACTCTAGCTTTGCTTGCCTTTTTTTTAAAAGATAAGACAGACAAAAAGAAAAAAATGTATAAATTAAGTCCCCACCCTAAGTGCTTTCATAGTTTATTGGTGATGATTATCGGGTTAAGAGCAGGAAACTGTTTCTATCCTTTGCTCACCTTCACATGGATCATCTCCATCTTTTCACTCCCTTCGACCATTTCTGTTTACGGGAATAAAGTGTCATTCAATATTGACTGTAATCTCACTGTCTCACACAGCTATCTGAACTAAGCTACCTCTCATTTAGCTAACTGTAAGGTTTCTATTACATACCTCCAATTTTTCTGTCTCTATTGCATTTTCTTGGTAATGTTATCTCTATTTCAGTACTTAAGTGACTTTCTTCTTTCCTCAACTCAAAATCCCCATCCAAAATAGCTGACAAGACTCTCAGCCATGTTCATCCATGTCCCTGACTTTTGCTTTCATTACTTCCCTTCCCTCCCAGAATCATAGTCATTCTGAAGGGACTATCCTTCTGTGATCCAAGTAGAGGTTGTATCCAATGGCATTATGCCATCCAAAAATATACAAAGCATAAGTGGAACAGTAAAGGAAGAGTAGCTATGTCCCAAATATAAAAATTTTGGTGCACCCCTTGAGAGAAAACAAAAATGATTGAAAATCTATGAGATTGTTTTACTAAAAATAATGAAATTTTATTTCAAAATAATGCTAACATGGGCATTTATCCACAAGAAGTTCTTCAATGCTAACATTTTCATTATGTACCTGCAGTTTTTATCTTTTAAAATCCTAAACCTTAATCATTGTTATTCAAGGTGCCCAGTAGGAAATCAAATACAATTTTACATCTACTTCAGCAAAAAATATTTCAGTAGAATAACTTTTTATTAAACTGAAGCAACTGGCAATCATTCATGCACGACCACCACAGCTGAAAGGCACATTGCACTATTTTCTTATCATTTCCTCTGTATGTGCCATAAGCCGCTTAGTACTAAATCAATTTAAAATAATGATGGTTAAATACATTATTATTACAATAGGATAAAAGGCAACAAATCCTGTGCAGGTCCATTAGCCTTCTTTGTTAAGGAAAGAAGCCAATTATCTGCAGCTGTCAACCGTAAAGACCCAGAGCCATTTAGGCTAACATTAGTCTCCACCTGACTAAAACACAGGGCAATTTTTGTTCTTAATAATGTAATTTCCTTTTGTTATACAAGTAAGATGAATACAATTAAATAACACTGACTATCAGCGAACAGAAGAACAAGGCTGCTGAAAAAGGCTTCCATCAGTTAGCAAATGTACACTTTGCTACAAGATCACATTCACTGTATAAAAGTAATCCTCCCAACCAAAACTATGGTTAAAAAAATTACACTACTTACTATGGCGTAAGCTTGTGTTATCGTTTTGTTTTAAAGCAAACACTCAAGAACTACTAGATAGGTTTAAGAAAAACTGCATATTGTCAGAGTCAACAACATTAATGAACCCACCACAAATCAAACTGGCAAATCTGAATGTTTGCTGTGCTCATGCAACCTCCTAGAAAGTAATGCAATATCAGTTCTTAAATAAAAAATGTTAAAGAGTCGATTATACTTGAAAAGAGTGTTAACCTTGGGGCAATGGCAGGCGACCCACAGAAGCACTGATAGAAACCTGAAAGCAGGTCACTAATCCTATTGGCACCAGAGCTAGTTAACAAAAACAAAGAATCTGTATTGATATAGAAAAAAAAACAGAAAAAAAAATGCAGAATTTATTTAAGTATTTTTGTGTACTCACATTGTGACCTTTGTGCTCCAATTGTGGGTTCTAACACTAGAATTGGCAGGAACCTGGGGGATAAATCAGGAATACAAACTGAATTTTTGCAACAAATAATAGCTTTGATCAGCAAATAATTTAAAAATTCTCATAAATGCTAGATGCAATTATTTCACACCAATTTGAATAAACCTTTTGTATAGGTTCCAATATAACCTCACCCTATCATTGCAATTTTTGGATTACCAAGGAGAGAGTCTGGCCATTTATCTGCTTCCGCTTACCGTATGATTGCCTTTGTCACATTAATGGCCAAACGATCCATTTTGCTTAAATGGAAGGATCCAATACCCCCTACTACTTTTCAATGGTTCTCTCAAACTATATCATGTTTAAACTTGGAAAAAATTAGGAGTGGTACTGTTGATCCTTCGCCTAAATTTGAAGATATTTGGAGTCCATTTATTCAATAATTCCCTTTTCAATAACTTTTCAATTTAGAGGAACGGAGTTGACGACATAATATTGCTCTGTTTCTATTGAGAAATTTCAGTCCAGTTTTCTTTTTCTTTTGAAATTTTCTTTTTAGTTTGGTTTGTTATATTATTTACAATTTTTTATTGATTTGGGGATTTTTTTTGCTTTTCTTTTATATACACAATAAATCTTTTTCTTTCCTTTCTTTTATATTATATTCATCTACTAAGAGATCGTGCGATCTAAAGATTTTTTTTATATTTTATTATTCTTTACGATTATCTATGCCATGATTGTTCTCTTGATCTCTTTGTATTACACGTACAATCATCGATGTTATGTATTAATCTGTATTAATTTGGAAACTAATAAAAAGATTGAAAAAGAAAGAAAGGTTTCAAATAAAGACAGAGGCATGTTGACCTGCCAAGTCCTCCTCATTAATACCTGGAGATAAGCCAAAATTGAAAGAGCTGCTCCACAGACTGGTCAAACAACAGATTGACAGCATGATCCACATTAGCCTCTTCCGGAGGTGCTGATCATCATGGAAGACCATTTCTCTTCTCATGTGATATCAAAATACAGCTGTGACCATTATATTTAGCAAAAGATTTGGGTTGTCACAACATGCTGACTGAGGCATTGAGCACTTAGGCTCCAGATCTAGTCATACCACTGGCCAAACTGCTCCAATCATAACTTTGATACATGACAGTAAACAAACATCCACAGAAAAAAGCAAGATAAATAAAAAGCACAATTATATCATATCAGCCTATTCACTATCAAAGTATTTGAAATGGCCCGGAAAAGTGCTATCATGTGATCCTGCTCACCATTAACCTGCTCACTGAATGGAGTTTGGGTTCTTCCAGAAGCCATCAATTCCAGACATTATGGCCCTAATACAAGCATTGACAATATAATATTGATATTAAGACAAAATGACCTAATTGAGGGATTGAGTTCCAGGAAAGTTGATGTGAAGGGAATCTGGGATAAACTTTCTGCTGGCTGGAGTAATAATTAGCACAAGAGTAAGATGGTGTCATTGTTGGAGTCCAGGGCACTGGAACAGAAATTTAATCAGGGGAGTGTCCTGGGCCCTACTTCTAAATCACTTTTCCTCTGGGATAGAAATGGAAAGATACATTGTTGATTGTATAGTGCTCAGTTATGTTCATATCTCCTCAAATAAAGTCTGGATTCAAAAAACTGTGGACAACATGTAGCAAATAACATTGCCTGTCATCTGAGTAACGTGAATGATCTTCTGCAGTAAGTGAAATACTAACTACCTCCCCTTGACATTTCATGACCTTAAAATCACCGTATCTTCCATCTTAAATATCCTGAGTGTCATCACTGACTCGAAGCTTAACTTGACCAACCCTATGAATATCTGCAAGAATACTCAGAAGCTAGATATTTTGACCCTCTAAAGCCCTTGAACCATCTACGAGCCACAAGTAAAGAGTGTGATGGACTACCCTACACTTGCCTGATTAATTACAGCTCTAACAATGCTCAAGAAGCTCAACATCACCAAAGACAAAGTAGGGCATCACCATCCAAGCACCTTCATCCTCCACTACAACACATCACAGCTGTTACAAGTACTTTCCACAAGATGCATTGCAGCAAATCACCCAGTTTTTCTTTTATATAGAGGCTAACAAATTTGCAACATCTACTGTCCAGTAAGAAAATGATAGCACATGTACACAAACACTTTCATCATAAGTTCTCCGGCTCTTCCTTCTCCCTCCCCCCACCAACAACCTAGGCTTGAATATACGTCATTATTGCTTCAAGAGGAAAAAAATCCTTAAATTCTCTATCCAATACATCTGAGTGAGTACCTTCACCACATAGAATGTAGCAATTTAAGACATCACCTTGCACCATTTTCCCCAAAGGTCAGTTAAAAAATGCCACTTTATCTTGGCCTGGCCAGCAATGCCCATTTCCCACATATGAATACAATTAAAGCAAAACATTAACTCCTGTCGACTCTTTGTGCACACATCTGAAAGGCTGTTCATATATTTTCTATTTTGTTTTCCAACCTCTTGTTTTCTTCCAAACTCAGTTCTTGTTCAGAGGACATTATGGTGCTATATTAAAGTAACAAAAATTGCAACACTCAAGGGGTTAATAAATTGAACACACACACATTTGACAGTCTCTCCTTATTCTCACTAAAATAACCTAATTTATGACATATCTTGCTAAAGATAATAAATGCAGCTTTGAATAATGGCAATTAATGCTTAGAGATTACTGTACTACAATAATATCAAGGGGTAATATTGAAATAGTCTTTCAATAGTGTTTAAAAACAATTTGCAATGTAATAAGAAAGATTATTTATTAAGTTTGATGCAAGAAATGAATTTATTTAGCACTGTATAAAAGTCCTGAGGTCAGTTGAATGTTTTCTCTAATGCACAATATCTCCAAGGGTTGGGGCTGAATAGAGTGCATTCTATAAGCACTGACCTCTCTCCATGAGTTCAACCAGCTGGGCATTTTTATTGTGGAAAGTTTGAAAGCAAAGTGCCATCAAACCACCTGCATGTGAGATGGATCATGACCAAACCTGCATTGCTCTTCATGGTATTCAAACACATGTACATCACTGAAGAGGAATCAAACAACAATAATCATTTCCCTAAATCAGAGACGCAAAATGGAATAGAAGAATAGCTCACTGGCACATTACAATGTCTTAAGATAGCAGAAGATGAAGTTACTGCTTGCCTACCACTTTACGTAATTCGTCTTCAACTATTAAACTTATTTCCTTTTAAATGAAGAGTGCATAAGAAAGAATACATCCAGGTATCAAAATTATCTTGAATAAAAGTTGGTCTGAAAAGGATTAAATTGTCAAGAATTTATTTGCAACAATTAATAACTTAGAATGGTAACAACCACATACTATTTTCAATTTTGCCTTGACAACTAAACCTATCAGGATCCTTCATCACTGATAAGTTGCCTAACCTCTGCCTTTTGACTCCCTGTCCTCAGTATTCTAACCAAATTTCTGTTGGACTTCCCATTCTTTAACAGCCACAATTACAGCTTCATATCTAAAATCCACATGTTCTCCCACAACTGACCTATGACTGGCCTGACAGTTCATTGCAAGATCTGGGTCAATACATCATGGGCACATCCCTCCCCACCACTGGTAGTATCTACAGGAGGCGCTGCCTCAAGAAGGCAACATCTATCATCAAAGATCCCCACCATCTAGGCCATGCCATCTTTTTGCAGCTACCATCGGGCAGGAGGTACAGAAGCCTGAAGTCCCACACCACCAGCTTTGAGAACAGCTACTTCACTTCAATTATTTGATTCTTGAACCAACCGGCAAAATCCTAATCACTACAGTTTAGGCAACACTATTGCCACACCAATCACCTTGCACTAAAATGGACTTTTTTTTTTGTTCTAATTGTTTGTTTCTTATAATTTTTTGTATATTTAAACATAAATTATACAAAATTGATGTTTTTCTTGTGAATGCTGATTATATGATGCTATGTATCTGTGATGCTACTGCAAGTAAGTTTTTCACTGCACCTGTGCATGTTTGAATTGCTCATCTTTATCATTTATAGTCAGTTTCTCTTTGCACTCAAATTATCCAAGTGGACAAGAACAACTTATTACTGGACTGATAAGACCATAAGACATAGGAGCAGAATTAGGCCATTCAGCCCATCGAGACTGCTCTGCCATTCAATCATGGCTGATTTATTTTTCCCTCTCAACCCCATCCTCCTGCCTTCTCCCCATATCCTTTGACGGCCTTACTAACTAAGAACCTATCAACCTCCGCTTTAAATAGTCCCAATGACTTGGCCTCCACAGCCATCTCTGGCAATGAATTCCACAGATTTAGCACTCTCTGGCGAAAGAAATTCCTCTAATCTCTGTTCTTAAGGGGTATCCTTTTATTTCTGAGGCTGTGCCCTCTGGTCCTAGACTCTGCCACTACTGGAAATATCCTCCCCACATCCACTCTATCCAGGCCTTTCAATATTCGGTAGGTTTCAATAAGATCCTCTCTCATCCTTCTAAACTCCAGTGTGTAAAATGCCTAACCAAAATAAACATGAATATCTTTCAGGCAGAGACAGGAGGGATTGTCCTAGGGGAATAAAGAATATTTCAGTTGGTGTCTTTCCAGAAGACAAAACACGTACAAGATACCATTGGGAATTGTGCATGAGAGTGAGAAACTTAAATAAATCAGCATTAATATTGGGGAAATAAAATAAATACTAATTGTCTAAAAGCTAACAAACACACAGGACCCGAAAGCTTACATTTTAAAAGAAATGGTAATAAAGATTGTGAAAGCATTGGTTTTTAAAATTCCAGATTAGTCAAAATTATCTCTGTGGATTGAAATGTAGCAAACATACCGTACTGTTCATAAGGCAAAGAAAGATGATGAGAAATTACAGACAAGTAAGCCTGTCACAAGTGATGAAATCGTTTTGCAAGGATGTGGTAACATGGTGCAGATATTTTGCTCTGTAGCAAACCACCAGATCTGGTCAATCACCTGCTTACTACAACCTCTTACCTGAAACAGGCCTGGGCACAAGTAAGCTAATATATTGGGACTTTCCAATCATAATTGAAAACCTTCCCACAGAATTATCTTGCGAGCCAGTGAAACCACAGACTTACTGTATGTGCCCCACCCCCAACTCACTGTTTTTTTAAATATTGCAATTTTATTTGAAGAAAGGAGACCAAAAGAAAAAGCAATTGATATAGCAGGAATTCATGAGTATTGGAACCTTGGGCAATTATAGGCACTAATGAAAATGAAAGGGCAAAGAAGAAGAGCGATGCACAAGAGAACAAAGTCAAAGCAAATGGGAATTGGCAGAACCAAAATATGGCGTAAGTTTCAAAAGCAAGATATAATGAGAACATGAGGCAGCTTAGGTACAAAACTTTAAATCTTCAGTCTTTGAGGAACAACAAACATTGTGAATTAGCCAAATATTTTAGATTATAATAAAATTTATAGGTCAGCAAATACAAGGACACCATTTTCCTGCCCTATCCCCATATCCTTTCCACTATTACATAAATATCCATAAATCTTAGTTCATAGTTTCCACGGCCCTCCAGCAAAGAGAATTCTGAAGATTTACTGACCACAATTCTCCTCACTATCCTCAATTTCATTCATAAATGGCCAAACCCTTATTTTTTGAGTCTGTGACCACTGTCTCCTCAACCAGGGGAAAAAACCTTCCTGTATTTACCCTGTCAAGTTATTTTATACATTTCTTAGCAGTCACCTCTCATTTTCCTAAGCTCTGAATAACAGATGCCTATCCTACTCAATCTTTCATCACGTGACAGACCTACCATTCGAGGAAAGGTCTGGTGAATTCTCACTGTACTCTCTCTTCAGCAAGTACATCCTTTTTTATTTGGTTAAGTTTAAGTTTTCTATGTCTTTAGCATTCATGCCAACGATGGGGACGTTCATGGAGTCTCTTCCTCCCATTGGCTGTTTAATCTTTCACCATTCTTGACTAGAAGTGGTAGGATTGCAAAGGTTTAATCAGATCCACTGGTTGTGAAGTTACTCAGCTATATATTGCACACCGTTTTTGATGCTTATCATACATGTAATCCTGTGTTGTACTAGGCTGGCGTCTCATCAATTTTAGGTATGCCTGGCAGCCCTTCCACATTCCTTATTGAAACAAGGTTGACCCACTGGTTTGATAGTAATGGTAGAGTGATGGATATTCAGGCCTATGAGGTTAGAGTGTGGTGATGTTCATTTCAGCTGTTGCTGACGATCTACAGCACCTTACGGATGCCTAGTTTGGATCTGCCAGATCGGTCCTGAGGTTATCTGTACCACCTCCCATCAGTGTTTGGTGACTTCCTCATGAATATTTCACAATCCTTCACCTTCTTAAAGATATACAGCATTTCTATTTTTTCTATCAAAGTGGTTAACCTCACATTTTCCCACACTGTACTCCATCTACCATGTAGTTGCCCACTCATTCAGCTTATCTGTATTCTTGTGAATCTTCTTTGCATTTTCAACTCTACTCACATTCCCAATCAGTTCTGCACCATGTGCAAAACTGTGATCCATGTAGCAGTCCATTCAGCATAACATTCCAACCCAAGAAGGGCATGTTCATTCCTAATCTGCGTCTTTTACTTGCTAACCAGGTTTCAGTCTATACTAATATTTTACCCCAATTCCGTTGGTTTTAACTCTGTTCAGTGACTTCCAGTGTAGTTTCTTATAAAAAAATCCAAACACTGCACACACACACTGGATCCCCCTCATCAGACACATCCTTGAAGAACTTCAACATATTAGTTAAACATGATTTCTGTTTTAAAATCATTATTGATGCAATTATTTTTTTAATCATCTTGTCATCAGGTCCTTTATTATAGATTACTCCTTGTTCCCCAATTACTGACATTATAACTAGCAGGTTGGTTGTTTCCCCATTTTCTCTCTCCCTCCTTTTTTAAATAGCGAGATCATATTTGTAATCCCTAATCTGCAGGACCATTCCAGAATCCACAGATTTTTGGAAGATGATAACCAGAGCATCCACTATCTCCATCGCCAGATCTTTCAAAACTCTAGCTTTACAAAACTCTAGTTAGGCCACACTTAGAGTACTGTTACGGACTCAGTGAAAGTCCCTTTAAGATAGAGAGTGTGTGTGTATGTGTGTGTGGGGCGTGCTTACGTCAATAGAAGATAAAGGACGTAATGACGTTGTTGAAGAAGTCAGAAGAAGAAGGAGAGAGAGAGAGAAGGGAGAGAGACACCAGCCTGCTTGTTTTCTCTATCGATGGATGAGAAACAATAACGGTGTTTGCCATAGAAATCCATGTATGGAAGTTGGAAGTAATCTGGTGGAGTTCACTTTGTTGCTGACCTGTAGAAGGAAACAGGTATTTGTATGTGGACGACCACGGTTCGGATGCTTTCGGGGTGAGGAAGTCACTACCGAGTAAACACTGAAGTGTCGTTTGGGTTCCATCGTGGAACATTTGGATTTCGTATGTACTCTCTCTATGTTTTTCTACATCTACATCTTATCTTCAGACAACGGTGGTTGTTGAAGAAGCCCTTGCTCATGTTTCACCTTATGGCTTGCGGAACTGAACTTTAAGAACCGTTCCGGAACTGGGAGTTTTGGACTTTGTCACACACACACACGACGAGTTTAGTTTTGGGGTTAACGTTCAAGGTTTAACATTTTTGAATTCTAACATACTAACATTTTTACTTTTATTTTTACGTATTATCATAAGTAGTGATTAATAAAATAGTTTTTAAACACTAAATCATGCTCAGTGTGTTTCTTTTGTTGCTGGTTCGTGACAAGTACTGTGTTCAGTTCTGGTCACCTCATTATAGGAAGGATGTGGAGGCGTTGGAGAGGGTGCAGAGGAGATTTACCAGGATGCTGCCTGGATTAGAAAGTATTGAATATGAGGAGAGGCTTAAGGTGCTAGGGCTTTATTCACTGGAAAGGAGGAGGATGAGAGGAGACATGATAGAGGTGTATAAAATATTGAGAGGAATAGATAGAGTAGACAGTCAGCGCCTCCTTTCCAGGGCACCAATGCTCAAGACGAGAGGGCATGGCTTTAAGGTTACGGGTGGGAGGTTCAGGGGAGATGTCAGGGGGAGGTTTTTCACCCAGAGAGTGGTTGGTGCATGGAATGCACTGCCTGGGGTGGTGGTGGAGGCAGATACATTGGACAGGTTCAACAGCTTGTTGGATAGGCATATGGAGGAGTGTGGGATGGGGGGATATACGAGAGGAAGGGGTTAGGTAGTGTGAGGGTGGTTTGATGGATGGCACAACATGGTGGGCCAAAGGGCCTGTTTTGTGCTCTATGGTTCTATAGATCATCAGGTGTTTGGGATTTGTCAGGAATAATGTCAAACACGTGGCTGGAATAACAATACTGTATGTTGCAACTTTACCCGAGCACAGATCTGTGGCAAAAATCTGCATAGCACTGTGACTGAATGGCAAACAATTTTAAAAAAATGTGGTTGAACCCTGGTTTATTGTCGAATACCAGGATCTGGAGAAGATCAGGACTGACTGCGCTTTTTTGAAATTAAAATCTCATGTCCTTCTTTCCAAATACAATGACGTTCATGCTTTCTGAAGAAACAAAATGTTTTAGTTATCTTACAAAGAACCTACCATCACTGGTTGGAGTTAAAAACAGTACATTTATTTATAAATACTTCCTTATTCGTAAATTTAGAAGTTCCAATTCCTTTATTGCCACACTTAACAAGGAACATTTGTTTTCTCTGATATGCTATGCAAAATATAAAGTGTAATAGATAAAGTCAACAAAGAATATTACAATCAAAGATACTATTTGGAAAGTAAAGAGATAGTTGTTCACGGATTGCCAATTGTATTGATCGCAATGAGGCAATTGGGTAGGATGGCAGAGGCAAAAATATTAGAACCCATATGCATCCTGATATCAGATAGATGGACAGCACAAAAGAGATGGTTTATTGAGTCAAATACCTTTCAGTCTTTCTTCACTATAGTTGTATTATTAAATTCCCATTTTTGTTTTATTTACTCAATTTTTTGGAACGTTGGCACCACTGATGAGACCAACATTTGTTGTTCATCACTAAATGCCCATGAGGTAGTGGCGATAAGCCATTTTCTTAAACTGCTGCAATGCCTCTGGTGAAGATATTCCTAAAATGCTATTGGGTAGGGAGTTCCAGGATTTAGAACCAGCAATGAGGCAGCAACAATAGATTTTCATAATAGGATGGTGTGCAACTAGGAACGCACCTGCAGCTGGTGGTGTTCCTATGCTCCTGCTGCCCTTGTCCTTCACGGTGTCAGAGATCATAGGCTGGGAATGTTCCGCTGAAGTAGACTTGACAAGTTATTGCAGTGCAATGACTTGACAAGTTATTGGAGTGCAATTTGTAGATGGTACACATTGCAACCAAAGTGTGCTGCTGGTTGAAGGAACAATTGCTTAATCTGGTGATGGGATGCCAATCAAGTGGGATGCTCTGCTGTGGAGTTTCTTCACTATTGTTGAAGCTGCACACATGTAGGCAAATGGCGAGTTATCCATCATGTTCTTGAATTATGGCTTGTATATGGTGGAAAAGCTCTGGGTGTCACTCATTTCAGGGTACCCAACCTTTGTCAAGCTGTCCAACAGTCTAAGCAATCCCATCCATTATTCTCTTACCTTCATATATCCCTGCTCCTTTGGATAGTCATATACAGATAGAAAAATAAACCACACAAATTCTTTATTTTCTTATAAATCATAATATATAACTTGGTTCTCCACAAACCTCATCTTCCCTTTTCATAGTTAACAGAACAATTTTATTTGAAAAAGAAAGTTTTTCTCCATTTTACTTAAAATAAAATAGATGGGAGGTTGCTAAAATAGCCTTGCTTTGAGAAACACACATTTTTCTTCCCCTAACAGTTCACTTGTGGACAAACAGGTTATAAATATGCTGCTACAGATAGATAGCTTGCTTTTACATCAGCTGTTCATGATAGATTTCACTAGCTACTTAAAAGGCATATAATCAGTAGTTTCTCTCCAAATGGTACATGGCACCTTTGCACACAATACACATCAAAACATGAAATTAATAAAATGGAAATCAAGCTTAAATATTGTTCCTGAAATTGATTCTCCAAATTGTACTATCAACATGTGCTTAACCAAAAAAGACCTACAATTCTCAGTAGATACCTATTCTCCAAAGGTATCAATCAGACAGCAAGATGATTATTTTGAACTTCATCAACTTAGCATTTGAGTATCAACTTAGCATTTGAGTATCAACTTACACTTTTCCTTGACTTAATACCAGCTAGTGCAGCTAATCGTGAAAGTGGCTAAAAGATTCTTCCGACAATGTTTTTTTACATCTATCCACCTTCCACCAAACCCTACCTCCTACTCCAATTCCATAGATTCCAATCATTGCTTCAAGCCACTAATATTTGAATGAAGAATTAAACACTCAGCTTGGCAGTAAATTTCTCTTTCTAAGCAACCACAATGTACACCTGACTACACATAAAATTAGGACCAAGAAAGCATTAGTTAACTCTTTCCTGAACTTTTCTTTAACAGAAAGATTGCCTATTCTACTTATCATATTAAGGTTGGAACATTGGTAGGTCTCAAGTTGGTTTACTAGGAAACAGTAATTGAAAATGCTCTTAATGAGATACAAATATTATGGTAGTCATCAAATACTCAATCTTAACTAGGCACTATATTTTGAAGTTATGTCATCAATCACGATTTCATACCTCTTTCATTATACATGATTAAATTTCAGGGGCATGTTTAAAAATCTAACCTACATATTTTTTGAAAATATTTAAAATATGCAAGACATTAACATTAATTTTGACAAATATTTTCAAAAAATTATGCCACCCTTCGAAATAAGCCTTTCATGGATTTCAAACAACATAACAGCACAGAGAGCTGTCAACAATATAACAATTTTGGCCAGCACAAAATAATGAGTGATCCATGCCCTTGTTATTGATATACATGTACTCAGCATTGTTGCTACGGGAGATCCAATAGTCTATTACTGTTCAAGTTAGTTGCTATGCAACACAAAGAATATGTTACATAGTTAAACATTATGGTTGGGCCCTTATGACTCAATCGCTCCTTGAAAACACCATAGGATGGAGTATCCACTCAACTGACTAGTTTTCTTTCTCTAGGACAATTCACCCAAAATCATTCAATGCAAATCCAGTTCAAGATCTTTTGCATTAATTTAAAAAATTCTACTCTTGAAGCCTGTTCCCCCTCACAGAACTGTCTATGACCTAACAGAGAATTAATCAATATTTGGAGTTTCCTCTAATTGTGCTCACTTGCAAATCTTCATAGTGGCTCTAAAATCAAGCTAGTTTATTTGTACACAAGGATATCAGCAGGATCATTTTTAAAAATTACTTTGTAATTTCATTTTGAATCATTCTAGGTCCAGAGTATCACCGTGCATTTTATAGATGGTACTCACTGCAGCCACCGTACGGCGGTAGTGGAAGAAGTGAATACTTAGGGTTGTAGAAGGAGTACCAATCAAGCAAGTTGCTTTATGTTGAATGGTATTGGACTTCCAGTACTGCTGGAGCTGCACTCATCCAGGCAAGTGTTTGGTATTCCATCACACTGTGAATGTGTGTCTTGGAGATGATCAAAAGGCTCTGGGGTATTAGGAGGCAAGTTACTCCTCACAGGATACGCACTTTCTGACCTATACTTCCAGCCATGGTATTTATGTGGCTGGTCCAGTTGAGTTTCTGGACAATGATAACCCCAAGGACATTGCAGGTATGGGACTCAGCAATAGTAATGCCATCAAGTGTTAAGGGTAGGTGGTTAGACTCTCTCTTGTTGGGAGTGGTCATTGCCTTGTACTTTTATGACATGAACATTGCTTGCCACTTATCAGCTCATTCCTGAATGTTGTCTCAGTCTTATTGCATGCAGGGGTGGGCTACTTCATTTGCTGAGGAGTTGCAAATGGAATTGAATATTGCACAAATCAGTGAACATTCTCACTTCTGACCTCATGATTGAAGGAAATGCAATGATGAAGCAACTGAAGGTGGTTGGGCCCAGGATAATGCCCTGAGGAACACCAGCAGTGATATCCTGGACCTGAAATGATTGATCTACAACCACAATTGTCTTCCCCTCTGCAAGGGACGTCAAGCCACTGGAGTGATTGATCTGCCCATTGATTTCAGTTTCATTAGGGCTCCTTGATGGCACATTAGGTAAAATTCTGTCCTATAATACATGGTAGTCATTCTCACCTCAGCTCTGCACTTCAGCTCTTTGGGATGAAGCCGTATCGTCCTTACAAAATCAAAACTCAGCATCAGTGAGCAGGTTATTGACGACAAATATCACGTAATAGTACTGTTGATGACCACCTTACTGATAACTGAAGTAAGACTGATTGGGTGACAATAAACCAGATTGAATTTGTCATTTTAATTTTTATAAAAAGATGGTATTATTGAGCCATTCTTGATGACGGACATCAAAACCGCTCATATTGCAAAATAGTAACCTTAACTGCTTCTTCCAAATGGTGTTATCCATGGAGTAGTACTGACTATTGATCGAGGGGGAGTAATAGATGATAAACTGCTACTTTATGTTTGACAAGACTGCGAGACTAATGCTTACACCACTCAGCAACTAACGTTTACATCACTCAGCTTCACATTCAACAGATCATCCTCTGTAATTTGTCACCTTTAACATAGTGCCATCACCAGACACACATTCTCCTCCCCCTTCAGTATTCTGAAGGGAATGTTCATATTCTTTGATTTCCAGCAACATCCGCTCTTTTTATCATAGCATAAATACAGAAAGTGTTGGAAATATTCAGCAGGTCAGGGAGCTTCTAAGGAAAGAGAAACAGGGTTAACATTTCGAGTCTGACACTCTTCATCAGAACTCAAAGAGTCTCGGATGTAAACTGTTACCCCATTTCTCTTTACACAGATGCTGCCTAACCTAACTGATATCAGCATTTTCTGTCTTTATTTCAGATTTCCAGCATCTGCAGTTTGTTTTTACTTTCATTTTCTCTTTTTGTGGTGTCTACCCATGCAACCACAGGAAATGCAAAAGCTGAACTTTTAGCTTTTCCTTTCCTATTCTCCAGGGTGTTGAACTATCCTTTCACGTGAACCAGCCATTCATTACTACCTTTTCCAATTTAGTATACTGCACTCAGTGCTCAAAAAGTAGTTTCCTCTCCATTGGAGAAACCAAACAAAGATTGCACCTCCATTCAGGCCACGAGGGTAACTCTAAGCTTCCAGTTTGGCTACTACTTTATCTCTCCATCATACTTCCACTATGGCCAGTTTGTCTGCTGCCTCTTATACTGTTCCAATAAAGCTCAATATAGGTTCATGGAATAGTGCATGGAATACTTTCAGATCTACAGCTTGTGATTACAGTTTCAGATTTACAGGCAAGGTAGTGTAGTGGTTAGCATAACGCTTTACAGCGCCAGTAACCTGGGTTCAAATCCAGCCACTGTCTGTAAGGAGTTTGTACGTTCTCCCCGTGTCTGCGTGGGTTTCCTCCAGGTGCTCTGGTTTCCTCCCACATTCCAAAGATGTAGGGGTTAGGAAGTTGTGGGCATGCTATGTTGTGCCGGAAGCGTAGCGACACCTGCGGGATGCCCCCAGAACACTACGCAACTGTGTGTTTTGATGTACATGTGACTAATAAAGAAATCTTATCTTATATAGTGAGGTCTTCTGCTGCTCTTACCTCACAGTTCAAGCATTCCTCTTCTGTTTCCCTTCTTATTCACTGGCTTCTACATAAAGCGCCTGCTGGCAGACATGTCTCTACTCTCTCTCAGCCAGCACTTATGTCATTCCATTTCCACAGACATTCCCATTATTCACCCCACCTCTCCCCATTCTCTACAACTTAATCATCTTGGAGTTCTAAGTTTTCCCCAATTTGGTGGGTCTGTCATGCCCAATAGGACAGAACATACTAGTGAATTGTGGAGGAATAGTCAAGATCATTGGCCAAAAAATATAATTCTGTGAGTATGACCATATCAGACGGTTGCTTGACCAGTCTGTGGATCAGTACAAGTCTCCAGATGTTCACAAGTAGGATTTTGGTTGGCTCACAGGCTGGGTGGGCCACTGAGAATAAAACTGGATCAACTGTTTTTTGCTGAGGCACTGCTTCCAGATATCTCAATCTTTGTCACTGTGATTAGAAATGTTGCATTCAACTGTGTGGTTCAACTAAGTCATTTCAGAGAGCAGTTAAAAGTCAACCTGTTGTGAATGGAAACACATGTGAATTCCATGGGTTTTGAAGTAAAAATTGTGTTTTGAAAGAACATAAAAATAAGGCAGCTCAGGCTATCCAGCCTTTCGATCTTACTCCGATTGAATGATCCTTTCGATCATTCAATAAGATCAATGGTTTATCTTGTGCCTCAAGTCCACTTTCCATCTGATCCCCATGTCTTGTGTCTAAAAATCTTGTCTTCTAAGACTATGCTCCTTAATTTCAGACTATCCGAGAGAAAATAGTCTCTCAGCATCTATTTTGGCACTCTCTCTTTAGGAATCTTCTATGTAAATGAGATGACAAAAACTGCACTTAGTATTCAAAATGTGAACTCAACATAACCATGTACAATCTCAGCAAGATTTCCTTATTTTTGACCTTTAACCCCCTTTCAATAAAGGCCATATCATTTGCTTTCCTCTTTGTTCTATTTACTGTCTGCATCTTCTAAATCAGAACACCCTGATACCCCAGTATTTACTAGTATCTCATCATTTCAAATATTTTATTTTCAATTCTTATGTGCACAACCTCACACTTTTTGCATTACAGTCTGCAACATTCCTGAATAGTTGCTTACCCTATGTTCTTTTGCAGATTCTTTGTATCTTCCTCAAAGCTCACTTTCCTACCTAGCTTTGTACAATCAGCAAACCAAATGATGTTCCATTCTGTCTTTTAATCAAAGTATGGGACTTGTGAACAGTTTAGGTTCCATATTGATCCCTGTGGCATTCCTCTAATAATTAGATACCAAACTGAAAAGATCTGTTTATTCCTACTGTTTTAATTAATCACCCATGCATGATAATGTTACCTCAACCCCATGCACCCTTATATTATCAGACAACTTTTTGTGATATCACATAGTATATCTGTACATTCAAAAATATATTTTATTTGCTGGTTCACTCTCACCTACCTTTCTAGTTAGCTCCTCAAAAAGCTATTAAATCTGTCAAACAGGATTTTACTTTCAGAAAATCATGCTGACTATTCTGTTCTGAGAGTCCTGTTCTTGTGTCCTTAATGATGAACAACGTCCTGATAACTGTTAGACTAACTGATCCTTTGTTTCCTATTTTTCTCTACTTTCTTTCTTGGCTGTGTTTCAGAACCTGAAGTATTTTAAAGTTCATTCTTAATTCTAAGTATTTACCTTAATCTTGTGTGCACATCCCTATCTTTATGTTGCACTCAGTGATAATGTTTAAAAGTTCAAAAAGAATACTTTTGATATCCCGGTTTTGTATCGAGAGAATTTTTGTGCGATTGGCTGCTCAACTCTATGGCTGCTGCTGGATGCCAGTTAACAACTACAGTTGATGTCAGAATGAATAAAATCAGTAATGGGGTAAAACATGATATACAGATTCTGTAGACCTTTGTGGACAGTTTTCCTCCAAGGTCAGCAAAGGATGACATTATTTTGCTGTTGTACATGTAATCCAAGTAGATTCATACATTCATATTGATGCAGAACTATCTAAAGAAGACAACAGATCTCAGATCAAACATCTTTCCAGTACATCCAAACTCACCGTGACTGGCCTGATGGGTTGGACAGAATGTACAGCCATTTATTTCTAATCCCAAGTGGAGCTGCATGCTCTCCTAGTGATCATGTGGATGTCCACCAGGGACTCTGGATTCCTCCCACATCCTAAAGACACATTGATAGGTTAATTTGTTGCTGAAAATTAGACCCTGGTGAAGTGAGTGGTAGAAGCATCAAAGGGGAAATGGACAGGCATTTGAGAGAGAATAAGTTGTGGGGCCACGGGGGAAAGGCAAAAAAGACCACTGGGATTGCTCGGTTGGGAGCATGCATGCCATTAATGGTCTCCCTCTATGCTATAAATAAGAAAAATAAATGGACTGCTGTCTTTTGTAGCTGTATAATAATTGTTCTGATGCACATTTTTAGCCTCTCTGGTTTAGTTGTCTTTCTAATGGTTCACTCAGTATGAATGCAGCATTGTTCAGTTAAGATGTATTTTGGTTCCCTGGTGACTTCCACAAACAAGGTGGTGCATATTCAAATCACTTCATACCATGATCAAGGCAGCTCGACTTACAAGTGAGGTATGTAATAAAATGACTCTTCACATTGTATTTTATCTGACTTGTAAGCTGTTTATACCAAGTATTTACTACATTATTTAAAAACCAAGGAAAATCACTTGCCCAACAACATATTACAGTAAGCAGGCCCATCCAAAATGCTTAAAAGCACACATCCAAACCTTGATCAAATAAGTGAGAGATAAAAATACTTAAGCACAAAATTTTATAGATTTGGCCTTGCATCTCACTTCTCTTGCTATTGAAGTACAGAAAGGATTCCAGTTACTATGGTGTTCCGTTTAACCTTTTTCCTCGATCTTTGTCCCTTTGATCTTTGTGCTAATTTGTATCTGTATGTTTCTATATCATTGTAATTCATTCTCCCAACAAGAAATATGCACAATTTGTTTTAAAGAGTAGCTGATTTTAGTCATTAATTTATCCATACGTTCAACATTATGCCTTTAAAAGGTATTTAATATATTCTATGCCAATGTGTTGCTGGACAGTCTACGTGCCCCCACCCCTCAGTCAAGTTGCTTCTTTTATTTCTTTAAATTGTGTCTTTACATATCTCAGGTGATTTTGATCTTTATCATTCTTTCTCATGGTCCTCAAAAGCACACGATGGATTTTATCAACTGATTTCTCTAACTTCCAGTAACCCTTCTCCTCTGTTTTTCCCCCCTTAGTTTTCCCTCATTCCTGTGGCCCCCCCTCGCCTCTTTTCCCTCCCCTGCCCTCATGACCTGCCCACTACCTCCCTCCTATTTTCCACCTCCTTCCCTTTATTCCATGGTCTACTGTCCACTCCTACCAGATTCCTTCTTCTTCAGCCCTTTGCCTCTTCCACCCATCACCTCTCAGCTTTTTGCATCTCCCCCCTCCCCCACCCACCTACCTTCCCCCTCTCACCTGTACTCACCTATCACTTTGCCAGCTTTTGTGCTTCTCTGCCTCCCCTTTTATTGTAGCTTCTACCCTCTTCCTTTCCAGTCCTGATGAAGGGTCTCAATCTGAAACATCGACTGTTTATTTCTCTCCATAGATGCTGCCTGACCTGCTGAGTTCCTCCAGCATTTTGTGTGTTGCTCCAGATTCCAGCATCTGCAGAATCTCGTGTCTCCACGGATTTTATTTTCTCCATGTTCCCTGATTCAATTCCTTATATCAATTCAGACTGAGCAATTTTTTGTAATTTTCTTGACAGAGGCATGAAGCAGATGTGCATCACAATTATCAATGTGACATTGCACCACCCGAGTTTTCCACTAAAATTGAAGTTTCCCTCCAAAGTAACCTTTTGCATATCTTGTAAAAAGTAATGCCTTCCTTCTTGCACTGGTCTGCATACATTGACATTAAGCTGCATTGGTGCACAGTGGAATGTTTAACCAGGTTAGTTCATGATGTTGCATTCTGGCATCCCATAAAATCGACTTAATTTTAAAAAAATCCCTGAGACAGACTGGATTATACCATATCCATTTTTTCTTAATGTACCTTTGATTAACTATCCATACAATTGATTTTTTTATTCATTCACACACTTAGAGATGGTTATAAATGAAAATAATTGATGTTTTATTAACACAGAAGTATATAATAACTTTATTAAAAACTTTAAAACCAACCTGAAACAACATTTTCCGGCAACAAGCAGTGCTAAGTCCTCAGTGCCATATGGCATTGTGTAGTTCCTTGGTGCAATGTGCATTGGTGAAACCTGGAATTACATTCTGCCAACAGGACTCACCTTTGACCATTGTTGTCAGGTCCTTAGCATTACCTGATGGCAGGCAAAATGACTTGCTATGCTTACGGAGTCAAGCCTGACTCATGGAGTAAATATTGGAACCATTCCTTAATGGAGCTAATGAAGCCAAAGTAAAAGATCTAGTATCAAAAAAGTGAGATATTAGGGCTTAATTTACAGTGTAAAATGCTAGTGTCAGCCTTCCAGCACCTGTCACTTAAAATCTAAATTTAGATAAGGTCAACATATATTTTATTGCAATTTATTTTCACATAGACCACATCTTGCATGGCCCAGTTGGAACTTATATGCCCTTTTGTTTGCAAGATTTCAGTTTGTGCTTTGCCCCTCCTGTGTTGTTGCTCTCAATTCTTTGACAGTGTTTCCTTTTATTGTTCACCATGTGCTTTGGAGAACAAGTGATGTGCCAAAAGTATAGCTGCACATCCTAATCAGTATGGTTGAGTTTTTATTTAAGTTGCTGAATTTATAGTTAAACCATCAGAATTACACTTTCTTTTCTGAATTGCAGAACAGCAGCTCCAATATATATTTATTTTCCTAGCGTTTTAACAAATGGTATTAATCATTTGGTTGTCATTGATCTATTCCTGGGAAACTTAAAGAAAATCTCTTGCACTAACTTGGCTTGAGAAGTGAATATTTTATTATTTCAGGTCTGTGTACTCCAGCTTATTCTTGTGGAAAAACTGTATTGTTTACCAAATTTCAGTCACGAGAAGTCTGATACAAGCAATTATTGCAACTTTTGGATCAGGAACATTTTAAAAAGCAGTACAGTGCCATGCATGACATGGGTTAGGAAATCATTTGTAGCATTCCAATTTGTATGATCTTAATGATGTTTTCACATTTAGGCAAATTTTTCAAATGAGTAAAACTAGTTTTATTGCTCTGCAGGATGAAACCAAAGAAAATGATGTACACAACAATGTCATTTCCCAAAATTGCACTGCAGTTAGAAGGTTGATTTATCTTCTAGCTATTACAATCACAAAATATAACCAATAAACAAAAGAGAAACAGAAGCAGGTCAGACAGCTTGTGAACTTCCTCCATTATTCAATAGCTCGGCTGAACCAGTAACCAAATTCTGGCATGATCCCTGCATCCAAAATGCTAGCAGTCTCTGACTCAATTATACTCAATTCACTGCAGTGATATAATAAATTATTTACTTATTATTTGCTCCATTATTTCCTCCTAGAATCTTATTTGTTTTAATGTGATCACCACTTATTCTTCCAAAATTTTAGCAGTGATCTTGAACATAAAAAATATCAACATATAAATATATATTAATGGCCTATGATAATTACAAAAGTTCAAGTGGTTTCGATGATAAAGGATTCACAGCCTTTCCTCAGAATTTTCTTGTATGCATGACCCCCACTCCCAACCCATCTCTCTACTTTGGTTTTGATAAGGGAACAATCTGAAGGAAATAAATTTTTATTTACTGTTTTTATCAAATGTTATTCGAAAATGGAAGAAAACTATTTAGCTTATGCAGACTAGTGTCATGTATCTTTAAAAGTTGAATCAGTGAAATTTAAGAAAAACAGATTTCACGACCAAAAAGGAGCCATCAATGCATCCAATCCATCTCTGCCTATCCAAGCAATTTAGCCATTAATAGTACAGCACAGGAACAGGCCCTTTGGTCCACGATGTCTGTGCCAACCATGATGCCAATCCAAACTAATCCCATCCGCTTGCACATGGTCTATATCCCTTCATTCCATGTTCATGTGTCTAAATGCCTCTTAAATGTTTCTATTATATGTTTCCATCATTTCCCCCAAGAGCACGTCCCCAGCACCTACCACTGTTTTTGAAAAAAAACTTGCCTTGTACATCTCCCTCAAACTTTCCCCTTCTCACCTTAATTCTATGCCCTCTAGTATTTGACATTTTCACATTGGGAAAAAGACTATCTACCTCTCATAACTTTATATACTTCTATCAAGTTGCCCCTCAGCCTCCGATGCTCCAGAGAGAAAAAAAAATCCAAATTTGTCCAACTTCTCCTTGTAGCTAATACTCTCTAACCCAGGCAACATTCTAGTGAACATCTTCTGCACCCTCTCCAAAGCCTCCACATTCTTCATGTAATGCAGCAATAAGAACTGCAAAAAAATACTTCAAATGTGGCCTAGCCAAAGTGTTATACAGCTGCAACGACTTCCCAATTTTTATACTCAACACTCCAACTGATGAAGGAAAGTATGCCATTCACCTTCTTTGCCACAATTGATGAGATTTTTTCCCAACTGTTGTCCAACTAGACATCAGAGATCCAAGCTTGGCCCTTCCTTAGAAAACTGTTACATAAACTGACAACTTCTCAGTCAAAGATTTGCCTAAATTTTGCAGTTAGCCACAAACTTAAACCTTGAAGGAAGCTGTGGCATAGCCTTCCCTTTTTCCTATGTGGTGGCTGTCAGGCATCAGTGACAGTACAGTGTAGTCCCTGACATCCAGCAAGTAAGACATTCAAGCTGCTGAACAGGTAATCATATTGAAGAACTCTTAACTGGCAAATCAGGAAGAAAGAAAAACATTTTTAAAAATATTTTAAACATTTTACAGGTCATATAGGATTAGAATATACACAAGAAATCTACTCAATTTTAGGATGGAACATCCTACTTTTTTCCTCAAAAGCAATCAAACTTGGTATGAAGGATATATTAACTATTACTCTCCTATGCATTTCTTGTTTTAGACTTGAATTGATCTGCTCTGATTTTGTCCACATGCTTCCAGACAAAAGGCTAATACTCCACTAGATTTCTTTGACCACACTTATTGCTGATGTTTTGGCATCTAAATATTGTGATGGGGCTACCAACAGCCTATTTCAGATTTTAAATTTAAACAATAATGCAACATCCCTTTGAAGTCTCATTGGATACAGCTCTCTCCCTAGAATATTTTGTTTACTGTAACTGTTTCTTAACCCTGCTTGGTTTTATTCCTGTATCATGCCATCAAAATTGAAAACTCAATTTTCTCAGCACCAATGATCTGCGGGGCATGTATTGCTGCAACTTTACAAGCAGCAACCCCGAGAAGTCATTTTGCTACAGTCACAAGATGACCTCTGGTGTTTTTCTGACCCCATCCGGTCTTAATCCTGTTTTCCCCAAAACTACTAAATTTCGAAATCTCTTTTACCCCATTTACCACTGAAATCCTCTTCATACATTTGCCTCCTATAGATTCCACAAGTCCAATGCTGTCTTCCAATTCTATACCTTCAGTAAAAGTAGAATTCATCTGGAATTCTTGGAAGACAGATACTTTTTCATAATTAAGATCTTTCTTTCCTATTCATTTATTCCCACTGCCTTAACCTGCTCACAGGACAGAAAGGCTAATTAAATATTTATGTGATCATATGCCAATCACATTACTGAATCCAACACCTTCCTGTACATCATTATAGTAGACCACCTTGGAGGCATCACTTATGTCCCTTCTCTTCACCAGAACCAATTATTTTCCAAAGTTTTAAAAGTACACCTTCTATCAAGTCAAATTTTGTTATCGTTTGCTATATAAAATAAAATCAAAATTGTTCACAGATGAATTACAAAGAAACATTGAGCGGACTAGAAATAGAAGTACCTATTCAAGTCCATCAATAATTAGAATAATTATATTTTAACCCATTTGGAAGGTACAGATATTACCATTTATATGAACAGTTTTGAAAGCTGTCAAAGTGTTGATGAGCTCCACCAATTTAGATGTTGTTCTCAATACAGTACAAGGAAAAATTTTTGGATAACAAATATAAAACACATGCCACAAAATGCACCTTTACATGATCCCTGGGAAGTCATATGAAAATATATATTAGTTATGGCAGTAATGGTTTTGCGGTTGCATTCAATAATGAAGAAGACATTTTAGGCAGTGAAAGGTCTCCAGAATACTTCAAAGAATTATAATAATGTCTTTCTACTTAATTTCCTTCCACAGCTGGCACTCTGCTGAAAGTCTGCTGTACTTCATCTCAACTGACAATCATGTAACTGAATCTGCACATCAATGATATATAGAAATTGTAAAATATTGCAAATGCTGCAAAATGGTGCACAATAATTTATTCAGGTTAATTGAAAATAATTCAGACCCAACTTTGAGACAAGTACACACACTGTATTTAGATAAACATTGCTGCCACCAAGATGGAGGAAAAAAGGCAGGCAATTTGGTACCAATGAGTTTGCGCAACTTTATGTGCCAAAGACAAGTCACGTAATCAGAATTGCATTTCTCTGTTTGTCGATGTACTATCTCAGCAGCTTTTTTTATTTTGTTGATACAATATGCAAGCATTGTGTATTTTAAATATATGCATATTTCCTTTTTTTTGCACAGTCTATATTGAATGGAAAGCAGCAACATAGATAGGAAAGGAGAGAAAATGAGGGACAACAGACTGAATTAGCCAGAAATCAATGCAGGAAGAATGCTAGAATCTTTTAAGGATATGGAAACAGGCACTTGGAGTTTTCTTTAAATTAATTCATATAACGTGGGTGTCATTGCTCATCTTCAAATGCCTTTGATCTAACTATCTAGAACATTTAAGAGATGAGTCACATTGCTAGATAAAATACATTTGGTACTCTTATCCAAATCATTGATATTGATTGTAAATAGTTGGGATTTACAAACTAATCCTTGCAGCACTCTACTAGTTGTATTGAGGCATTCAGAAAATGATATTTTATTACTTGTACTTTTATTAACCAATCTTCAAAACTCTGGAACATTTTAGAATATCAAAACCAAGTAAAATAATTGCAGTGAATCTACAAAACACTGCAGGTACAGGAAATCTGAAGTAAGGAACAAAAACATGCTGGAAATATTCAGCAGATCAGGAAGCATACAAGGAAAGAAAGTTAACATTTTCTGACCACTGTTTCTTAATGGTGTCAAGATTAGAATATTTATCATCTATTAATGTTCAGGTATTACAAATGGGCGGCACGGTAGCATAGTGGTTAGCATAATGCTATTACAGCACCAGCGACCTCGGTTCAATTCCTGCTGTTGCCTGTAAGGAGTTTGTACGTTCTCCCCGTGTCTGCATGGGTTTCCTCCGGGTGCTCTGGTTTCCTCCCACATTCCAAAGATGTACAGGTTAGGAGCTGTGGGCATGCTATGTTAGCGCCAGAAGAGTGGCAACACTTGTGGGCTGCCCCCAGCACATTCTTAGCAAAGCAAAAAGACATATTTCACTGTGTGTTTCGAAGTACATGTGACTGATCCTAGACTCTCCCACTACTGGAAACATCCTATGTCCACTCTATCCAGGCCTTTCAATATTTGGTAGGTTTCAAGCCATCAAATGCTCCTCACATTAACCCCTTCATTCCCAGGATCATTCTCATAAAATCCTCTGTAGGCCCTCTCCAACGCCAGCACATTCTTCCTTAGATATGGGGCCCAAAACTGCTCACAATACTCCAAATGTGGTCTGACCAATGCCTTATGAAGCCTCAACATTACATCCTTGCTTTTATACTCCAGTCCTCTCAAAATGAATGCTAACATTGCATTTGCCTTCCTTACTACTGACTCAACCTGTAAGTTAACCTTTAGGGAATCCTGAACTAGGACTCCCAAGTCCCCCTGTACCTCTGATTTCTGAATTTGCTCCCCATTTAGAAAATAGTCTACACCTTTATTCCTACTACCAAAGTGCATAACCGTACACTTCCCTACACTGTATTCCATCTGCCACTTCTTCGTCCATTCTCCCAACCTGTGCAAGTCCTTCTTCAGACTGCCTGATTCCTCAACACTACCTGCTCCTCCACCTATCCATGTATCATCAGCAAACTTGGTCAGAAAGTCATCAATTCCATCATCCAGATCATTAAAATATAACGTGAAAAGTAGCGGACCCAACACCGCACCTGTGGAACACCACTAGTCACTAGCAGCCAACTAGAAAAGGCTCCCTTTATTCCCGTTCTTTGCCTTCTGCCAATCAGCTAATCTTCCATCCATGCTAGTACCTTTCCTTTAATACCGTTGGCTCCTATCTTGTTTAGCAGCCTCATGTGTGGCACCTTGTCAAAGGCCTTCTGAAAATCCAAGTAAACATCCACTGACTCTCTTTTGTCTATCCTACTTGTTACTTCCTCAAAGAATTCCAACAGATTTGTCAGGCAAGATTTGACTTCACCCTATTTTATCATGTGCTTCCAAGTACCCCAAAATCTCATCCTTAATAATGGACTCCAACATCTTACCAACCACTGAAGTCAGGCTAACTGGTTTATAATTTCCTGTCTTTTGCCTCCCTTCCTTCTTAAAGAGTGGAGTGACATTTGCGATTTTCCAGTCCTCCAGAACCATTCCTGAATCTAGTGATTCTTGAAAGATCACCACTAGTGCCTCCACAATCTCTCCAGCTACCTCTTTCAGAACCATGGGGTGTAGTCCATCCAGTCCAGGTGACTTATCGACTTTCAGACCTTTCAGCTTCCCAAGCACCTTCTCTTTAGTAATAGTGACTACACTCACTTCTGCCCCGACTCTTTTGAATTTCTAGCATGCTTCTGGTGTCTTCCACAGTGGAGGCTGATGCAAAATACTTATTCAGTTCATCTGCCATTTCTTTGTTCCCCATTACCAACTCTCCAGCATCATTTTCCAGCAGTCCAATGTCCACTCTTGCTTCTCTTTTGCTCTTTATATATCCGAAAAAACTTTAGGTATCCTCTTTTATATTATTGGCTAGCTTACCTTCATAACATAGAACATAGAAGAACATAGAACAATACAGGCCCTTCAGCCCACCATGTTATGCCGACCTTCAAACGACGCCTAAGACTATCTAACCCCTTCTTCCCACATATCCCTCTATTTTAAATTCCTCCATATGCTTATCTAACAATCTCTTGAACTTGACCAACGTATCAGCCTCCACCACCACCCCAGGCAGCGCATTCCATGCACCAACTGCCCTCCGAGTGAAAAACGTCCCTCTGACGTCTCCTTTGAACTTCCCACCCATTACCTTAAAGCCATGCCCTCTTGTATTGAGCATTGGTGCCCTGGGTGCATTGGTGCCTCTTCATATTTCATCTTTTCTCCCCATTGCTTTTTTAGTTGCCTTCTGTTGGTTTTTAAAAAACTTCCCAATCCTCTAGTTTCCCACTAATTTTTGCAATATTGTATGCCCTCTTTTGCTTTTACGCTGTCTTTGACTTCCCTTGTCAGCCACGGTTGCCTCATCTCCCTTTAGGATGCTGTTTCTTCTTTGGGATGAACTGATCCTGTGTCTTCCGAATTACTCCCGGAAACTCCTGCAATTGCTGCTCTACTGTCATCCTGCTAGGGTCCCCTTTCAATCAACTTTGGCCAGCTCCTCTCTCATGCCTCTGTAGTTACCATTACTCAACTGTAATACCGATACATCCGATTTTAGCTTCTCCCTCTTAAACTGCAGGGTGAATTCTATCATATTATGAACACTGCCTTCTAAGGTTTCTTTTACCTTAAGCTCCCTAATCAAATCTGGTTCATTGTACAACAGCAAATGCAGAATTGCTTTTTACCTAGTGGCCTCAACCACAAGCTGCTCTAAAAAACCATCTCATAGGCATTCTACTAATTCCTTGGGATTCAGTACCAACCTGATTTTCACAATCTAACTGTATATTGAAATCCCCCATGACCACAGTAACATTGCTCTTTTTACACGCCTTTTTTTTAATCTCCTGTTGTAATTTGTCCTCCACATCCTGGCTACTAATCGGAGGCCTGTATATAATTCCCAACAGGGTCTTTTTACCCTTGCAGTTTCTTAACTCTACCCACAAGGATTCTACATCTTCTGATCCTATGTCACTTCTTTCAAAGGATTTGATTTCATTTTTTTTAAACCAACAGAGCAACCCCACCCCCTCTGCCCACCTGCCTGTCTTTTCGATAGGATGTGTATCCTTGGATGTTTAGCACCCAGCTGTGATGCCCACAATGTCATACCTGCCAATTTCTAACTGCGCTATGAGCTCATCTACCTTCTTTCATATACTGTGTGCATTCAAATAAAAGACCTGCAATTTTGTATTCACCACCCTTCTTCTCAAATTTGTCTCCATGTTGCCTGAAGTTAAATTCTTATCCTTTTCTAAACCTGGTCTTATTCCTTATTCTGGAGACTTCAGTAACCTTTCCTGCACTCTCCTTCCCTTTTACTTTATCCATACTTTTCCACTCTGTTGACTTGCTCTGGTCTGTCCATCACTCAAGGCTCTGCTGCTACCTTATCATGCCACTTGACTCCAAAACCATCCAAAAAGCAAAATTTAGCCTTTTACGTTTGGGCAAATTCAGGGAAAGAAAGGGATCTTTTGGTGCAGAGTGCATATCAGTAAATCCAGAGCTAACATTCCCATTTTAAAATAAAGCAGTAGAAAATGAAACATAAATGTTTCCTACATAAACCTCTGAGGAAGAACAAAACAAAAAGATACAAGCCTATTTCTTTTGTTTATACGAGTTGTTAATGTACCTGGCAGTAACGGTTACTGGCTTCAGATTAGCACACAATCTACTCTCAACCTGTGCATACAAGAGCTGTTCCCATTGAACAATATTGCACAACCTTTACTAGCTTTTTGTTTGGGCATGTCACAACTTGTATGATGATGTGAACAGATATTGTATTTGTTATTCAAGGTAACTAGATCGACACAAAATCTATTCATTTCCTATTCCAGATTTCCAGCATCTTAAGTATTTTGCTTTTGATTCATTGCTTATTTCATTGTGCTTTTTTTGTGTCTTCCAGGGACATCTAACATGAAGAAGCTCTGTTCTCTCTGATAGGATTTCCATTTGCCTTTTTTTTACCTTGTCTCCATTTCCTTGTTGAAAGCTAACAAAATCCACTGCCACAATCACATCTCCTTCCTTAGTGAACGTCTTCAACTTTGACATATTCCATGTGAATGCCATCTGAAGTTCTATTCCCTGCATTTTAGATTCTACCCATCATTAAAGATATTCAACATTGTTCATTATTTTCATTATATCCAAAGATCCATGCTCAGTACCATGTGAAGGCACATGCATGTTTTTAGCTTTTCTTCCAGCAGCATCAATGTGTTCTTTCTCAAAGTTGTTCTGGTCCAAAGTTGCACTGGCAGTTTAACAAAAAAAAAACCCTCTATCATCACCTTCTAACCTCCCCCCACCCCCCCATTGCCAATTCAGTTTTGGATCCATTCTACCCACTTGTCCAAGATCCCATGGGCCCTAACTTTTTGGACTAGTCATCAATGTGGGGCATTGTCAAAGGCCTTACTAAAGTCCATATAAACCACATCTACTGCACTCTACACTGCTCTGATCAATACACAACGTTACCTCTTCAGAAACAAAAATCAAGTTGGATTGGTCAGACAGGATCTGCCCTTAACCAAGCCATGTTAGCTATCTCCGATTAGTCCTTGCCTTTCTAAATGATCATTAATCTTCTTCAGAAATTTTTTCCAATAACTTCTCTGCTGCAGCTATTAGGCTCACAGATCTGTAATTACCAGGCTTTTCCCCACTGCCATTCTCAAAAGGGGCACCACAATTGCCATACTCTCATCATTTGATTCCTCACTTGTGGCCAGCGAAGGTTTAAAAATCTTAGAGCCCCGGCAATCTCTTCCCTTGCCTCCCACAACAGCCTGGGATAAATCTCACCCAGTCCTGGGGATGTATCCACCCTTAAACCTGCTAAAATATCGAGGATGACTTTATTGCAACTAGATTTTCACCTTCCCCTTCACTGCATCCTTGAACGTCAAAGCCTGTTTCTTTCGTGGATATCGATGAAAAATATCTATTTAGAAACTCACCTATACTTATGTCTCTACACACAGATTGCCCTGTTGCCCTAATGGGCCTACTCTTTCCCTAGTTATTCCTTTGTCATTAATATACATATAAAACATATTGATTTACCTTAGATATTTCGTGATCCCTCTTTGCCTTCCTAATTTCCTTTTTAAGCACTTCCCTACAATTTTTATAAATTTGACAGGCCTACATGTCTTTCATTATCTATACTTCCTCTTTTACACTCCCCACTACCCTCCATCTCACCTGAAAATGCTATACCCCAGAATATCAAGTTGCCAGTCCTGCCCGTGTTTCAACCATGTCTCAGTGATGACAACAGTATCGTAATCGCATGTGTTAATTAAACTTTTGAGTTCAGCTACCTTACCATTAAAATAGATGCTCTTTAGCTTTGTATTCCCCTCAAATCCAATTACACACCTGTTCTGCCTACTGGACTTACCAACTCTTTCTCCTCCAGGTGACTGTACCACCCCATCTGAACATCTACTCTGAGCTCTATTCCCATCCCAACTCAGATTAAATTTTCCCCAATAGCACCAGCAAACCTCCCAACAAGGATGGTGGTCCCCTTCCAGTTTAGGTTCAACCCCTCCTACTTGTACTGGTCCCACCATTACCAGAAACAACCCCAGTGGATCAGGAACCTAAAGCCCATGCTCCTGCACTATCCCTTCAGCCACATATTCATCTGACCCATCCTTATCTTCCTATATTTTGCTGGCTCATGGTACCAGCAGTAGTCCAAAGAATGCAACCATTGAGGTCCTGTTCTTTAAATGGCTACCTCATTCCTTCTCCTACCTGTGTCATTGTTACCAACTCGTACCACGGCCACTGGCTATTCACTCTCCCTCTTCAGAATGCTCTGCAGTCGCTCTAAGATATCCTTGATCCTAACACCAACAAGGAAACGTACCATCTTAGAGTTTCATTTGCAGTCACAGAAGGGCCTATATGTATGTCTTACAACAGAATCCCCTAACATTATCACTCTCCCAGTTTTATTCCTGTACAGCAAAGACCTCCATGGTGCCATAAGCTGGGATGTTGATGCTGTTTTTACATATATTCTACTCTTCTGCCACTTTCTACTCGCAAATTAAAAAAATTCTCCGTTGTTGCCACATTCCTGCCTTCACTTTCACATGGTCCATCTCCAACTCTTTCCTTTCCCTTTCTCGACTTCTCTCCTTTTCAGAGGTCAGGCCCAATAACCGGTATCCACTAGAAGCACATGGACTCCCACAGATATTTTGATTACACTTCTTCCTACCCTACTTCTTATAACAATTCCATTCCATTCTCTTAATTTCTTTGTCACATCATCTGGCAACATCACCTTCCACACAAGTGTTTCCAATACATTTTCCATTTACTCCAACTATGATTTCTCCTTCAGTGTAGTTGATAGGGGTCTCAACAACTTCTGTTCCTTCCCACACTTTTGCTCTTACCAAATCTCCACACACCTCAAACAATGATAAATTCTCCTTGGCTTCACTTTCCATCCCGCCTGCCTCCACATTCAACAAGTCCTCTTCTGTACATTTCGACGCCTTAAAGATGTTGCCAAAGGCATTCAAATCTTCCCTTCCCGTCAGCATTTTGGATCATCCTGGCTCCACTTTCATTGAAATCCACTCCTCGTAGCACCCACTGATGTTGCAACACCTGCCTTTTTACCTCTTTTCTTTCTGCCATCCACAGCCCTAAACACTCTTTCCAGGTGAAACATGTAGATTTACTTGGATTTCTTCCAATTTAGAAGATTGCACTGAGAGCTTTTCACAGACCTGTTCTTTGTTCTCTCTCTCCCCACATTCACTGCAACTTAAAACCCTTTATCTCCTACCTTTTTCCCAGATCTGATGAAAGATCATCAATCTGAAACACCAACTCTGTTTCCCTCTTTCCAGCCTTGTGTTTTGGAATTTCCACCTTGCCCTCACTTTCACCTGGTCCATCTCCAAAAACATCCCTCTCCAACAATTGGTAATGCAACAAAGAAAATGCATTAGGACTAAATGGAAACTTCCTACTGGGGAGGCCACACATTTTGAGTGTGGGGGGATAAAAGCAAAAGCAATGTTTATTTACGTAGGTAGTAGAGAGTATAGAGTATAATCTTTCAAACTAGTAATGAAAAATTAGTCCAAAAATAATTAAAACCTATTTAGAATGTTTGGCTTACACAGGTCAATAAGCAAAATACATTCAAATAGTCTTTCATTATGCTCTTCAGTACTTAGTCCTCCAATAAGAAATTTAACATTTTATTACACGCTACTTTATGGAACTGCTCATATGCCATGTTTTTGTTACCACCCAACCTACAAAATATTCTTAGCTGTCTGTAAAGAGAAAATTGGTACAGCAGGGCAGTTAGCCTGACATCTGCAGTACAGAAATGTCAGAATTCATTGTTAACAAAAATCATAGCATGAAATCCTGTTTGTCAAATTTAAAAGTTTTTGAGGATGTAATTGGCAGGTTATATGAGAAATAACCTGTAGCATCATTGCAACAGTCATGCCATAATATGCCCAGGACAATGGCTGTCTCCAGAAAGAAGTCTCAGCACTACCATTCATATTCCAAAGGCATTACCATTGCCAAATCCTCCACAATCAATATGCTGGGGATTACCACTGATCAGAGACTCAAATGGACCAACTACATAAATACTGTGGCTACTAGGGCAAGTCAGAGGCTTGGTATCCTGTGGCAATTTAGTCCTACTCATACTCCAAAGCCTGTTCACCATCTACAAAAGCACATGTCAGGGGCATAAGAGAATTTTCCCCACTTACCTGGATGAGCACAGCTCCAACAATGCTCCATGACAAAGCAGCCTGCTTGACTGGTACCCCACCTATCACCATAAACGTTCATTCCCTTCACCATGGATTCTCCCATGTCTGCAGTTTTTCTTGTCTACAAAATTAACTGCAGTGACTCATCTTGGCTACTCCAAGAATATTTCCTAAACCTGCAATCTCCATCACCAAGGAAGACAAGGTCAGCGGGTACATGGGAGCATCAACTGCAAGATTCCCTCCAAATTGCACTCAGAAGTATATCACTGTTCCTTCATTGTTGCAAAATGTAATTCCTGTAATTTTTCTATCCGATTGCATTGTGGGTGTTCTTTCACGAACAGGATAGTAGCAGTTCAAGAAGCTGGTTCACTAACACATTCTCGATAGCAATTCGGATGGGCAATAAATGCTGCCCCTGCCAGCAATACTTGCACCCTGAAGAATGAATTGTAAGAAAAATATTACAGTGTAGCCGAACGCGACGCATGGCTGAAAGGAAAACTCAGAGACGTGGAGGCTGAACCAGAGCACACTTTACTGAGACAAGCAAAATGCGTGCACGTGCAAAAGTACCCGAGAGCCTCACCGGTGGACGTGACGTAAGGTTCCTGCCGGAAGGCCCGCCCCGCGGTTAGTTTATGATGCGCGGCCACCGATGGCGGTTCGAGTCCCGTGAGTACGGACCGCTACACACACCCCCCCCCCACCCCCCCGAAACGTCCATCAGGGGCGTGGGACCCCCCAGTCTGTGTGTCCCTCTTGGGTGGCCTGCCCTGCTGGTGAGGGTACCTTCACCAGCTGCTCAATGTCCAAGTGCGCCGGTTTGAGGTGGTCCACTGTAAAAGTCTCCTCACGGCCACCCACCTCCACGACACACGTAGATCCGTTGTGCCGGATCACCTTGAAGGGTCCTTCGTACAGCCTCTGCAGAGGTGACTTGTGCATGCCCCTGCGAATGAACACGTACTCACAGTCCCGAAGGTCCTTAGGGATAAAGGACGGTGTAGTGCCATGTCTGGAGGTCGGAACCGGTGCCAGGGTCCCTACCTTGTCCCGCAGCCTCGTCAGCACTTCTGCCGGCGTCCCTGCTGGACCTTGGGCCTCTGGCACGAACTCTCCCGGGACTGTCAGGGGAGTGCCGTAGACCAGCTCCGCCGAGAAGGTGCCCAAGTCCTCCTTGGGGGCCGTGCAGATGCCCAGTAAAACCCAGGGGAGCTAATTTGTCCAGTTGGGCCCTCTTGAGGCGCGCCATCAGGGCTGACTTGAGGTGCCTGTGGAACTGCTCAACCAAACCGTTGGACTGTGGGTGGTACGCCGTGGTGTGATGTAACAGGGTGCCCAGGAGCTGCGCCAGTGCTGTCCACAAACCTAACATGAACTGTGCCCCTCCGTCGGAGGTGATGTCCACTGGGAGTCCGAACCTGGCGATCCAGTTTGCGATGAGCATCCTGGCGCAGGATCCGGTGGACATGTCTGCTAGCGGCACGGCCTCCAGCCATCTGGTGGACCTGTCGACCGTGGTAAAGGTATACTTGGCACCCCGGGAGATGGGCAGGGGGCCAACGACATCCACGTGGATGTACTGAAACCTCCCGAGCGTCGGCAGGAACTGCTGGAGGGGGCCTTCACATGCCGCTGGACTTTGGCAGTCTGGCAGTGTACGCAGGTCCTGGCCCAGTGTCCGACCTGCTTGTGCAAACCGTGCCAAACAAATTTGTCCGCTACCAATTTGATAGATGCCCGGATGGACGGGTGGGCCAGGCCACGTAGCGTGTCAAGCACCCGTCGCCTGCATGCTGCTGGTACCACAAGCCGAGGTCTGCCAGTAGACGTGTCGCATAGGAGGCAAACTGCTGTCGGGCCAATGGGGACGTCCTCCAACTGGAGTCCCGAAACAGCAATGTGGTAGGCTGGGATCTCGGTATCCGCCTGTTGCGCCTGCGCCAGCGCCGTGTAGTCGATCCCTGGGGCTGAGGTAGTCACTGAGTGGATGTGGGGGTGGGACAGCGTGTCAGCAACCATGTTGTTCTTCCCTGCGATGTGGCGGATATCTGTGGTGAACTCCGAAATAAAGGAGAGGTGCCTCTGCTGCCGAGCCGACCATGGGTCCGATACCTTTGCAAGGATGAAGGTGAGGGGCTTGTGGTCTGTATATACGGTGAAATCCCTTCCTTTGAGGAAATACCGGAAGTGCCGGATAGCCAGGTAGAGCGCTAGCAACTCCCTGTCGAAAGCGCTGTACTTAACTTCCGGCGGTTGCAGGTGTCAGCTGAAAAAGGTGAGCGGTCGCCACTGGCCATCGATGAGCTGCTCCAGGACTCCGCCGACCGCCGTGTCGGAAGCGTCGACTGTGAGCGCCGTGGGTACATCGACTCTCAGGTGTACTAGGAAGGCCGCCTTCGCCAGTGCCTCTTTGGCCCGCTCGAAAGCCTCCGTGGACTCCGCATCCCATGCCACCTCCTTGGCCTTGCTGGCCATCAGACCGAACAAGGGTCTCATGATGCGCGCCGCTGCCAGCACGAACCGATGGTAGAAATTTACCATCCCCACAAACTCTTGCAGGCCCTTGACCGTGCTGGGTTTGAGAAACTGGCAGCTGGCCTGGACCTTGTCCAGTAGAGGGGCGGCTCCATGCTGGTTGACCCTGTGGCCCAAGAAGTCGATCTCTGTCAGCCCGAACTGGCACTTTGCCGGGTTGATTGTCAGTCCGTGGTCGCACAGGCGCTGGCAGAGTTGGCGCAAATGTGCCACGTGCTCCTTGCGCGACTTGCTGGCAACCAGGATATCGTCTAGGTAGATGAAGACGAAATCCAGGCCTCACCCCACTGAGTCCATAAGCCTCTGGAAAGTCTGGGTGACGTTATTGAGGCCGAAAGGCATCCTTAGGAATTTGAACAACCCGAAGGGGGTGATCAGGGCTGTCTTGGGCACATCGTCGGGTTGCACAGGGATCTGATGGTACCCCCGGACCAGATCGATTTTTGAAAAGATGGTCGCCCTGTGGAGGTTCGCCGTGAAATCCTGGATGTGGGGCACTGGGTATCGGTCGGTGGTTGTGGCATCATTGAGTCTCCTGTAGTCCCCGCAGGGCTTCCAACCTCCTGCGGACTTGGGCACCATGTGCAGCAGAGATGCCCAAGGGCTGTCCAAGCGGCAGATGATCCCCATCTCCTCCATCATCCGGAACTCCTCCTTGGCAAGGTGGAGCTTGTTGGGTGGGAGCCTACGGGCTCAAGCATGCAGCGGTAGTCCTTGTGTGGGGATGTGGTGCTGCATGCCGTGCTTGGGACCGGTAGTGGAGAACTGTGGGGTGATGATGGAGGGGAAATCCACCAGCACCCTGGCAAACTCGTCACCCAAGAGTGTGACAGAGTCTAGGTGGAGGGCCGGGAACTGGGCTTCTCCAAGCTGGAAGGTCTGGAACGTCTCGGTGTGGACCAAACACCGGCCCTTCAGGTCGACCAGAAGACGGTTGGCCCGTAGGAAATCCACCCCTGGTAACGGCCGTGATACCGCTGCTACCGTGAAGGTCCAGGTAAAACAGCTGGGCCCGAAATGCAGTGGGATGGTACGTGAGCCGTACATCCGGATGGTGGTGCCGTTCGCAGTGGTGAGGTTGGGGCCTGGGGCCATGTTACAGGTGTCCATGTTCGGGGGGGGGGGGGGGGGGGGGGGTGGTGGAAGGATGCTGATTTCGGCCCCGGTGTCTACCAGGAAACGTCGCCTGGAGTGTCGGTCCCAAAGGAATAGGAGGCTGTCGCGATGGCCAGCCGTCGAAGCCACTAGCGACGGCCGGACCCGGCCTTTCCCAGAAAGGCACACGGTGGGTGGCAGCAGCACACATTTGACCCCCATCTCTGATGGTAAAAGCACCATTGATCTGAACCCTCATCCTTGTCCCCTGTGGGTCTCAGTGGCTTTGGTTGTGGGGCCTTGGCCTTGGGCTGCGCGGTCGTGGTTAGGCAGATGGAAGCCGCTCCCCGCTGCTTACTCTACCACAAAATGTCCGCCCTGGCCGTGAGGCTAGGAGCCTCCTCACCCACGAGGAGAAGGCAAATGTCCTCTGGCAGTTGCTCGAGGAACAACTGCTCGAATAAAAGGCAAGGCTTATGGCCATCCATGAGAGCCAGCATGTCATTCATCAGCTCGGATGGCTTGCGGTCGCCCAGGCCATCCATGTGCAGAAGCCACGTGGCTCGTTCGCGGCAGGAGAGTCCGAAAGTGTGGATGAGGAGTGCCTTGATCTTAGCGTACCTGTCCTCCATTGGTGGCTGGTGCAGTAAGTCGATGATCCGGCCTGCCGTGTCCTGGTCGAGCACGCTGACCACATAGTAGTACCGCGTGGCGTCGGCTGTAATGCCTGATACTGAACTAGGCCTCAGCCTACTCGAACCAAACGTGGGGCTGTGTGGCCCAGAAAGTTGGGAGCTTGAGCGAGACTGTTGTGAGAGTCATTGGAATTCATGTCACGGGTTCCAGATGCCGTCTGGAAGCGTCGGGGTCACCAAATGTAGCCGAACATGACGCGTGGCTGAAAGGAAAACTCAGAGATGTGGAGGCTGAACTGGAGCACACTTTACTGAAACAAGCAAAATGCGCACAAAAGTACCCGAGAGCCTCTCTGACGGACGTGACTAAAGGTTCCTGCCGGAAGGCCCGCTCTGCAGTTAGTTTACGACACGCTCCAGTGCATCCGCCTGCAGCCGCCGACGGCGGTTCAAGTCCCGTGAGTACGGGCTGCTACAACAGCATAGAAGGAAGCAATTTGGCTCTGCAGTGAATTTTCACAACAGCAATTCCTATAGCCCTGCAATTTCTTCCTCCTTCTTGTACCTCTTCAATTCTCTCTTGAAAGTGGCAATCAAACACATTGCCAGCAAACTCCAGATCATGACCAAAAACAGCTTCCCAGGCTTTTCTGTCTATTACTTTGATACTCAGCCCTCTATTTCTCAATCATACTGCCAATGCAAAATTATTTCACTTTATTCACTTTGCTAGACCTTTGATCTTTTTCCAGAGTTCCAGGACTCCGCCTTTCAATCTTTCCTGCTCGAAGCAGAACAATCCCAGCTTCTCCAGTCTATTCACTTACTGAATGCTTCTATTTTACAGAATGGTAGATGCAAAACGTATGGATTTTCAAAAGATATTTAGTGTCATGCCAGTATAAAAAAAAGTCATCATACAAACTATGGTCTCATAGGACTGGTTGGATAAATGGAAAAAAAGAATATTTTTTTTAAGTGATGTGAATTTTAAAATGTTGGTATTTGGAAGGATCTAGATTTCCTACACAAGAAGCAGGTTAACTGGTACGTACAACTACTGATAAGAAGGCATATAGTACTGGCCTACATTGCAAGGGGAATAGTGAACAAGAGTAAGAACGCAACATAACAGGGCACTGGCGACACTTATGCCTGGGAGGATGATATGCAAATGTTGTTTAAATGCAAGGAAAGGATACACATGAATTACATTCAATTATATATTGAAGGGATTGTTCTATGACCCATACCCTCTAGAGCAGAGGTTTTCAACCTGTGGTCCACGGACCCCTGGGGGTCCATGGTGGGTTGCCGGGGGTCAGCGAGCAAGCCAAGAAAAAAATGGAAAAGCAACCTGTTACAAAGACGTAGCTTACTTGCTTCCTCCAGTTTTCCACTATTCAGAAAATCGGCCATATCTATTCTATCTGTCATAGGCGACAATCTTAGAGACTTAGACGGTGTTCCCTTCTGGTAAGCTGCCGCTTAATGTTCGATTTGTGTAGTCAGAGTAGTCAGTAGTGTTCACTACTCACTGCTATTCTGCTGTGCACGGTAGTGTTAGCAAGACTGAGTGACATTGTTGGTGTGCCTTAATAATATTGCTTACTTACCGTGCATTTACACCACAGTGACATCACTGTTAAACGAAAAGTGCACAACCGTGTAAATTTTAGTTTTGATAATTTTGTTTATCAGTAATAGTAATTAAACTGTCCGGCGTGTATTGCTGAGTATGGAGAAATTTCTGAAGAGAAAAGCTGACCAGAAACCGGAAGATTCTGATGATGAAGGGGACAAGGGTGACCGAAAGAGAAAACAAACGCAAGTACGATCCAGAATACATTTTACATGGCTTCATCGCAGTGGGGACAAATGTGGACCAACTTCTCTGTGTTGTGTGTTTGCAAACACTGTCCAACGATGCAATGAAACCAGCGAATTTGAAGCGCCATTTAACAACAGTGCATCCAGATATTGCCAGTAAGCCGAAGGAATATTTTGAGTGGCAAAAGGATCTGTACCTCAAGCAGAAAGGCAAAATGACTGCCTGCGCCACTGTAAATGAGAAGGCTCTTCGCGCATCATATTTGGTAGCATTACGAATAGCACGTTCCAGAAAGCCTCACACAATTAGAGAAGAGCTTATACTGCCTGCAGCAGTAGATATGTGCGAAGTTGTACTGGGAAAAGAATCCAGTCAAAAACTGAAAGCCATTCCACTGTCTGATAACACAGTAAGCAGAAGAATTGGCGATATGGCAGAAGATATACAGAGCCAGCTGATAGCACGTCTTCAGCAAGTCAGATTTGCGATTCAGCTCGATGAAAGTACTGATGTTGCCAGTGCTGCGCAGTTGTTGGTTTATGTTCGATATTGCCGGGAAGGAGAGGCTTTGGAAGACTTTTTGTTTTGCAAGGCACTCCCAGGGCGTACAACCGGTGAAGAACTTTTCCGTGTGCTTGACACTTTTTTTGTACAATCAGCATTGGCGTGGACACAGTGTATTGGAGTATGCACGGATGGTGCTGCCGCAATGACAGGACCGAAGTCGCACGAGTGAAAGAAGTAGCTCCACGTGTAGCAGCAACCCACTGCATGATTCACCATGAGGCTTTGGCTGCAAAGGATATGGATGAAAATCTTGCAGACGTGTTTTCCACAGGCATTAAAATCGTTAACTTTATCAAAGCCAGGCCGCTCAATCATCGTTTGTTTGAAAACATATGCCGTGAAATGGAAGCCGAGCATAAGCATTTGTTGCTACATACAGAAGTCAGATGGCTGTCACGAGGCCGCGTTGTGCAGCGTATATATGAATTGCGAGATGAACTGCTTATTTTTCTAAATGAGCATAACGAATCATTGGCACAGTTCTTGACAGATGAGACGTGGGTTGCCAGATTAGCTTATCTTGCAGATATTTTCAACATTTTGAACAGCTTAAATCTATCATTGCAAGGACCTGGCTCAAATGTTCTGAAAATGCATGACAAAATCAATGCCTTCCAGAAACAACTCCATATCTGGAAGGGAAGATGCGAGCAAGGCGTCTATGATAGGTTTCCGTTGCTGGCTGACTTTCTGACAGTGAACGAGACTAAGACAGAGGCCATTGCGAGCACCGTTTTGAACCATATTCAACAGCTGTCACATTATTTCCATGAGTATTTCGGCGACGATGATACTAGCATGTTTGATTGGATTCGAAATCCGTTTCAATGCATGCTTACTGATTTAACTGGACATGAACAAGAAGAATTAGCTGAACTGTCATCTGACAGGACTTTGCGCTTTCAGTTCAACCGAATGTCACTGTTGTCGTTCTGGATAGCATGTTCCCAGGAGTATCCACTGCTGTCCGGCAAAGCCGTCAATGTTCCGTTACCGTTTGCAACCACTCACTTGTGCAAAATAGCATTTTCTGCAGTCACTGCCATGAAAACCAAATATAGATCAAGACTGAATATTGAGGATGCCATATGCGTATGTTTGTCGCACATACCACCATGTTTGGACAAACTCTGCAGTGCAAAACAGGGACAACCTTCACATTGAACTGAACACTGAAAGACACCGCTGATAATTATCAGTGATTGAAATAGTGACTATTTCAATAGGGCCTATGTGCAGTAATTTAAGTGTTGTATGCATGAATTATCAATTGTTTGATTTTGTGGGTTTTGGGGATCCGCCATCTAACAAGGACATGTTCTGGGGGTCCGCAGCATGAAAAAGGTTGAAAACCACTGCTCTAGAGTTTAGAAGAACGCGGAGCTATCTCAGTGAAGTGTACAATGTTTTCAAAGGGCTAGCCAGGTTAGATACGGAGGGACTGATCCTTCTCATTGAAGAGTCTAGAAATCTCTATAAAGTTTGGAATTCTAAAAGCATGCATTTCCCAATTATTATTAGCAGAGAAATTTTGTAAAGAAGTTGATCCTACTTGAGGGTTCCCATGATGCTTCACAACAAAAGTAACTACACAAATTTCTCCATAGCAAAAAGCAGTGCTTGAAACCAAATACATTTTCCTTTGGTTTTGAAGAAAGTCATTGTTATATTAATTATGGTATCTCAAGAAAACCAAGAAATGTAATTAAAGGACTTACACATGTCAACATTTGGGAAATTATTTGTATCTCGTGAGTTGGTTGATCTAATAACTCAAGGGTAGGTGGAAATGCAAATGAACAACTATTAGAATATAAAATTAAGCCTCACAGGTGTTCACAGTATTGCTACTCATGGGATCTAGCTGGTAATTGAAGATTTTAAGATTTAGATGAAATTATTTATTTCACCACAAACAAATTACATACCGGTTCTAGAATCAAAAATAACCTGGCATGTATATGTCACATTTAAATTAGTAAAACAGTTTAGGGAGAGTCTCAGGCCTGTTATCACAAAAAAATTAACAACATATCTACAAAGACCTAACGGCCTTGATATATACTGAGCAATATATTCAGAGCAGGCTGGGAGATGACTGAGGAGCGGAAGGAGGACAGTAAATTCAGATGTGCAAATCTGCCAATGACTTTAAAGTAGAGCCCCAGATAAGTATGCGAGAGGGAGGAATAGAAAAATATAAAAGTTTCAAAAAATGCACATGGTGCAAATCTGTAATAAAAAATGCTGGAAATTCACAGGTGCTGCCTGTCCTACTGAGTAACTGTTCATTTGGCAAAAGTCATTGGCAAATCTGCAATGTTGTGCAACTGAAAGTAGATTTTATTCCAGAGCGAAATGTGGTTAGGACCACATCCAACCCACCCTGCATCACTCAGAAAAGTTGACCAAGAGATAAGCTGATAATTTCAATATTGGAGCACATGAAATATTGTCATTCTCTGAGTAATATTTCCTTTTGGAAAACGGGACAGAAATTTGGCCTTTCCTGGGATATCATGGCCCATTATTAGGAACTCCCAGGACAACATAATCTTCCTAGCCCTGTACCAGACCAGGAATCCTACCAATATAACTTCCTCCCCAACCACACATCTATACATTTGTGTGTCTGTGTCAGTATCCCAGATCTCTTGCCGTACACCAAAGGCAGGAGAATGTGCAACAACTGGTCAATTGCACCCATAGCGTCAATCACAACTGAAATTTGCAGAGGAGGTGCAAGTGACCAAAATTGTCATTGGTGCCCCACTCGTCTGCCTATACACTAGGATATACTAGAACTTAAAGGCATTGATGATCAGCTGAGAAGGGGGTGGTGATGGTGGCACTGATTCCTTCCATATCAATTGATTTATGCCTATTTCAGATGACCATGTCTGCAAACCTAAACATCTGGATTCAATGTAAATTGATCCCACAAATTAGTTCTTCAGTATTTTACAAATGTCTGCTAAGTTTTATGTTCAGATTGCACATATTTCGTGCACAGCTTAAATATTATAGTGGAAATGTCTGAGACAATTCCCAACTGCTTTAAGCAATTTTTCAAGATTTTATTCAAGCATGACTTTTAATTTTACTTATTATCCCAGCAAAGGCATTTTTTTTTTGAGTAAACATCCCTTTATTTGAAAGTGAACCAAACACAAGACAAAAAGAAAAGCACAGGTTTCTCGGTAGCTAATTGGGCATTAATTCACAGGTTCATTTGTTATCAGGCTGACAAATAAAGCTCCCAAGTGTAGCAGTTGCACACGAAACAAATCCCAGCATTCCCAAACAACTTCTGCAGTATTGCACATTTTTCCTTTTAATTTAAAGCAGAAATTCACAGAAGTTCATTGTGCTGCAGAGGCAATTCAAATTGAAGAGAATGAATCTCTTGCTTGCAGAGGAAGTGAGGCTTAACAGTACCACACTACTCAGTCCAAACTATGTACAATCTAGTAATACACTATCTTTTGTGCCATCCTTGCAACAATAGAAAGTAGCCTTTGAAAATCAAAAGAGAAAAAATGCACTTATTAGAAATCTGAAATAAAAACAGAAAATAATGCCTATGTTTAGGAATTGTAAGATTGCAAATGTCACATCATTATTTCAGGGGGAGAAAAAAAAACTCATAAATACATATATAGTAGGGAAGTACGTAGCAAAAAGAGCAAAGGAGGAAATAATAAAATGATATGACCTTTGATTAGTTATGACAGCAGATTCATATACATACACATTCCCCACAAACAGACCTAAATTGCATGGCTGATTAATTCATCAAAAGTGATACTTTTTCCTTTGCAAAATACCATAATTTTATCACTAAGTGTCCAGAGATTAGCTCTGCTCTTTCAATCTCTACCTTTTAAGGTGTTTCTCAGTAGAAAGTAGAAAAAATGCATATATTCATTTTGCATCTTTCTTTACCAAATATCTCAATCATTACCTCCAACAAGCTTTCACTGGAGTGCAGCTAACCTAAGGGCCTAATGGGGAAACTGCTCAACCTATGAAAATGGAAATCAAAAAACCTCAGATGCTGGAAATCTGAAATATAAACAGGAAATTCTGGAAACACTGATCAGGTCAAGCAATATCTGTGGAAAGAGAAAAAGGTCCAGGATCCATCATTAAAACTGGGAAAGAAAGAAAACAAATTAATTTTCAGTAGCAGAGAAAGTGGGAGAGAGCTGGGTGGAGCAAAAATATTATCTCTGATAGGGTGAGGCCAAAAAGAGTGAAAGTAGCAGTTTGGATCAAATTATGCATATTTGTCTGCGCAACATATTGCCAATACGTGGTCAGCAAGCCACACTATAGAAATAGAAAAAGAAAAACTGAGTCAAAATAATGACAGGCAGAATTGGCCAGTTTCAAAACAGGCAGACAGACAGAAAGCAAATTAAAGTTGAAGATTTTGATACTGAGCCCTAAAGGCTGCAACATGCCTGGACAGAAGGCAAATTTTGGTTCCTCAAGCTTGCATTGGGCTGCGTTATGAACAGTGTAGGCCATAGACAGAAAAGGTCATAGTGGAGTGAAATGGTGAATTAAAGTGGCAGGCAACAGGAAGTTCAGACTGGACACAGGTGCCTCACAAAGCAATCATCCAATCTGCTCAGCCTACATTACCTACACTCCAGCCTCAGTCATTGAGTTACAGTACACAGACCGCGCTCATGTATGCACACATTCACAGACCAAGTTCAAAGTCACCAACACACACAAGAAAATGGACCTTGCACTAAAAAAAACTGTAAAGCAAAGGTCCTCTACAACTGTCCTGCTGCATGACATTGCCCATAGACAATAATTGTTCATGATAAGCCGCTAGAAAATGTGGACAAAGTTCCATAACTTTGGAATGGAGCTGATAGAAGTAGACACTAATAATAAGTCACCATCACCTTCAGTGGATCAGTGCAACCTTTAGCCAACTGAGGAAAAGTGTGTTTGAAGATCAAGACCCCAGACCCAGCATAAAGCTCATGTTCTACTGGACAGCAGTGATCCTTACTCCCTTGTGTTCTTCTGAGACATGGATTACCTGCAGCATGCATCTCAAAGCACTGGAAGGATACAACAAAATTCCCTTCCGCAAAATCTTGCGAATCCACTAGCAGGATAAGTAAACCAATGTCAGCATCCTCTCAGAGGCCAACATCCCCAGAATTGAGGCTCTATTTTCACTTAACTGGATCCAATAGGTAAACAACACCAATCACATGCCAATACCAAACTTCCAACATATCTACCTTACTGAGCAGGTGATTACCAGGTGGACAAAGGAACAATTCAAGCATGAATTACCAGGTGGACAAAGGAACAATTAAAGCCTCCTTGAAAAATTGTAACATTCCCACTGACTCATGGGAATCTCTGGTCTACAAACACTCAAAATAGAGGAGGAGCCTTCATGTTAGTACAGAGAGCCGCGAGTCCCTTCACCAGAAGCACACAGAAGTCCACTGTAAAGAGCAAGAAGAGCCCACCACCTCTCAAATTGCTTAACCACTTGTCCTGTCAAGCAACACTTGCCCATCCTGTGGCTGTCTGCAACTCCCCCATTGGCCTTATCTGTCATCTCAAATCCTAAAGAAATAGACTGGAAGTAGGTCATTCTCAATCGTAAAAGGGACTAACTAAGAGAAGAGAAGGCACTTTGAGTGGCATGCATAAATACAAGCTAGATAGCCTGATAACTCAACATCTCTACAAAACTCACCATACACCAGGTTGTGGCTTCTCACAAAGGAATTGTCATCATACATAAAAATATTTGTTACAGCCATTGTATAAACAGTTAATACTACTCTATGTTTAATAGGTAGTTTACTTGCAAGTTCTACATCCTCAAAATTCTTATCAGGAGTGTGACAGGATGTCGGGGATTAAACTCCAGTGAAACTGAGCTCATTCATTCCAAAAGTTGGTAGAGTCACTAAAATAAAAGCAAGTGGCATCCATGTTTCCCACAAAATTCATAGGCATCTAAAGTATGGTGGCACAGTAATTAGTGCTGCTGCCAGGAAGAGCTCCAGGGATCCAGGTTTGATCCCGACTTTGTTTGCATATTCTCGCCATAAATGTGTGGGCTTCTGCCAGGCATTCTGGTTTCCTCCATAACCCAAAGATATGCTGACAGGTTATCTGGTGACTGTCAATGACCCCTTAGTGAAAGTGAGTGGCAAAGGAAACATAGAAGAGTTGATAGGCATGAAAGAGAAAAAATAAATTGCAGCAATATCATGAAATAAAGAGGGGGCAAATAGGGAAATAGGAACTGAGACTGATGGGATGGCTCTACTGGGAGCCAGAATTACTTCCTTCTGCGTCATAAGTAAATCAGCAGTTTGTCAAGCAGAGTGCACTGGAAGTTCAGGTTCCCAACCGTAAATCCCATATAAGATAGAGGAAGAAGTCAATTTTTAAGGGATTAGAGAAGTACAAACCTCTGAGGAATGCTGGTTAGGTCACAAGATTGAAGGGCCATTTCAAGTGCAGTGCACAGTTTATGGACTGTTACTTCAAAATTACATCAGCAGAGGCTCCAATTTGTAAAATCTGCCTGTTTCTGTTGCCCATGTCAAGACTCCGACCAAACTGTGGTGGTCAGTATTGTGCCAAAAAGTTTAATTATCCTGTCTATAGCTGGCAGAGGACATCCAGCATCTTTATTCCCAGCTGCAATCAATTGTATGAACTAGATATCAGTCACCTGTTCTGCATCTTATAATGTGTCTGTGTTTCAGAATAAGGAGTCACCCATTCCCATCTGTATTCAGCATTATGGGAGGAGAGGAGGAGTGGAAGAGACAAGTCATTCGAATTTCAAGACCCATATTTCTAGTAGAAAGTCCTTGATGAAGTGGAGAAACTACCCAAACAGAAAGATTCAAAGTAATTTACACAACTGCTTTGCTGGCACCTAACTATTGCCAACAGCTATTTTTGTAAACCACAATTCATTGTTCTCATTCATGCTTGCTAAAATCCCTACCTGTTCAGTTGTAATTTGTTGCTTGTGAACTTTAAAATGAAAAACAGCCAATCAATTGCAAGTACAACATAACAATTTATAAGTGAGAGTTTTAATATCTGTAGTTTGATCAAAAATAATGATTGGATTAAGACAGCCAGACTTCAAGCTCCATTCATCCAGAATGCTGTTCTTTCTGCTCATTTGTCTCTATCGATAATTGCCAATTTTCAATCAAAATGTTTCTGGCTGCTAAACATGCTTCACAACCACAGAAATGACAGGCCCATATGTTCCATCTTCCAGATAGTTCTCACACCTTTCACCATACAGTCCAGTCTTGGGTCCTTTACCTCTTTGCAAACAATACATTTTCTTCCACACCAACGCATTCTTACTGCAGACTCTTTAAAGAAATTGTAAGCTGGACATTCAGTACATCAGTAAAAGGAATACACAAGGCAGCCACAGTACAATTGCTGCTTTTTCAATACTCTACCCTCTCTTATAAAGTCAATACCTACTTACTGAAGCAACCCATTCCAATTGATAGAGAAATTGACTCACATTCAGGTGCAGGACAGGTAATCCACATGGCATATAACTAGAGGGCAATACTATCTCATACAAGAGAAATCCTAGACAACTAATCAAGTCTCCAATTCCACTATTGCTGCCAAGTTTCCTCACCATCAGTACCTTTGGAGTGATCATTAACCAAAAGTAGAACCAGATAGGCATAGGCAGAAATAAGTTAGCATGACATCTGTAGTGGGGAAAAATGCTGGAATCTATTATTAAGGAAGAGGAACAGAGCACAAAGAAAATATTCATATAACTGGCCTGAGTCAATGTGGATCTTTGGAAAGGAAGTTACGTTTGTCAAATCTGTTACAGTTTTATGAAATAGTAACTGACAGAATAGATGTACATATATTAGGACATACATTGAAGTGTACAATTTTTTTGTTACACATTCAACAGGATAGATGTGGAGTTGAAACTTCCAGAACCAAAACTCATGATCTCAAAATAAGGAACTGGTCATCCAGGACAGAGATGAGATGAATTTATTGCATTTCACCCAGCCTTTTCAATTTTTGAGGAAAACATCCCTTTTGTAAATTAAGGAATGGCTGCATTAAATTCTTCATTTTTAGTGCACTTATTTTGGAACAAGGCAAAAACCACAGTTTCAAAAGGTAAACACCAATCAAACTTGAAACTGAGCCCACCTTTCCCATCTCTCCTGAAGGTAATGGTTCAACTCACACTATAGCTCAACTATTTGTCATCCTCTGGAACTTCAAAATGTGCACATCTCAATGGTAAGTGTCAAAATAAAAATCTCTGCATACTCTTCATTCCTCACCCAAATTTTGCAAAAACACTCTATCCACAAGAGTTCATTCAATGTCAACTTAAATTTCACATTTCTAACCTGCTATAAGGCATTAAAATACAGCTCACCACCCTTTTTTATTTAAAACTGGTTTGGATCTACTAGACCAATACAGATATTTAATGAAATTTGTTCCAAGTGATTCAAAACCATATCCCATGCCTTATTATTTTGAACCACTGGAAATACAGAGCAAGTTTATTAAGTTGAATATCAATAAGAAAGAGTAATTATCAGTTATCCATAAAAGTTTTAGAACTGCAGCATCTTAATAGCTGATTTTTTTTCTACTGTTCACATTCAACAATAATGGATGTGGTGAATCCAAGCTAGGCAATGAATCATTGCACTTCAGCACTAACTCATTTCAATGACTCTTGTCATTGCACAATTTTAAAGTAGCTCACACGAGCAAACCAAAAGGAAGTTTTTCCTGACAAGCAATACTTAAGGATAAGATCTTAACGATTTTCCTTTACAATGTTATAACACTAAACCACACCCAATTCAAAACAAAGCAAATTGAACTCCTTTCAAATTAGATGTGTAACATGTTAAAATGATATAGTAGATCCCAGTGACGTTCATAAAAAAAATCAGTTAACGGTTTTTATTGGTTTGTTCTTGGTACTTTTTTTATTCCAAAATAAACTTTATTCATAATAAAAGACAAACTATATACACTTATAAAACAGTGCAAGCCTTTACATTCTTGTACAGATCATTCATTAGTGTTAAAGACAGCACCGATGCCACACATGTGGCTCCCTGGGGGCTATCCAGTCCTGTATTTACAATATTTAAGGGGCTTTCTCGCCTGACCCCACCCCTCCCTCTCCAGTGGCAGAAGAACCCTAAACTGTAGTCCTTCCCCACCGAGCCTTTGTGTTGGCTGCACCCAGCTTCAGTGTGTCCCTCAGCAGGTACTCCTGCAGCCTGGAATGTGCCAGTCGGCAGCATTCCCCTATGGACATCTTGCAGTGCTGGGAGACCAACAAGTTTCGGGCAGACCAAAGGGTGTTGTTCTTGGTACTGCATTATCAATTTGAATTGTATCATACTTTCAACAGCTGTTCTTCCCATTTGCCCATGTTTTGTTTTATTCAGATTGCACATTAAATTTGTACAGACTGCATTTTGTTATGGAATGCAACCGGTATTAGCAGTTATAACAAAGCTATTCCAGTCATTGATTATAAAACTGATCTAACGCTATCTTCTAAGATCTCCTATTTTAAGATAAATAAAAATGAAAGATCAGAACCCTGCTTCCAATCTACATAACTAACAGGCATGCAGATTGCTGTAACCAATGTTCCTCCTCCACCTTTCTCTTTCCCATTCCCCACTACTACCCCATGGCTAAACCAATCAAATCTTTCCACAACCGGTTTTCACTTCCTCCATGATCACTGTCAACTGCATGTCTCCTGATACACCTTCCAAACCACAGCTACTTCCAGCTTCTTGTTTCTAACTCTGACAGCAGTTATCAATTTCTTATCCTCAGGAACTTCTTTATCCACATCATTACTTCTGTTCCTACTTCAAAAAAAACCTTCCTAAAAAACACACTGCAACCACACTTACACCCCATTAATGAAAATAAACAACTGCAGAATCTGCAAATCTTAAATAAAAATAGAAAATGCTGGTAACACTCATCAGGTCAGGCAGTGTCTGTGGAAGGAGAAACAATTAACGTTCCGGATCCAGGACCCTTCATTGGAACAAAGAAAGGAAAACCAAGAATGTTTTTAGGTAGCTGAAAAGGTGTGGGGGAGGGAGAGGGACGGAACAAAGGGAATAAGGGGAAATAACAAAAAGGAAGATAATGTGGCAGATATGGAGCACTTAACTCAGATTTAAGCTTCTGCCTGTGCAATGTGTTACTAATGGTGAGTAAGGCTGTTGGGCATACCCAACCGGCTAGACTATACAAAAAAAAGTTTAATAAAAAAGCAGCTGTGCCAAGATGATGAGAAGCAGAAATGGCCAGTTCTGATACAAACATAATGAAAGTGTGTGCCAGCTAAAGTTGGAGAATTCAATATCAAGTACTGCAGGCTACAATATGTCCCGATGGAAGATATGCTGTTCCTCAAGCTTGTATTGGGCTGCATTATAACAGTGCAGGAAAATCAGAGTGGGAAGGGGATGATGAATTAAAAAGTGCAATCAACCAAAACCTCAGGTTCATCCCTGCAGACTAAGCACAGGTGCTCTGCAAAGCAGTTGCCCAATCTGTATTCGGCTTCCTCATTGTAGAGGAAGGCACATGATGAACACTAGATTGGAAGAAGTGCAAGTGAATTGCTACTTCACCTGGAAAAACTGTTTGGGTCCCTGGATGGGAAGGGAAGAGGTGTTGCACCCCCTATAGTTCCATGGGAAAACATCATAAAAAGTGGAGATGTAGGTGGGAACAGAAGAGCAAACTAAGGAGTCGCAAAAGAAGCAATCCTTTTAAAAGAACTGAAAGGGAAGGGGAATATTTATCTAGTGGTGGTATATTGCTGGAACTAGTGGAAATCAAGGACCGGGGAATTCTGCTCTTCCTCTGTCCTGCAGGAGAAAGGGGGAAGAGCAGAAATGCAGGAAATAGATGAGATGCAATCAAGGGCTCTGTCCACAACGGAAGAGGGAAAAACATGGTTCAGAAAGAAGGAAGACATTTCAGAGGCACCTGTGAGTAACATTACATCATTGGAGAAAATGTGAGACACAAAGAAACTGGGAGAATGGAATGGCATCCTTACAGAAGGCAGGGCGAAAGGAAGTAAAATCAAGACAGATGTGGGCTTGTGGTGGATGTGACTGGCTAGCCTATTCCCTGAGATAGAGATGGAAGGGAAGAATCAATGATGGACCATGTGATGGTGAGAGCACGGTGGAAATTGACAACAAAAGTGATGAAAGTGAGTTCTGAACTAGTGTAGGAGACAGCACCACTGCAGATATAGATGTACTAGAGTTGAGAAAGCCACCCCAAATAAGACAGAAACAAGTATTGTTCATCCCTCATCAGGAGACTCAGAGGTCCCTCTGCTTCCGCCCTAAACAGAGGCCTAACCAGTTCCCCAACACACTCATTCACCTGGCTGAATTTGTCTTCACATTGAACAACTTCCCCTTCAAGTCCACTCACTGTCTCCAGATCAAAGGTGTATCTATGGGCACACACATGGGCCTGTCCTTTTGTTGGATATGTGGAACACTTTGTTTCAATCCTATTTGGGTCAACTCCCCCAACTCTTTTCTCATACATTGACAATTGCATTGGTGCCGCTTCCTGCACTCTTGCAGACCTCAATTTCACTTTTGCTGCCTAATTCCACTCTGCTCACACCTTCACACATTCCATTTCTGACTCTTCCCTTCCCTCTTTGGACCTCTGTCTCCATCTGAGAGAAAAGGTTAGTCAGCAACATCCACTACAAGCCCACAAAGTCACATAGCTATCTTGATTATACTTCTTTCCATCTTGCTCTAGTAAAGACTTCATTTGATTCTGCCAGTTCCTCTGTCGCTAGTGCATTCGCTTCAATGTTGACACATTCCTCACTGATGCCTCTGAAATGTCTTTTCTTCCTGAACTGTGTATTCCCCTGAACTATTATGGCACATCTCATCTATTTTCCACACCTCTGTTCTCACCCATTCTCCTCCTGGACAGAGCAAGAACTGAGTCCTTAGCTTCCACCTCATCTGTCTCTGCATTCAACAGATCATCATTCGCAATTTCTACCAGCTTCAGCAAAATTCCACTGTCAGATGTATCCCTGTCCCCTTTCAGCATTTCAAAAGCATCATTCCCTTGGCAATTCCCTAGTCCACTCATTCAACCCTGCTAACACTCCCTGTTGTATGGCACTTTCCCAAGCAACCACAGGAGGTGTTCACATTGTCCTTTCACCTCTTCCCATTCCACAATCCAGAGATCCAAATAGTCTTTCCAGGTGAAGCAGTAATTCATTTGCACTTCTTCTAATCTTGTGTACTGCATTTGACGTTTACAATATTGCTTCCTCTACCCTGGAGAAACCAAATGTACATTGAGTGATCACTTTGCAGATCTGTCCAGCATTTTCTGTTTTTACTTCTCCAGTTTATGCTCTATTGTCAAAGCATTACTATAAATGTTAGTCCAAGTACAAAAATTGCATACTAATAATCAGACTTGTAATTTTTCATTCCCTGGTGCCTACTGAAGACAAAATAACAAGCAGGATCACTGCACTCTATTTTCCAAAAAATTACCGCTAGTGAGAAAAGGACCTAAAGTTCAGAGATGAGATTTTGATACCGCTCAATTATCAAACAGCTCTTCAGACTTCTTTCTATAGAACAGCTTCAGTTCAATACATAGCTGACAATATTAGCCATCAGTTTAAAGGCCAAATTCACTTAGGATCTCATGAGTAGACTATTACCTGTTATGGATTGTACATTATTGGCTGTACAATAATGCCCATTTGCAAAGCCAATTTTCATCTTACTGGTTATTTCAGGAGTAAATATGCTTTGTAAATTCTTAAGTCTAACTGATTTATTCCACTTTATCTATGTAATTTTCTCAAGTACAAATCTCAGTAAGAAAATAACTACCTGACATTACCCATGCAAACAAGCATTCAGCCTTTAATAGCCAATGCCTCCAAAATAAAATCTACTTGACTGCCTCAAAGACTCCTAAAAGATATCGACCAGAAAGATTCATTGTCTGATATCATGCCTATATTAAGCTTTGGGACATCAACCAAAACAACAGCATAATTTTTCCACTGTATTCATACAGATATGAACTGTTGCTAGTGGATGGTTCTATAAGTGAATCTGGACAACTTCCCTCTTATATCGTCTCTGGACAGAACTGCCATTCACTTCTACAAGTATTTACCCTCTTATTCTTGGATGAACAGCAACCACTGGTAGAAACATTGATTGGCAATAGTGGGTGGTCACAAAATGACAGAAAAGCAAGCAAGGTGGACAGAAGCCTTATATAAATTTGCATTAATACTATAGAAAGTTCTCAGAAGTGGAAATTTGTAGATTTAGTGATTTTAGCATTTGGGAATTGAAGCTCAGCATTAAAAAGGCCATTGAAGTTACCCCCAGTTAAGAATGATAAACAAATTTACTCAGTGAGGGGTCTTCTGGAAGAGCACAGAAATCTCCGGATTTCCAATTTTATTGCACATTACTGTACAATTTATTCCACAAAAACTGAGTGCTGATAATGTCAGTGTTATTTCTAGTGCAAAACCTAAGTTATCGTATACAAATATTTCAGCATTGTGTGAATGGTGTGGCAAAGTGCATACTTTCTGTCCAAGCACAGTAACAACAAGATATTACAGTACTCTACCCCTAAACATCCAGAATAATCTTCACACAAATAAAATTAAATTCTGAAGTGAGCATCTCAATTATTAAAGGACTAGCCTTTTATACTTGAAGAATTTAAATTTAGCAATAAGGAATTAAAAATACTCTGAAAGTTGTGCTCCACAACAATAAACTCACACCTTACTTAACACACAGGACACGTTCTCAAAAATGGCAGTACAGAATGGACTCACTACAGCATTACACAGAGGTACATTACCAACAGTGCTGTTGTGTTGGGAACTCGGCACTAACTCCTTCCCTCTTGGTTGTGCACGCTACCGTGCCTTGAACCTAGTTGCCAGGAGTCTGGCACGAAACCAGCAGTGAAGCCCCATGGCTCAGTGTGAAGCAACAGCCTGTAAAGGTTGGTGTTGGGCAGGATGGGACAAACAGTGCAGTTGCTTAGTGCTGAGATCTGAAGCTCAGGGCGGCACCTGACCAGCATGGTGAGTGAAGGACATTGCTGCAGAACAACAGAAGCTGCCCAACTTGTTGGCAGACCACATGGACCCTAAATGATTATTCTCATCACCACCTGTGGATATGTTGGAAGATGCTATCTGGCCCACTTTTTGTTTGCCTGCACATCTCTCTCCAGCCTCGAAATTCCTCTGTGGTAACAAGCTCAGAGTGCAACCACCTTCGAGTTTGTTACCATAGAGAAATGGCCAGGCTGGGGAGGAGCTGTGCAGCCAAAGGAAGTGGTAGATAGCAGATTCCATCCAGAGAATGGTTTGTGCCTGAAATGCACTGCCAGGGGTGGTAGTGGAGGCAAATATGACAGAGGCATTTAAGAGGTTCTTAGATAGACACATGAATATGCAGAGGATGGTAGGATATAGACATTGCCTAGGCAGGAGGGATTAGTTCAGTTAGGTGTTTAATTACTATTTTAATTAGTTCAGCACAACATTGTGGGCCAAAGGGCCTGTTCCTGTACTGTTCTATGTTCTATCACACCCAACAGTTGTTGATGAGAGAGACCGAAGGATCTGTGCAGTCTGTCGACACATGGAGCAGGTGTTACCTGTTCCTAGCAATGGCCTGAACTTACCCTGGGCTAACCTGGTCCACCAATTGCCAGCAATCAAAGACAGATTTCCCACACTGACCCATGCAAAAGATTTTTTGCTGCAGAAATGCCAGGACAGTGTGCAATCAGAGTAGCGGGCAAGTACCTGTGAGGATAAAGAGGGCTATAACGAGTCAGTGCTCCTCAGGATAGCACGAAACAGGATACTGGTGTATCATTAAATAATGTCTTTAATGTTTTAAGGCATCATGCAGCAATTAAGCAAACAAAAAATTACTTGTACAACAATAAATTTTGTACTTATGCAGTGCATTTGACATACCAAAATGTCTCAAGGCACTTCACAAGTGCACTCAGACAATAATGTACATTGAGATAAAAGAGGCAAGTAGCAATAACCTAAAACTTGGTCATAAAGGTGTGCTTTAAGGATAAAGAAGATATTTAGCATCTCTTCTGAAATCCCTAGAAGAGATTTAGTCAATAAAGTTCAGAGCACAGGTCCTAGAATGTTTTCAACCACCACTAACGATAAAGAAAAAGGGTAAGGAATGTATAAGAGGTCTGAGTTGGAGAAAAGCAAAGTTATCACAGTGTAGAGTTGGAAGAGACTACAAAAGAGGGTTCCAAGGACCAAGAAGAACAAAGGTGAGCATTTAACATTTGAATTATTGGGAAAACAAGGAGCCAATTTAGATCAGCAAACACAGGGCAATGAGGGAGCAGGGCTTGGTACCAAAAAGTGTCAAGTCTGGAAATGTGAAGAGGATGACTTTGATATCTCCAAAGACATTCCAAATTCATTTAACCTCAGATTACAAAACTTGAATAAATAATTTGAATAAAAAATTCTATTTTGTAATAATAACAAAATATTGCATTTTAGTATTTTTTATTATTCATTTTTAATGCATACTGAAAACAGTTTAGTAGGCAAGCTTGAAAATAAGTTAACACAATACTGGAAGAAGAAATAACTTTAAAGATTTTCTACAAGGAAATCAGGGAAAGGGAGCATGCACACAAAAAAAAATACTCCTGCATGAACAATATTCTTGCACCCTAAGAACAAAACCAACAGTTTTAATACATCTCCATTCAACACCTTGAACCTGCACCAACTTTCAATAAGCTCATAACTGATCTACCTCAACACAATCCATCCCTACATCTCTTGATTCACTTAAATTTATTGACTTCCATCATGAATATACTCAACAACCTAAACAGCTACAGCTCTCTCGGGTAGAAAACTTGAAAGTCTAACAAAATACTCTAAACTGTTATATGAACAAAGATTCAGTAAACTGACCTGGTGTTTCATATCTTAGTTACACAGAAACCTGTGCTTAGAATGCAGAAATTCAGGAGTGAAATCATGCAGTGTTACCAATTATACTCTATACAATTGATGCATGAGCTGGATGATCAACACTCTTTATCTGCTTTCTTCCACAGCAGTAAAATTAGTTTTATAATGGTTTATGAAAATTTCCCCACAGACCTTCACTAGTTAGATTACTAAAATATAAGAACAGCCATTTTCTCAATCCATTTTATTCAACTTAAATACTTTGTTATAAAAATGTGCTTGCATAACAGCTTGACATAGCAAATGTGTGGAACTAATTAACAACACTAAGCCTAAGTTACTGAGTTTACAACCAACCATCTTTCATCAGCTTTAGAAACTTTTATTTAAAAGCCTTATGGAGGTAATGTTTACACTAAAATCTCTTTAAACAAAAAGAAAATAAAAAAGTCAATACAAAGGAGCAAAGCAGTATTTATGCCATGTAGGCAATGATAACAGGGCCATTGTTTACAACGAACTAAGTCAGGTATTTAATAGATCTTATTCTGGGTTTTTCCTAATCCCCTGATGATTGAATTCCATAGCCCTGGCCACTTTACTGTGGCAAAAACAAATCAAAATTTTATCTTATTCTACATTTACCCATGTATTTTTTTTAAAAATCACTTGCCAGCTTAGAAACCAAACACATGCACCAAGATGTATACGGTGATCTGTGCACAGGCATGTAATTTCCAGTAGAATACTCCCTGAAAGCTAGATCTGCCAATTCCGCCAATTTCAAATTATATCCAAATGTTTTTATGAATCTCATTGGACTAGACAAGGATTCAAAATGGATGTACATCAAAGTATTCAACTGAGTCTAAGCAAATAGCTCAACTCAACACCAACTTTTTTTTACACCAAGTATTATATAAAGTTAATTGAATCTATAATCATTCATGTGCATCATACAAAAAATGCTCAAGCACTGGAGAAATCTTCCAGTTATCAATGCAACATCATAAATATACAGAATACATCAATGAACGTGATTTAAAAACACAGAAAATTTCAATACAACTCCAGAAAATGATTATTCCCTTGCTACACTTGAATGTCATCACCTGGCACCTTCCTGGCATGTTATTTGCCACATGTTAGCCCACTGATACACCAAGTAGATTGGAGCATATGGTACCCAATGCATGCAATGTCCCTAACACCAGCAAATCCCTTAATGTCTAAATCTCTACAAAATTTTCCAACTATATCTGATTGGCACTCAAATTGCAGAGCAACTGCAATAATAGACTATAATATATTTTAACAATCATGGGGATAAACATGGACTTTAGCAAAATAGCAGTGAACATTAAATTTGGTGCTCTGTAATTGATCCTTGGAAGTTTACTCTCAGCAACATAGTTCAGGCTTTATTTCTTTCAAAATGCAACTAATTTAAAATAAAATATCAGTATGAGTAAAGGTGCTCTGCCTTTTTATTTATCTTTAATGCTGGACTGGTGGGGTACCTCCGAGATCAGTGTTGATGCCTCAACTATTTTCTATCTACAATAATGGCAAATGAAGGGACAGAGTGTTACTTATCCATCCAAGTTTGCTGATAATACCAAAATTGATAGGAAAGGAAGTAACTAGTAGGATACAAAATGCCTGCGAAAAGCAAGCAGTCAAAAGCTGTGGCACGTAGTATAATGAGGGGAAATGTGAGGTTATACACTTTGATGGGAGGAATAGAAAAACAGAGTATCCTTTAAATGAGAAACTAATAAATGTTGATGTTCAGACATCTGGGTGATCTTTGTACAAGCAGAACAAAAAAAAGGTGTAGCACATAATTAAGGCTGCATATGGAATGTGACTTTAATTGCAAGGTAGAATGAGAGCACAAGGGTAGGAAGTCCTGTGACAATCCCGAAAAACTTTGATAAGATCGGATATGGAGTATTAGAGAGTTTTTATTTCTTTATTTAATGAAGGAAATAACTATGTAGAAGCTATGCAAAAATTCAGGGGATAAGTAGGCCTACTCTCCGAAGATTAGTCAAATACAATGTGATCTTACTGAAACATGATTCTGAGGGGCTTTATGGAGTACATGCTGAGTGGATGCTTCCATAGTCAGGGACATAGATGATCAACCCATTATTTTGATACCAAGACTGAGATGAAACTGAATCTTTGGAACCCTATACCCCAGACAGTGTAGATACTGAACCATTAAGCTGAAGTAGATAGATTTTTAGATAACAGGAAAATACAGCAAGAAAGTAGAGGCAAGGTCAAAAATCAAGTCACCATCATCAGGAATGAGCCATTACCAGCAGTATGGCCCACTCCTGATCTTATTTCTTAAGTTCCTAATGGCTCCACTCATTTGGTTCCATTCTTATTTATCCAGTCATAGCCAGAAAATCATCAATAATTATCTCCACTCCTGTTTTGGCAGGAGGCAGTTAATACCCCCTCCTCCACACCTACCACTTTCCCCAAGGATCATTCCTTAGGACCCTCAATTTCTCATCTACATGTTGTCCTTTGACAACATCATCTGAAAACATGTCTCTAGTTACCAACTGATGATATCCAGCTTCCCCTGCCCTTCTTACTCCTCCTCTTTCTCTGTTAGACTGGTTGCCTGACTTGGTATCAGTTAGGCAGAAATTTCGTGCAGCTAAACATTAGGAAGACCAACGTTGTCGCCTTTTGGTTCCTATCACAAGTTCCATTTCCTAGGCACCAACTCCATCCATCTCCCTAACAAGTCCTTGGAACTGAACCAGAATGTTCACAACTTCTATTTACATTTCACTTATGGTTAAGTTTTGCCATTTAGTCTCCAAATCTATTTCCATGTCTGTAACTGCCTGATACTGGCCCTACCAAGATCATCTGCTACTGAAACTCCTATCCATGCCTGCATCACTCCAGATTTGACTGTTCTAATGCAGTTCTGGCTAGCCTCCCTTGTTCCACTCTTCCTAAACTCTGCTGTTCATATTTGTAATTTGCAGCAAGTCCAAGTGATCTGAAAACGATGCTTGCCGAATTATAACAAACTCATTTTAAAACTTTCATCCTTGTTTCCAAATTCATCTCTGATCTCTTTTCTCCCCATCTCTATCCCCTCTAGAATTATAATTCTCATATCTTAATTCTCCACCACTGGTACCTGTGCTTTCAGTTGCCAAGATTCCATAGAATTTCCTCCCTAAACTTTGACACTCTCGAGCCTTAAGATATTCACCAAAAACTCTGATTGTTCATCTATCCTAATATCTCTGAATATAACTCGACATCATTCTTTTGTTTGACAATACTCTTGTGAATTTCCTTGGGATGATTTTGCAGCATCAGAAAAACTATGTATATATGGAAGCTGTTATTGCACGAGGCTTCGTCCTGCACTAAGCTTGAACTTCAGAAAGTGGGTCAGAGTACACACCCATCTGTATCAATAGCATTGTTGTGGAGACGGTTGAGAACTTCAAGTTCTCAACAATGATTCCCAATAATCCAGCCACGTGGACGCTACAGCCAAGAAAGAACACCAACACCTCTACTTCCTCAGAAGGCTAAGTAAATTCAGCATGTTCCAATTTTTACAGATGCACCGTAGAAAGCATCCTATCTGGATGCATCACAGCTTGATATGGCAACTGCTCTGCCCAAGACCACAGGAAATTGCAGAGTTGTGAATGCAGCCCAGTCCATTACGCAAACCAGCTTCCCATCCATTGACTCAGTCTACACTTCCCACTGCCAAGGGAAAGTAGCCAACGTAATCAAGGATTCCTCCCACCCTGGTCATTCTCTCTTCTCCCCCCTCCTGTTGGGCAGAAGATACAAAAGCTTGAGACCACATACCACTAGGCTCAAGGTCAGCTTCTATCCCACTTTTATCAGGCTCTTGAACAGGCCTCTTATACGCTAAATGAACCCTTAACCTCCCAATCTACCTTGTTGTGTGGTCCTCGCACTTTACTTGTCCACCTGCACTGCACTTTCTCTGTAACTGAAACACTATATTCTGAATTCTGTTTTTCCTTTTTACTGCCTGGATATATTTGTGTATGAAATAATTTGACTGGATGGCACTCAAATGAAAGCTTTTCAGTGTATCTCAGTACACGTGACAATAATCATCTAATTCCAATTCTGTCTGATAGCACTCTTGGAACTTAAAAGCACAATACGTTTTTGTTTAAAAATATTTATTAATCAGTAATTCCAAAACAATTGTTACAAGTTTATAAAGCATTCATCTTTCTTTTCTACAGTAACTTAGCTCTAACACTTTTGTATTCAATGTGATGTGAAGTGCTTAAACCCCTATTACCTCTATGAGCAATAATATTTGTAAAGCCTCAAGTGAAAGCAGTATGAACAAATGCCAGTTCAGTTGCATTCTCAATTGAGTCTAAAACTTCTGGGCTTCAGCACATAATTTAGGCTGACACTTCTGTATAGTAGTGGATGCTGCACTACCAGAGGATGCACCTTTTTATTTACATACAAGAGGTTAAACTTATGGTCCATCCATCTGCTCAAGTGGATGGACAAGATTCCATGGCCCTATTTGAAAGCAGTGAGTTTTTCAAATAACATTTAACATCTAAAAAAAATTATAAAAGATTAACTGGTCATTTATCTAATAAAAGAATTTGCTATTTTAACAAAGTTTGCTGGAAAAAAAAACAATATTTGCTCCTCAAAAAGGATGTGCTTTATGATGTTCAGAGGATACAAAAGCTGCATTATAAAATCAAAAAATGACAGATGTAGGAAATCTGCAATAAAAACGGAAAATGCTACAGACACTCAGCAGGTCAGACAGCATGAGCAGAGAGAAACATTTAACATTTTTAGTCAATGACCTTTCATTAGAACTGGAAAAATGAGAAAGCAAACTTGTTTTAAGAAGAAGAAAGAAGAAGAATTCTGAGGGGACCATTCCCTCCTCAACATCCCGGATCATTCCTTGATCTCCACCAATAAGTGCCTTTCTCACACTTTCCCGTGTAACCTCAAGAAATGCGATACCTCCCTTTTACCTTTTCCATTCTTCCTATTAAGGGACCCAAACAGGTGAAGTGTATTACAGTCGCTTCTAACAACATGGTCTTCCCTGTAATTATCTATCACACTCCAACTCAGACTTCTTGAGCTCTGGCCTTCTACAAAGTTGCAATGAAGCTTGAGGAACAGCACCTTATCTCCTGTGTAGGACCCCACAGCCTTAGGATTTAACATTGAATTCAACAATTTCAGATAACTAACCCTGTTTGTGTCAGAAACAGCCACTAATATTAACTCAATATTTTTCATCCTCCAGTTGCTACCTCATCTGCTGAGTTTTTGCAGAATTCCATTTCTCCAGACAGATGTGGTTATCATGCATTCATTACCCTCTCTTGGATGGCATCAACAACAGTTGTGTGACCTGGACAATCATGGTCTCCACCCTATCACAGATATTCTCTGTTCTCTCCATCCTGTCCCTTCTCTGCAATTTAAAACACACTTGTTTCTCACTTTTCCAGTTCTGATGAAAGGTCATCAACCTGTAACATTAACCGTTTCTTTCCACAGATGCTACCTGACATGCTAAATATTTCCAGCATTTTCTATTTTTTATTTGAACATAATAAAAGTTAATTATTTCTTTAAGGTCCAATTAGCTGTGCATCAGTAGAAACAAATTAAGATTGCAGTATCTAATTTGTAGCAGATGGAATTTGATGTGACCATGACAGTGGAGTGTCTTATTTATTTACACTTCTCTTTAGACAGGAAGATTTAGTGTTTACTATTGATAAAAGTTAATAGCTGCCTTTGCTAATGTAAGCCATAGATTAAGATAAATTCTTAATTTACAATAACTATGAATCATTTTCTGATAAATTCCAACTATAATATGTACTCCTCAGAACACAAGCATACCAATGTACGCATGCAAAGCAACTTCAGACTCATCACATCATCATCAACCAACATGTACTATAAGCAATAAATTACTCACAATGTAATTCTTAGTGATAACACAAGAAATAGTAGTAGGCCATTCAGCCCTTCTTGCCTGACTGGCTCAGGTAGGCACCTTGATCAGCATGGACTAACTGGGCTAAAGAGGCTGTTTCCATGCAGTATAGCTCTATGACTATAAGATCATAGCTGATCTTTTATCTCAGCATCACATTCCTGCACTAACCCGCAACCACTCGATTCCCTAAATATCTAAAATTTTATTACTCTCTGCCTTGCATTGTACACAACTAAGCCTTCATAGTCCCCTGGTAAGGAACTCTGAAGATTCTGGGTGCAGATTTTTTTTTCTCAGCTCTGTCTAAATGGCTGCTCCCCTATTTTGCGACAGTGACCCCTTGGTTCTGGGCAACCCAGGTAGGGAAAACAGCATCTCTGCATTTATTCTGCCAAATCCTGTTTCAATGACATCTCATTCTCAATCACATCTCATTCTTCTCTGCTTGAGAGTATAGACACAGTCTTCTTAATCCTCCTCCTAGGATGAACCCATCTCAAGAATCTATCCAGTGAACCCTCACTGCAAACCCTCAATCCTTCCTAAGGTAAGAATTCCAGAGCTTATACATAGTATTCCAGGTATGGGCTCACCACAGCCTGATATAATCACAGTAAGATGTTTTTACCTTTATACTTTTGCAATGAAGACTAATATACCATTTGTATTTTTATTTAGTTGCTGTATCTGCATGTTTACATTTAGTGTTTCTGGAACAGAGAACTCAAGTGTCCTGAACACCAGTATCTTTCAATTTATTATCACTTAACAAAAATATTCTGCTTTTCTAACTCTTCCTACCTCACACATTGGAACATTACATTCCATCCACAACGTGTTGCTCATTTACTTAGCCTGTTTACCTCCACCTAAAGCCTCTCAGCTTTATCCTTACAACCCACATTAACTCAGCTTTGTACCATCAGCAAACCTGCATATATTATATGAAAATAAGATTGTCAATACTGGAAATTTGAAACAAAAAACAGAAAATGCTGGAAGCATTGAGTAAGTCAGGCAGCATCTGTGGAAAGAGAAACAGTGGTAATGTTTCAGATCACAGACCCTTCATGAAAACTGGAACATCAAAACCGATGAAACGCCTTTGATCCAAAGCATTAATCCTGTTTCATTTTCTATAGATACTGCCTAACATGCTGAGTGTTTCCAGTGTTTTCTTTCTTTTATTGTTTTACATGCATTTCACTTGGTCCCCTCATCCAAATCACTGATACGGATTGTAAAGAGTGGGGTCCCAGCACCCATCCTTACAGTACTCAAGTGGTTATAGTTTTCCATCCTGAAAATAACCCTATTATTCCTATTCTTGTTTTCTGCCCATGAACCAATCCTCAATCCCTTTTATTCTAATTTTACTTTATCACCTTGTGTGCCACCTTTTTGAAAGCCTTCTGAAATTTTCGTCTTTATCTACTGTTAGGACAGATTTGTCAAATATGATTTCCCATTCATAAATGTTTGTCTTTGCCCAAACCTATTATTATTTCTAAGTTCCCTGTTACCACTTCCTCAATAATAGATTCTAGTATTTTACCTCCTCCATTTCCCCATTTTGTTCTGCATACGAGGAAAGATGCTGTTTTCTGTATAATATTATTCATTCTGAACATAGTCAAAATTTATAGAGAAGGCAAACTTTGATACCATGAAATTGGTTAACAGGCAACTTCCACAGTTTAGAAGCAATTTGTACAAATTATAGAATGGCAATCCAGAACAATAATAGTTTGAAAAATGTACAAATCAAAAACCTTCTAATCTTCATTAGTAAAGAAAAATCATCATTCTCATCTAGATTCTAGGTTAACTCTGAAAGCAGCAGGCACTATTAGAAATCTCAATGGAGAGTTCAAAACAGCTTGCTTACACTCCTGTTTGCATTGTCAAGGAGACAACAATTAGTGCTTCAACTAGTAATGTGTCAATTCCAAGGCTGCACTTCAGATGGAATGAACATTATGATTTACCTTTGCATTGTTTAAATGTAAAAATTGAGATTAATGCTTAGAATTTATACCAATGAACAAGTTAATTTCACAGAATTTATGCCGTGAACAAATGATTATAGTTTATTAACAGATAAAATGGATTCAATAAATTGAATTTTGCTTGTAATAAGGATAATACCAAATCATGAAAAGACAAGCTGATTGAATGCAGTGCTTTTTTTCACAACTGTACAAGACTTAGTTTATGAATACATTACTTCAGGACATTTATACCAATGGAAGTAAGAACATTATAATTAATTGAGGATGGAAGGAGAAAAGTTGATTCTGTCCATCAAGGAGACCTCTATAATTGAATTTATACATGCTCTTTTGAATAATGGACACCTAACTTTTTTGAAGTCTAAGGTTGAATAACCACAATTAAAGCTTTTACAGTTAAACCCTTAACAATTTTCTATGTGGAGGGGAGACACAAGAAAAACTATGGGATCTTATTTGTAGTGAGCAACTTAATTGATCTGGAGAGACTCTGTCTGTAGTTATACGAGGTACTATATAATCATACTATGCTACAATCACATTACAAACACTCCCACACTTGATCAAGTTTGGCTTTACCAATTCAAAGTCTAAATTGAAGTCATAAAACTACCATTGCTCAATTCAGGATTCAAACAAGAAGCTCTAACACTTCTTTTGGAGAAGTGTGAAATGTCATTTGGCCATTTTCCCCATTCTTAGCAAGGCTCTAATTTTTGGTTTCAGGACCAATACTCAGTCTTCTTGTTATCTTTATAGATTAGAAGGAACATCTTTTTACTTGCTAAATGTGTTAAGATAATAATACTGTGCACTTTCTTCTAATTCAAGTTATAATTTTCCAAAGGTCTGAGTGTAGTGAAATGTTCTCAGGCTTTCCTTACTCCTCCATTTGAGCATATGACGATAAAGTGTTTATGTTTCTGGGCCAGTATAGAAACACAGTCTTTGAATCTGAACACTCAAGTATGAAACACACTGGTGTATTTAATATCATAATTAAATTAATCTACAATGGAAGCATGATATCAATAATAGGAATATTGTTTGAAAATTAAAACTAAACAATAGTAAAGTGTGGGAGATCAATTACTTTCTTCAAACCCAAAATAAGGAACAAAAAATGCAAAACAATGGATGGATTTTCAGCTGCCACACATTTCATCCTCTTATAATTAAGTAAAAGCCATATCTTTCTTCTGCAGTTATGTCTGAGCTACACAGTTTCATATTAGCCAGGAATTCTACCTTCATTGTCTTATTATTCCTAGGTAATTTAAAGCACATCAACCCACTGAGTGCTGAAATGAGAGGGAATAAAAGGGGAATAAAATGTTTTGCTCCCTCAGTGTAAGGATGGAGGAATTTAAAATAGGGAGATATGTGGGAGGAAGGTGTTAGATAGTCTTAGGTGTGGTTTAAAGGTCGGCACAACATGGTGGGCCGAAGGCCCTGTATTGTGCTGTACTGTTCTATGGTAAAGCCAAAGTCTCCATATTGCAATTCTAATCGATGCAGCAGAAGCAGTTATCAATGGAACATGTTGCTTAGTGAATGTTTAAATTCAGTGGAGCCTGTGGTGTTCAGCTAAGCAGAGTTCAGTAGTTAGAGCACATATCTGAGAAACATGCCTTTACTTCTGGAGATGCCACAGGGGGTACACTGCACAGAACCGGTAAGTAAAGAGCAGAGATTTACAGAAAATATCTCTTCATAAGACTGCATATTTGTTTTATTATTCAGCCCTTTGCCTCTTCTACCCATCACCTCTCAGCTTCTTGCATCTCCCCCCACCCTCCTACCTTTGCCCTCTCACCTGGACTCACCTATCACCTGCCTGCATGTACTCCTCCCCCGACCTTCTTATTCTGGCTTCTGCCCTCTTCCTTTCCAGTCCTGATGAACGGTCTCGACCCTAAATGTCGACTGTTTAGTTCCCTCCATAGATGCTGCCTGACCTGCTCAGTTCCTCCAGCTTTTTGTGTGTGTTGCTCCAGATTCCAGCATCTGCAGAATCTCTTGTGTGTCAGAAGCATATTCATATTGCTAATGACAATTGCATTTTAGGAAATTCCAATTCTCTTGTCCTGTGACAGAAGACATCTGTTAAAAGATGACTTTCTCCTTGCTGGACATGATGACCAGAAATTACCGGTGGTTTACGTATCAGCCATGTTTTTAATTTTGGCCTCCATTTCCCCCCAGGACTCTATCACAGAATACGCAGTCACTTGGGCAGCCTTATTTACTCAGGTTCATTGGTCAAGTTTGACGGATATACATGGTCCCCTGACACCTACATCAAGTCTACTTGCAAATCTAAAAGAACACAGGAATATTGGACTGTAACTGATAAGAGTAAAATGGCAAAGCTCTATGAACCTACTGCACAGCTGCAATACTCTTTTGTGATCACACGCAAACTGCACACTGACGGAATGGAAGTACTTCCAATTCATGTCTATCCCTCTGGATCCAGTGGTATGTGAATTATCTTGTGTGATAAGTGGCTGATAAGATGGACTTATGGAAAGTCATAGACACAAATCTAAGAACTCACTCATTCTGACTAGAATAAATCTTTATTGCATTTCAGTCAGCCCCTTCATCTGCCATAGTGTTCTCACACTGCTATCAGTGGCAAGTTTCTGGAAGACCAGGAAACCTGTGAATGTGATGTTCAGTTTAAAAATTTGATGAAGTATCATTCCAGTTGAGCAGCTGTCATATGCTGAAAGGTAACCCACCATCCTGAAGTACTGCAAGCAATCTTGTGTGCTTGAATTAAAAGTCGAAGGCAATGGCTTAGAGCCAGTTTCCAATGCTCTTGCAGTTTTGTTAGCTTTAACACACAAACTTGAAACTACACATACCTCCAGGGTAAAGATCCAGTCCATAGCTTCAGTATTTTCATCTACCAAGTTAATCAGTATAAATGTATTTTCACAGCTCTGCTGTTGAATTAAGTTTTGCATAATACATTTCATAATTTTAGCAAAAATTTCCACTTGATAAATATTGCATATAAATACAGAACCTTCGTTGATCTCCTGCACACACTATTTCAAACCAACTAACACTTCACTGTAAACTTTAATGTTCATATTCAATGTTTCCTTTGGAAATGCACAGCAGACTCGGAAAGCATTTGTTGATGGCCAAGAAAGAATTTCTGCCATCATGCAATCCACTAAAAGTGAAAAGTCCATATTCAATAAGCAAAGTGGCTGATATAATTTTTATTTTGAACTTGACAACACTAGAGTGAAAAATTATTGCAAGTCTGTCACTAGTAATGGGAGTAACTTTTGATGATGAATCAAGGGCATTCCAAGTAGTATTACAGAGTGACTTTTTTTCTGGTAATTTATTCTTAGTATACATTCATAATTTAAGTGCATCTTCTTCTACTTTTACAACTTACCAAGTAAAATCCAAGGTTTTTTTAAATTAAAATATAGATTATTAAAACACTTCATAATTTAATTAGAACTTGCATGTACCAGGATGATGCACTTTCTTTCTACAGTTTCTTCTTTAATAATGACATGTTTGCAAAAACAGATCCTTAGAGTAAAGTTAAAACAGTGAAGACTATGCCAATCACAAGCAAAAAAAATTGTACACTATTTCTGCAAATAATGCTTTAGATATTTTATTCTCTCTCTCCCCATTATTCTCACCCTGGCTAATCCTCAGATCTACTCCATTGAGTCCAAAGGCAAAGACCTGAACAGCTGTGGTGCCCAATTTAGCATCAGGTATAGCCAGGCCAGTTAAAGCACTTAGAGGCTGTGTCTCAACTGCAAATCTGCTCACTACTTCAGGATTATCTATAATGGTACTTTCCTGTGGTCATCTTAGCATCCAGTTTTCACTTTCTCCTCCTACAAGAGTGAAAAGCTTGTTGACTTCATCATTAAGAATGTAACCAACTGCTCTTTCTTGCAATTTTCTTTTTTGAGCCCATTATATCAAACTTCTAATGTCCCCCATGTTCTCAAGTTACTACTGTTCTCCAAATTCTCTTTAGGAACTTATTTTGCCTGCTATCTATCTATGGTCTGCTCTCCGAATCTACTCCCATTAAACTAATAACCATAGAAGTTCATTTCCTGACCCCCACATTAGCCATTATAGTTAATGGGCCTCCCTCTCTCCGAACTGTCCTCTCCTTCAAGTCTACCAGCATCACTGCTCAAACCTCCCTTTTATTTATAAAACATTTTGTCACCTCCCAGATTTGTGCCCATATTACCTTCAACTCTTCACCAGAATTCCTTAACGTAGGCCATTATCCTTGCTGTCAAATCACACCAGCTCTGATCAAAGTCACTAATTATCCATTGCGTAATCTTTCCCTCCTTGTTCTCAACTTGTCTGCAATGTTTGACATCAATAACCACAACATCCTCTTTCAACACCTCTCTACCATCGTCAGCTGTATGGAACAGCACTTGCCTGGCTCCATCCAGTCATTATCAGTCAGGATTTTCCTCAAAATTGGAAGGTCAATTATATGAAATATTAACTCCCTTTCTTCTTCCATTGCCACTGTCTGACCTACAAACAATTGCCAATAATTGATTCTTTCTCCACACTTGCACCAATATGCTTGATGCTCTGCAAAGATCCCTATTTCTCATCTACACAAGATTCCTTCAGCAACATCATCTAAAAATACAGTTTCGGTTTCCACATGATGATATCAGCTAATGCTTTTGTCCCCTCCACACTCCAAATTTCCAGACTATCGTCCAAATTCCAGAACTGCATGAGCAACCAACAGACTGAAGCTCCATTCCTCAGACTCTACCTGCACTCCTTTCCCTGGCAACTAAATGAAACTCTGTGGCATTTAACCCAGTGTTAAGTTTCAGATCTCATAACTGTCCCAAACTAAGGCCACTTATTTCCACTTCCATAATATAGCAGGAAACTGATCTTGCATCAGCTCATCTGCAACCGAAACCTTCACCTATGTCTTTACTTCCAGATTTGACTACTTCAATACTTTCCATGCTAATTTCCATCATTCTACTCTAACTTCAACCATCAAAAAATCACACCACGTCGCATTCATCTATTGCCCTTGATCAAGCATTGCCTCAAATTCTGAAGTTCTTGTTTTCAAACCCTTCAGGGCAGCACAGCTGGTAGAGCTGCTGCCTCACAGATTCAGCAACCCAAGTTCAATCCTGTCCACCACTGCTGTGTGTGGAGTTTGCATGTTCTCCCCACGAACCAAATGGGTTTCCTCTTGCATCACAAAGACATGAGGGTTCATCAGTTAATTGGCCACAGTAAATTGCGCCAGAATCGTGAAATATGGAAGGAGTTTATGGGGAAAATTAAAAAAGGAATTATTGTGGATGGTACTTGATGATAGGCACCAAGTTGCTAGACCAAAGAGCTTGTTTCCATGGTGTATGACTCTAAGATCTCCTTTTGTCTCATCTCCTTCAGGTCCAGAAGCCTCAGATTTCTGTGCTCCCCCAATTCTAGCCTCCTGAGCATCCCCCAAATTGAATTATTCGATAACTGACAGCTTCCTAAACCTTCCTACTTCTGCATAAATCCTTTAACACTTGCTTTAAAAATCCTTCTGTGACAAGCCTTTCGTCATCATTCTAATATCCTCTTAGGTAGGTCTGTTTCAATTGATCACGATCATGTGAAGTGCCTTAGGACATTCTGCTATGAGTGCTGCATAAAATGGAAGCAGTGGTTATTTTTTTCTTGTATTATTCTCCAATAAACACAATAAGCATGCACCTCTAAGTTTATTGCTTCTGTGAGTACTTACTGTATCAGTCACATAAATGTCAAAATAATGTTTTTTTCTTCCACATGCTATTGTATCTTACATTGTACACCTACCTGTAATTAATGTTTCTTCACCAATTTTGTGCAAAATATAATTCAGGCCAAAAACAGGCCATTTTATACGATGTAGTTTAAAGGCCATAATGCTATACATACAGTGGTAGCACTTATACACATCAAGTACACCTCTGACTAGTCAATCGAGATTCAGCTTAATAAGATTCAACTAACCAATGATCTTGCCCTCCCTCTATGTAGAAATAAGTGTCTTAAACACCTGAACTCAAAGATAGTTGTAGTAATTAAACACATTAATGAATTAAATATAAATATATTGGAAAATAAACGAAAATACACATATAAATACTTCATGGATTCCACCACAAATAACACTACCGTTTATTCCCACTTGGTGAGTCTATTTTTTTTCCCAACCGACACGTAAGCTTGCACAAAACACAAACCACAACCTTTAAAACAAACATTACTTGAAAGAAACTAACACTCGAGAACATAACAATTAACAAACAAAAAAGATGCTTATGTTTCGTTACAAGTCGCTACAAATTCACAAGCATATCGGTTTAAGTAAATATTGCTCGATGTTAAAATGATTTTATTACTGATCAATGGAAGTATAAGTAATTAAATACCCATATTTTGGAATATTTAAGTTGTAGTAAATCTTTTCCTCCTCCTTCTAAATCACAAAGAATCAAAAACCAATTATTAAAAGTTAAACACCGAAGTACCCGTAAATAAATAAATCTTAATCCTCTCTGCTCCAGGCCCATAAATAATGGACAACCGACAGCAATCTGTTGTCGAAAAACACATAAAACAAATAAAATCAATCCTATCCTCTCTTGCTGAAGAAAGCCATCATTCAACTGATCTGCATACAGTACCCAAAGTTCAATGATACCTCAAACAGTATTATTTTTCGATGGAAAGCAAATAGCAATTTTTTAAATAATAAAAATCTTCTCAAATCTCACGTACAACTATATTGTTCTAAAAGTGGGCAAAACCTACGCTGATCAAATCAACAATTTTAAAACAATGTAATATGATCATACCAATGAAATCATTTTATTCACCGCCATTTTGCATGATTTTTAATTTTAAAATAAAATTTGAGATATGCCCCGCCCCCTCAAAATAAAAATCCCACGACCACTAAAGCGAACCAGCAGAGACAGAAAACCCATCCCAAGGAGATCCGACACCATCAAATGTTGCCACAAGGCCTGGAGGGGCAAAGACCTCATCATCCACACTCACCAGATCTAAACAGCCATGAACACAACGTTTATTAATTCTTTAATCAAACATCGTTCAAACAAAGCATACAGAAAACATCAATCCAGAAAAACATAACCAACAAACCACACAAAACGTAAAGCAGTGGGGGTGGGGGAAGTAAAAGAGACCAACCAACAACCATTCCAACCTTGCACGAGCATACAGAACTGAATGAATAATCATCTGCTCCAAAAAGAAACTAGTATCGTTTATGAAAACAAACATTTTAAGCGCACACACTCGCAACATTTAAATACATACACACCTTTGGGTAAATACTATAAGGGGGTGGGGGGGGGGGTTGAAGGAAGAGATAATCATAAGCAACAACCTGTAAAATAGATAGGGATAATTATTAAAAATGGAAAAACAAACATCGGTTGAAAGCCAAACAAGGCCTTAAACCGAGAGGTGAAATAAATGCATATTTGAAAAAGCTAATTAGTATATATTTTTTTAAACCTCAAATTATTTTTCTCCGCCCCGATGAACGCAAGTAAAATCCACTAATAAGCAGTAACAGCAGCTGCAGCAACCTGAAAATAATATATTGCAAACCCCCAGGGGTGGAGGAGAGATTGGAGGAAAGAGCGGACCACGCACTACAGTTTAAATATTAACAGCTTATTATTCAGATCCACCATTTCTAGGATGTAAGAAAAGGGGAGAAGACGGTAAAAGACACAGAGCTGAAGCCGGAGAGACCAGCTGACGGTGCTGCAGGGTGCAAGAGGCTCTCAGTAGCTACAGATATATAATAATACTAATAATATTCACCTCGGTTGCTGTTGTTGTGAGCAGTTGTTGGTGGGTAACAGTCGCCAGGACTACGGCGCTTTATTCACAAGGCAACAGTTGCTATAACTCAAGCCAGCGCTGCAACCGCGCTTGATGGCAGGAAGCGGATCCGCCGCGTCATCAGATTGACGCAGCGAGCGAGCTGTCTGCGGGAGGGAGGGCGCTTCGGCGGGAGGGGGGGTGCAACGGGCGAGGGGGGGATCAACGAGAGAGGGGGCAGGGCGGGCAGAGGGGGGCAACAGGTGATGTGAGGGGCGAGGGGGCAACGGGCGAGGTGAGGGGAGCAACGAGCGAGGGGGGTCAACGGGCGAGGTGGGGGATCAACGAGAGTGGGGGCAGGGCGGGCAGAAGGGGGCAACAGGTGAGGTGAGGGGGCAACGGGCGAGGGGGGCAGCGGGCAAGGGGAGCAACGGGCGAGGGGGGCAACAGGCAAGAGGAGGGGCAGGACGGGCAGAGGGAGGCAACGGGAAAAGGGGCAACGGGTGAGAGGAGGGGCAGGATGGGCAGAAGGGGGCCTCCGGCAAGGGTGGACAATGGTCGAGGGGGGGTCAACGGGCGAGGTGGGGGATCAACGAGAGAGGGGGCAGGGCGGGCAGAGGGGATCAACGGGCGAGGTGAGGGGAGCAACGAGCGAGGGGGGTCAATGGGCGAGGAGGGGGTAACGGGCGAGAGGAGCAGGATGGGCAGAAGGGGGCAACGGGTAAGGGGAGGCAACGGGTGAGAGGAGGGGCAGAAGGGGCAACGGGAGAGGGGGCAGCGGGCGAGGTGAGGGGAGCAATGGGCGAGGAGGGGGCAACTGGTGAGAGGATGAGCAGAGGGGGGCAACGGGTGAGGGGAGGGGCAGGATGGGCAGAAGGGGGCAACGGGTGAGGGTGGGCAACGGGCGAGGTGGGGGTCAACAGGAAAGGGGGCAGGGCGGGCAGAGGGGCAACGGGAGAGGGGGCACCGGACGAGGGATGCAGGATGGGCAAAGGGCTGGCAGGACAGGCAAGGGGGCAGGATGGGTGAGGGTGCAGGATGGGCAAGGGGAGGCAGGGTGGGCAGGGGGCACAGGATGGGCAGGGGGAGGGAGCAGGACGGGGAAGGGGGAGGAGGAGGTGGAGGGAGGGCAGGATGGGCAAAGGGGGTGGGCAGGACCATCAAGAGGTTGGGGGGAGGATGAACAATGGGGAGGGGGCAGGACCAGCAAGGTGGGGCCAGCCAAGGAAAGGGGGCAGGGGGTCAGGGGCAGCCAGAGTGCAGGGGCTTAGGGTCTGCCAGGGAAAGGAGTCAAGGGGCAGTAAGGGAAAGGGAGCAGGGGATAGCCAGGGAAAGGGGGCAGGGGGTCAGGGCAGCCAGGGAAAGCCAGAGAGAGGGGGCAAGGGTCAAGGGGTAGCCAGGGAAATGGGGCAAGAAGCCAGTGGTTTTAAAAGAAGCAGTTTGCAAAATAGTTGATGCATTCGTGTTAATTTTCCAAAATTCCCAAGATTCAGGGAAGTTCCATGAGTTTGAAAAATAATTAATATACTTCATTTATTCAGAAAACAGGAAACAATAGGGAAGTTAGCCTAACTGGATAGGGAAAATGTCAGAAGCTATTATTATACACAAGAGCAGGACAATTAGAAAAAATCAAGGTAGTCAAGTAAAGTCAGCAGGGTCTTCTTTCACCACTTTTAACAGTTCTTGGAAGAAATAACATATTTGTGTACAAAAGAGATCTGGTGAATGTATTATTCCAAGATTTCTAGAAGACATTTGATAAGGTGCTGTATCAATGGTCATTGTAAAAAGTAAAATTTATTGCAAGGAGAATTGAATACAAAAGTAGTGAGTGTCATGTTTCAGTTCCATAGAGTATTGGTGAGATTGCATCAGGATGTCGGTTGTGTGGTATTAGTCTCCTTATTTAAGCAAAGATGTTAATGCTGTGGAAACCGTTTAGAGAAATTTACTAGACTTATACTTGGAATCTGTGAGTTGTCTTATGGGGAAAAGTTGGTCAGGTTAGGCTTGTACCTTCTGGAGTTCTGATGAGTGAGAAGTTCTCAATGAAACATAAAAGATCCAGTGGGGTCTTAACAAGAATCTAGAGCGAGAATCTAGAACTAGAGTCACTGTTTAAAAATAAGGGACCACCCACTTAAGACAGATGAGGCAAAAAAAACCTCATGCTCATGTCTTTGGAACTCCCTTCCTCAAAAGGGTAGTGGAAATAGAGACTTTGAATACTTCCGAGGCAGAGGCAGGTAGATACTTGGTAAGCAAAGGCGTAAAAGGTTACACTGGGGTTTTATCAGAAACTGGAGTTGAGGTTACTATCAAATCAGCCATGATTTTACTAAATGGAAGGCAAGGCTTCAAGGGCTGAATGGCCTACAATTAATTAATATGTTTGTAAGTAACCACAGGAAGTGGAGAAGGTGGTCAGCCAATGAAAGTAAGGTAGCAGGTGATCAGGGCTAGCCAAAGGAACTGGGACAGGTAACTGGGGCCAAGTAGAGAAATGGGAACAAGAAAACATTGCTGAGCAGTGGAAGTGGAGAAGATAGTCAGAGGTGAGCAGAGGAAGTGGAGCAGGTAGACAGGGCTGAGCAGAGGAAGTGGAGCAGGTAGACAGGGCCAAGTAATGGAAGGGAAGGGGTAATTGGGGCCAAGCAATGGAAGGGGATGCAGGTAGTCGGGGCCAAACAAGAGAAGGTTGTTGCTCAATCCTTATTCAGATTCTAATCTGTAATAAAAAGGAAAAAAATTAAAAAATTAACATCACTTCATGCAATGCCTAAGTTTGCAAAAACAGTCAGCTGTAAATAATTTAAAGAGATAAATTATCATTCTCAGGTCTTCCTTCCTGTGGTTTGCATGCTGAATACAAAGTAAAGGGCATATATAGACATGCATTTTGTTCTGGTAACATTAATGGGCAGTAAATCAGAGTAGTCACTCATTCCCAATATTTATGCCAGTGCACAATTGTTGATGCCTGAGTACTAAAGGAGAGTTGCATCATTTAATACCTTGAGCTGAAAGGAGGCAACTTGGCCCAAAGTACTCGTGCTTAGATTTTTAAAAATATTGGTTCAATACTCCTGCTCTTTCCCTGCAGTCCTGCAAAACTTTTCAGTTCAAGTACAAGATATATATTCAGTTCCCTCTTGAAACTTGTAACTAAATCCGTGTTCAGCAACTTTGCAGGTTGTATATTCCAGATTATAACAACTCATTGTATAAAAAATTATGCTTGTCCTTTTTTTTACTGCCAGTTATAGTCCTCTTGTCACTGATGTTCCCACCTTTGAAACTGTTTGTCCAAACAACAGAAACGTTCCATAATTCTGCACACACATTTGAAGGCGAGTTAAATTGGTGCATGGGGGAAGAGCTGGCATATTCAGGCAACCTAAGAGTCTGTGTCAAACAAAAGATGCAATTGCATTGGTATTATTCTAATTTAGATTAGTGCTCAGAACTGATTAGACTAATGCTCAGAACTGATATTATTAGAAATGCACGTAAACACAATTACTTGGGCTTGGACAGCAAAATATTAACCTGATAAAAACAGGGGCAAATATCTGAACAAAGGTCAAAGGGGAGGAACAGTTAAACCAAGTATACACGAGAATGGAGTGACTATTGGTTATTTCTATTTTATTTCTATTCGCATTTGGCTTCAAGCTTTCTTTGAGTCATACAACACAGAAACGGAGTCTTTGGCCTGACTCATCCATGTCAACTGAGATGCCTGGCTACCCTGATCCCATTTTCCTGCATCTGTCCCATATCTCTCTGTTCCTTTCATATCCATATATCTGCCCCTCCTCTCACCCATTGCCTCCCCTCACCCGTTGCCCCCCTCTGCCCATCCTCTTGCCCGTTGCTCCCCTCACCTCACCCATTGCCCCCTCTGCCTGCCCTGCCCCCCTCTCCCGTTGATCCCCCACCTCGCCCGTTGCCCACCCTTGCCCGTGGCCCCCTTCTGCCCATCCTGCCCCTCCTCTCATCCGTTGCCCCCTTCTCCCGTTGCCTCCCTCTGCCCGTCCTGCCCCTCCTCGCTCGTTGCCCCCTCACCGTTGCCTCCCTCTGCCCGCCCTGCCCCCTCTCTCGTTGATCCCCCTCCTCGCCCGTTGATGATCAAGGACTTCTTTGAATGTTGTAACCAATACTGCACTAATTATCATCAATTTGACAAAGAATCCCACTACCTGATCATTCCTTGCATGTAAGTATATTTATTAAGCTTCCCCTTTACAGGTCTTCCCAAGGTTACAATAAGGTTACGTTCAAGAGAACTGTTCATAGCCCAAACAATTCATGTTGGAAATGCAGCAGCCCAACAATATATTTAAATAAAAACATCAGTTAACCAAGGACAAAGTGTAGTTAAACTAGTGTGTTTAACTCAACCATTCAGATTTCTATTGCAAAATACAATGATACTGCCATGAACTGAGTTCCTACATAGCAGAAGATGCCCCACAATGGTCGGCAAATTCATCCTGCCAGTCTCCCAAACACTCGATTGTATGTATGGGCTGTCCATAAGTTGAATGTTCATAACCTGGAGGGTACCTGTATGCATATTATGTTTTCTCCACTGTGGCGTGTGTGGTGTCTGTGTGTGTGGTGGTGGGGGGGCAGGGGGGGTGGCGGAGTGGAGAAGAGGGGTTTGGTGATGATAGCCCATAGTATTGATTTTGCAACTGCAAGGATTATGGGGATTGGGCAGAAAATTGTAATTGAATCCAAAGTTTAGATTAGTCATGACAATAGCAGAGAAGGTTGCAGGTGCCTTAAATGCCTTTTCCTTCTTTTACTTCTTGTGTTCTCATGGGAACATTGCTACCTTTTCTGGATCATACTCCCTATGCTGAGAGTTGGATGAGGAAAATGATATGTGGAAACTGCAGATTAAGTCTCCAGCCTCAAAGGAACTGTATGATCCCTTAAAGAACTTTAAATATAATTAGACTTTTGTCAAGAGACGTTCTCCTTCCAGCTGCACGTAATAAAATGGCAAAGTTCAAAGGAAGTAGTTCCTAAAAAAGACAGAGAGTTAAAGACCTGCAAGATACACAGGTCTTGTTTTATATTGTGGACTTCAAAAAACACTTCTTAAAGAATGGAGAATCAAAATGATAGGACATTGGATGAAACTATATACATATTCTCTAAAGTTGACATCAGATATGGCCCTAGCAGAAATCACCTGAAAGTGTGAGACATAGACTTTGGATTCAAAGGATTTGTAGATTCAAATCCCATTATTGGGACTCATGCATGTAATTTGACATTTCACTGAAGCATTGGGGAGTGGTGCACCATCAATGGTGCTGTCTTTTAGATAAAAAGCCTCTGTAGTCCTGTCAGATATAAAACATAAAAGAATGCAAAGCACTCTTCACAGAAGAGGAGCTCTTACATGAATGCATCAACATGCAATAAGGCCAAAAATCTAATTTCAGGCTTCCTGGTTTTGGGGTACAGGCAGGCAATTCACTGCTGCTCTTGCATTCATGTCGGCTGTAACCAATTATGATGGTGTAATGATGTAACTGGCCACATATTCAGTTGACAATGGTTGAAAAATAAACACTGGTAAAGAAATTCTATCAAATCTTACCAATTTTTCTTTGCATGTAATTGAGCAAGAGCCTCTAAATTGTCATCAAAAAGATCTGTTGTTTGGAAAGGAAGAAGGGATAGGTTGAGTGATTACAGACTAGTTCAGCGTTCAGATAAATTACTGAAAAAAATTTGAGTAACAGTTTAAATATCAATTAAAAAGGAAGAGATTTGTCAAAAGATGGTTTACCTTCATGGAATCAAAGGAGAGGTAACAAGAAGGGTCAATAATGGCAATGCATTTGATCTGTCTAAGTGGATTTTACCAAGTTATTTGGCTATATGTAGCAGATTGATCAGGAAAGTCAAAACAAAACAACACAGGTTCAAGGAAAGTGGCAAGCTGGATCAAAAATGTGAAGCAAACATCCTGTGGTGTTTTACAGACTAGAAGGCTGTTTGTAGGGCTGGGGAGCAGGTGGTATGAGTGTAGTTAATGGTAGTGATCCACAAGTCTTTTTCTACTTATTCAGTTTTTATCACTGCTTTAGACTTACATTTAGCGAGCATGGTTAAGTGTCTGTAGCAGTAACAAATATATTGGTTGATATGAGGAGGAAAGCTGTACACCACAAGAAGGTGCAGTTTTAGATCTGGTAAATGTAAGGAGATAGAATTAATTAATGATCTCATAGCAAAGAATCCCATGGAAAAAGTGGTCATAGCATGGTAAGATTCCAAATTCTGTTTGAGGGTGAGAAACATCAACTGAAGCTAGTATTTCTGGATGTAAAATAAAGCCTATTACAATGGTGAAAACAGAGTTTCTTAATATACAGTACACTGGGAAAATAGATTAAAGGATAGGATGTCAGATCAGCAATGGCAGGCATTTCACGAGATATTCCATAAACTACAGCAAAAGTATATTTGGGTGATGAAGAAAGGCTCTACAAGATGGATGCAAATCAAGCTAAGTCGAGTTTATTGTCATGTGCGCAAGTACAGTGAGGCACAGGTACAATGAAAAACTTGCTTGCAATAGCATCACAGGCACGTAAATTCTGTAGCCAACTAAGGAAGCTAGGGATGGTATCAAATTGAAAGAAAAGACATGTTGCAGAGGTTAGTGGTATGTGAGATGATTGTTCTTGTTTAGAAACCAGCAAAAGATGAGCAAAACAATTAAAAACAGAAAGAGAAGAGAGTGTATGAGAATAAACCACCAAATAACATAAAATAGACAGCAAGAACCTCTGTGGGTAATATAAAATGAGAGTAGCTAAAGTAAACATTGGTCCCTTAGAAGATGAGTCTGGAGAATTAATGATGGGAGATTGAGAAATGGCAATCACTTTATATTGGTCTTCACAATAGAAGATACTAAAAGCATCCCAATAATATATAATCAAGGGGCTATTAAGAGAGGAACTTACAACAATCTCTATGAACAGACACAGTATGGCAGGCACGGTAGAGTAGCAGTTAGTGTAACACTATTACAGTGCCAGCGACCCGGGTTCAATTCCCACCGCTGTCTGTAAGGAGTTTGTACATTCTCCCCTGTCTACGCGGGTTTCCTCCGGGTGCTCTGGTTTCCTCCCACATTCCAAAGACGTACGGGTTAGGAAGTTGTGGGCAGGCTATGTTGGCGCTGGAAGAGTGGTGACACTTGCGGGCTGCCCCCAGAACACTCTACGCAAAAGATGTATTTCACTGTGTGTTTCAATGTACATGTGACTAATAAAGATACTTTATCTTAACTTATCTTAATACGAGCCAAAATTATAGGGTCAAAGGCCATCAAGACTGTCAGAAAATGCTGGAAATACTTAGCAGTTCAGGCAGCTCTTTATGATGTGGTATGTACGTCACCCTTATTTCAAGGGGACTACAACATGAAGGATAGAATTTATGCAAAAGTTGTACAAAGCTCTGCTTAGACCATATCTGGTTTATAACTTCTAGTTTTAGTCACCACAATTCTAGAAAGACACATGTGCCTTGGAGGGGGCATCTTCAAATTTCACCAAAATGATACTTGGCTAAAAAAAAGTTTTAAACTATTCCATGGTGTATGGGATATTAATTGACTATCAAATTAGGATATTTAAGAATGACTGAGAAGCTGAAAGAATAATTCCTATGGTGGAATATTTCAAACATTGAGGCATAAACTAAAATTAGGTCAACCAGTAGAGAAGCCAGGAAACATTTTTTTCAGGCTGAAGATGGTGGAAATCTGAAAACTTCTACTCCAAAAGCCTGTAATGACTAAAATCAGTTAAAAATATCAAAACTGAGTATTAGATCATTTACGTTAGAAAAGAGTTTTAGGAGATTTGGAACCAAGTCAGATACACAAGCTAAGACTAATTATCAGTCTTGATCTAACTGAATGTCGGAACAGATTCAAAGAACAGAATAGCCCACTCCATTTACCATGCTCAAATATACTGTTTTCAGCTGTGCATTGTGGCAACATTGTTCACATGTAGGCAGCAGGCTCCTGGAACAGACACTATTCCAAGCTCTGTCATGGTAAGATATTACTAGGCAGACGGGAAAAGTCAAGGATGTGCTGAAAGCCTCCTTGAAGAAATGCAACATCTGTATTGACTTCTGGGAATCTCTAACCAATGACTGTTCAAAGTGGAGAAGCAGGATTCAAGATGGTATTGAGAACCTCAAGGCCATGCATCAGGAGTACAGAGAAGCAGCGAAGAAGCAGACCACCTCACTCACAACCCATCCACTCATCCACCCCACATGCTGCACCTGCGTCATGCACGGAACAGTCTGTAGTTCCCACACTGGCCTCATTTGCCACCCCTGCACCCACAAAGTTGGACTGAAAGGAAGTCATTCTCGATGCCTAAGAGGAAGACAGCTGTGAGACAAAAATGCTTAGTACTTAGGACTGTTTCAGTAAAGATCAGGGACAGCAATAAATTTATTACAAAAGCTATGTACTACAGATGCTGCAAGTCTGAAATAAAAATGCTGGAAGTATCAATATAAGGCAGATCATGTACCAAAAGGTACTGTAAAAATAAACTGAGGTGCAAGAGTGGGCGTTTGGGTGGAAAATGAGGAAAAGAGATTATCTGAGAAAGGGTTGAAGACTGCAGAGATTAAATGTCAAATGGATGAAGGTGTATGAGAAGAAGGAATTATATTTAGAGAAGCAAGGGAATAAAAGATGGGTCAAGAGGTGATTAAAATCATTTTCTGAAATTTATCATCTCAGATTTATGAACATTTAAAACTATAATTATGAAGTCATAATTTAAGACCTGTACGTGTATTGGGAGAAAATCCATTGTCAGGAAGGAGAGGTAGCCAGATTTAGTTAACAAGCCACCTTACTGAATCATGTAAAGGGAACATACGAGACCATCCAGAAGTGACCAAAAAGTTCAGGATGAGAGTGATATGGAATTATGCACCAATGCCCTTTCACTAAGAAGGGTTTAAAATTAAATTAATTTTAATTAAGACGTTAGATCATTTGCTTCAAAATGCTTTAACAACACCTTGTCTCAGATAATTATATGTTTACCACTATGTATTTGAGAAGCATGCTAAAAATGCTTGCAAGTTAAAGTTACAAGGCTGACCTACTGGTGTATCCCAATGTGCAATTAAATACTTGACATAACAATGCTATAAAAATTTTTGTAAATAGAATTCAGCTTGATTTTTTCCTAACTTTTCCTGATATGTTTTTTTTTCTTGTTTTCTTCCAGAGGCCACTAATTTGGGCTATTTTGAGCCGACCTCTACCCAATAAAATGGTTGCCCAGTTCTGCAGAGCCTACTTTGGAACTCAGTCTCTGCTTGACTTGATTACCTTTGCTGGGTGATGCACCACACGAACTCAGTCTTCCAATCACCACTAACAATCACAACACTGATCAGTCTCTCTACAGCCAGTTAGATGTTTTGAGTCATAAATGGGGCTGAGCATCTGTAGCATGTTTCTTGCAGCACTATCTGGGAAACAATATTATTGTGAGACAGTTGTTTTGAGTGGCAATGTCAGTTTTTTTCCTTCATGAGACAGGACATCACTGGACTACTCTGGCACAATTCTGAACATGCAACTTACAGAATGTCTCCAAGTGACTGGTGCCACTGAATCCAAGAGAATGGACATCTAAAATAGTTAATTCAGTATTTTGGACAATGTATGCATAAACAAATTCTATCATAGTTAAACACATAAAAGATAATTACTACTCACTAAAATACTTTGTAGCATGATTGATAGTAAAGATTTGATTTTAAGAAGTCAGCAATCAGTGATCCTTGGTTCAGTGGTGGTACTTGTGTCTCTGAGTCAGAAGGCCATGGGTTTAAGTCCTACTCCAAGAACTGGTTGCATAATTTCAGTTGTGATATAGATACGGTCTTTCAGTTTCCTAAAATTCTGCCTATTTTGTTAGGTACATAGATAAGATCTCATTAGATTATTTAAAGAATTGGGACTTTCCACTATCTTCCTAGTACATTACCCACATTCATCCCTTTATTCATACCTTCTTTACCTATTTTTAAGATCATTTTATCCAGATTCATCCCCTATACAAAAAAATCATACCACTTTAAAATCTTATCCATGCCCAATTAATCCTTTCAACCAGAGAAGCCAACAATTATCTTTTAGAAAAACAAATTCTCAGATCATCCCTCTGACTGCTGTTTGAAAGAACTTGTTAATGTGCCAATATGTTGCTCTCATTTTCAGCAGCAACTTTTCTTGACTGTGTAATATGCATTTTGGTATGTTATGTAACATTGCTAAATATATGTAATATTGTTTTTTAAGAATACAAGAAATAGGAAGAGGAGTTGGCCATGCAGCTGCTCGAGCCTATGTCTATACCATCATTTATGGCTGATCTTCTACCTCAGCACTATTTTCCAGCTTTTTCCTCTAGAAATGTATTGACCTCCCCTTTGAATACAATCAATGACTGGAATCCTTTAATCCTGTGTGAAGAAATTTCTCCTCATTTCAGTGTTAAAAGACCTACTACTTATTTAGAGCCTGTGACCCCTAGTTCTAAATTCCTCAGCCAAGGAAAGCATTCTATCCATCCTGCCCAGCTCTCTATGAATTCCATCAATTTTATGTGCAACTTTCATTCTTCTGCATGCTAGAGAACAGAAAACCTGGCCTACTCAGCTTCTTGTAATAAACGGATTTGCCATCCCAATCCTTGCTGCGCTCCACAGCAAGTGTATCCTTTTTTATGTAAGGGGACCAAAATTACCCACAATAGTCCAGGTGTGGTTTTCCTTACTAAGAAGAAAAAACAGGTAAATTTCAAATCTTTTTTCTAATTTCAATAGACCTTTACAAAGTTCCTGAAGATGTGATATATACTACACAATAATGATGTACATTATTTATATTAGAACAAAACCAAAAGCAATCAGGTAATCTCAGCTAACAAGACCTTTAAGTTAATTTTACAGTTTACTGTAAATATGGCCTTCAATATACTATTGCAAATATTGTTGTGGAGATCTCGCCAGCAGGTGCAGTTGTTTCCAGTTCCTCAAGCACTGAGCGGCGGTGTTCGTGGCTGCTGGAAGCAGGTAGTTTCTCCGCAGGACGCAGGTCTGTTGTTTCACGCGTAACTGCTCGGTTTAAGGTGGGATTTCCGCTTTTAAGTAGCAAGTTTGACGGAGAGGTAGAGAAAGAGTAGGCTCACATTCCGCCCCTCCCCTGTCCTCATCCCTCCGCTCTGGTGAACAGTCAATCAGTACCAGCAACAGAAACATTGACAGGGACCGGCGTCCATCATACGCCAATACAACCCCTTGATTTCACTCTCAACACGCAGACCTTCCTAACGGTTGCAGATCAGGAAAGGAGAACTTTGACAGCAAGAAATTACATGATCTATTTCGTTTGCATTGAAAATACAAAACCGAAACGGGGGAACTACGTTTTGTTTTCAGGCACGCAATACACCTGTGTACACCTGGTGGGTTTGCAGCAATTCCACATGAAACCAGATGTGACACATGGACACTGCGTTGCTGCCACTCAGACAGTGACGGGGTTGGGAGGGGGGGGGGGGGGTAAGGAGCGCCGCCCACGTGGCACGGTGCGACCCCCCCGGTTGATGACGTCACAAAGGCCAGTAATTCCACGCGGCTATTGTGGTTACGAAATAAATCATTCATAAATTGCATCATGTCAGCCCAGAAAAAATAATTACACTTAATTTTAAACTGTTGAGCGTACAATGCATTATTGCTCCTGAATGATATTTATTAAGAAGAATCTCTCTTTAAATTTATCCCTGCAGAGTCTGTGAACTTTCCCGTTGAAGTCTCCTACATCTTTTGAAACAAGATGGAACTTTACTTCAATGCAGCGAGGATATAAAAGTCGCTCGCTGTAATCAAATGGATGACTTAATAAAAATCGTAATTATCAATGTTAACAATCTCTCGTTTTTCGATACCTATGTTTCAAATTAAATAACACCGGAACAATGTCTTCCCAAGTGGACGTGACAACAAAAAATAAGACATCCGCAAATGAATTGTGCATGTAAACGTTAAAACGAGGTATCAGTTAATAACGATGTTAAAAAGAGAAATGCAGCATCGCAAACTGGAGCCCTGCTCTTCGTGGGAAATGCTGACAAAGGCTGCGCCTCCGCAAATTGCGGGTGCGGTGCAAGAATGTTGATTGTCACAAAATCGAATCTTGGAGGCGAGAAGCGGGAATAGAGAAAAATGGTTTTGTGTTTATCCCGCCAAGGACAGTAATAAAGAGCGGCTATCACTCAGCTTCCCACCTAGCATAACTGCTGTTTTCTCAAAGAGAGAGGTCGAGAATAAGGAGTAAATATTGATCAAGAGACCGGAAAGACACTCGCTTCTTAAAAATGCAGTGGTATATTTAATATATAATAATACACTCAGTGAGAGAGAGAGAGAGAGAGTACAACTTTATTATTCCAAGAAAGCACTCTACAACAAAAAGCAACTCCTTCAATCTTAGAGCAAAACACGACAGAATTGCTTAGAAATCACACACAAAAATCATTTTTCGCGGGTTAGATTGAGCCTGTCAAGAAATCGGACTCGGCAGTTCCATGCATAATTTAGTTTTTCGCATAAGACGTTTTCTGATAACAAACACACATCTAATGACGTTTCCCTTCTTTGCTGGAATAAATTGGAGAATTTAGTTGCAACCATCTACAGTTGCTTAACACTCACATATAACTAAGAGCACAACGTACAAATGTTTTTGTCTCCGTTTTCAAAGGGACACTGCTGACACCAGGAGACCTAACTGAGAAGCTTCAGAACTCTCTAAGATGTCTTTATTAGTCATATGTACATGAAGACACACAGTGAAATGCATCTTTTGCATAGAGTGTTCCGGGGGCAGCCCACAAGTGTCGCCACACTTCTGGCACCAACATAGCATGCCCACAACTTCCTAAGCCATACATCTTTGGAATGTGGGAGGAAACCGGAGCACCCGGAGGAAACCAACGCAGTCACAGGGACAATGTACAAACTCCACACAGACAGCGCTGGAATTGAAACCAGGTCACTAGCGCTGTAATAGCGTTACACTTTCCAATATCTAGAGTGCACAAGCTAACAAGGAGTCTACCTTTTCACCATTTAACTACCTGAAATATCCATACAATGAGTGCTTCAGTGGCCACACTACTGGCCACATTCCATTATTGAAGGCATCAGTGAAGAGTGCCCAAGAAGACTTGGTTGGGGCCTCAGAGCAAGAGGCTAATCCCTGTCCATCAGCAAAGAGCCTATTAACACAGCCTAAACATTCTTCAGCGACTGCACATTCTATCAGGATTCTCTGATGAGCAAAGTATTCACAAACTCAGATTCTCCAAGGCTATCATCACATAAATATGCAAAATGCCGTTATGGTCTAGAGCCTTGTCTGTTCTTTTCACTGAGATCAAAGTCACTTTCTCACCCACAGCAGGGGGATTCTGTGTCTCCCTACTTGCTGCTTACTTGGGTATCAGAGAGATCACCCAGGCACAGTATTTCTACAGAAATGAATTCATATACGTGATTTCATTGAAGTCCCTCTATGCTTATAGTAAATGTCACAGTATGGATTGGATGCATGCTAGGTTGCTGAGGGAAGTGTTGGTGGAGAATGTAGAAGGACTTGACATACACTCTTCAGCTGCAAAAGGGGTGTAGGAAAATGGCAATATGTTACACACGTTCAAAAAGGAGTGCAAGGACACATCTAGCAACCATAACCTAGTGAGTTTAACCTAGAGGAAGTTTCTAAAACCAACAAATGATCAGAAAAAAAAGCACGGAGAAATTCAAGTAAATAAAGGAGCACTAATACAGATTTAGTAAGGGCACTTCATGTTTGAGAAACATTGATTTACTTGATGAAAGAACAGAGAATGGAATGCAGTAGATGTGTGTATCAATTTTCAGCAAGCATTTAAACTCTCACATAAAAGACAGTTAGCAAAAATTGAAGTTCCTGGAATGAAAGGCTAAGTGACAAGCTGAACAAGAAATTGGCTTAAGGATCTGGTCCTCTAGCAATTTATTGGGAACATGGAGACACTGCTGTGGGGAAGGATGGTACTAGGACCATGGAACATGAATCTCCTGTTTTCACTCACAGCAGCAGGGGAGTTGTTTTTTTAGACTAGAAAGTAATGTACAGTGATGTTTCCTGATGGATTAATGCGAGAACCACAGTTTTTATGTATTTTAGTGACTTGGCCATGGCTGTGCAGAAAAATACATGAAAATTTGCAGATGATACCAAGCTTGGAAGTGTAACAAATTGTAAGACAGCTGGTAATGGACTGCAGGACAACATACATAGGTGAGCAGGATGGGCAGACACTGGAGTTTGAGGTGATACATGTTGATGGAAAGACTGAGGAGAGACAATTTTGACTAAATGACAACATCCTAAGGAGTGTGCTGAAACAGATGACTCAATGGCTGAATAGCTACCTTTTATGACAATTATTCTATGACTGGTGCAGAAATGAAGGTGGTGGGAGAAAAACCAAAGCTAATGCTCAATACCTAAGCAGGACCAAATTTGACAGTACAGGGAATGGGCTGTGGTTTGTCACTAGATCAGAAGAAAAGGACAACACAGGTTTCAGATTCCTGGATGGCTTTGTTTCAAATGAGTTTTGTAGCAAAAAGTTCATTGACTTCAGAACAAGGATTTCATTGGGGCAATTTACAGAAGGCCACTGATGAATTTGCATGATAAAATGTCTGGTGCATTATGAGGCCATCTATAAAGTCATAATTCAATATTGAGCATAGAAAGGTCCAGACCTTCCTTTCTCAAGACAGTGCATGGAGCTTGAAGATCATTCTGCTCATCATTGAACTACATGTGGTTACTTTTGGACCTAACCATAATGGTGTCTTTTGGCTGTCTCAGCTTTAACTGCAGTGCATGTAGAAACCATCCAATGTTTGGGTGTTACAGTGGATCAGACTGCTGCCATCACAACTCTGCATACCAATGTTAAAAGAGGCCTGAAGGGTAACACAGTATCTCAGGATTCTGTCCTCCAGCAATTTATTAAGAACATGGAGGCGCTGCTATGGGGAAAGATGATACTAGGTCCATGGGATATGAATCTGCTGTCTTCACTCACGGCAGCAGCCTTGATGATCTCACTTCCTCTATTCGAAGCCCAGAGGTTGTCCTTCAAGCCTGTATGGTGTCTCCTCCACTGAAACACACCAGCTATCCTGCAGCCATTGGGGTTTTACTTACAAAAGAAATAAACAAGGGTGATTTAGTTGCAGCATAATGCTTGAATTACTGGATTAGAAATAAAGCAGCCTGGAGTGAAAATCTGCAGACAGGAGTTTAAATTCCCATGGCAGCTGTGGAGCTTAGATTCAGATTATTAAATAATATACAGTATGTTTTTTAAAAAGCTGGCCTTATTAACAGTGACAATTAGAATTGGCAGATTGTCAAGATCATCTGGTTTTCAAGGAAGGGTATCTACCAGCCTTATCCAATATGGTCTAAGTGATGTAATTGACTCTTAATTACCGTCTGAAATAGACTAGAATGCCATTAGGTTAAACCAAGAATTGCTACATTAAAACACAATCAGAATGAATTATAAAATCTGCATTGACAAAAGCACTGTCTATGGTCAAGGCAAGGTCACTCACTCCCAGGCCAGTCAATCTCATCAAGTCCTCTTCGAAAACAGCTGAGGAATTTTATCTACATTGGGAGAGGTACCTCACAGACTTGTCAAACAGCAGTTTGATGAAGTTGTACACATAGCCAAAGCTCCATATTCCTCCATTACAATCTCTGAATATATCCTGTCCCACCACCAAGGGGTGGCAGCACAGCTAGGGATGTATGCTAGAATTTAAGTTTGTAAACATTTGGAGGGGCTCTCATGTGAGTCCTTAATGTTATCTGGCAAACATGTGCATGTACATCAGATCGTCATTGAGGGGCCACCCCTTTGGACATATCTGGGCACAGTTACAACTGAGCCAACGGAAAACTCTGGACCAACCAATCGTTCATTTCAGAAAGGGGAAGTTAGAAGTCATGTGCCAGTTTTCATTGGTGGGTTTGCAGCAGAGAGAGTTGGCGGCTTCAAATTCCTAGGCATAAACATCTTGGACGACCTGTGCTGGGCCCACGAAGAAGGTATGCCAGCGCGTCACATTAGACGCTTAAGGAGATTTGGCATGTCATCAAATACTCTAATAAACTTCTACAGGTGCACCATAGGAAGTATCCTGACTGGTTGCATCATAACCTGGTATGGCAATTCCAATGCACAGGACACAAGAGACTGCAGAAAGTAGTAGACACAGCCTGATCCATCATGGGCACAGCCCTCCCCACCATTGAAAGCATCTACATGAGGTGCTGCCTCAAGAATGTTGCGTCTATCACCAAGGATTGCCACCATCTGGGCATGCCCTCATCTTGCTGCTACCATTGGGCAAGAGATACAGAAGCCTGAAGTCCCACACTACCAGATTCACGACAGCTACTTTCCTACAATTATTAGGTTCTTGAACCAACCTGCACACCCTAATCCTACCTCAACATTAGACTACTACTGACCACCTCCTGCACTACCGTGGATGTGTTTCTAATTGTGTTTCTTGCACCAATGTCCTGTTTATGCACAGTCTTTTTCTTCAATCTCTTGTATAATTTATGTACAATTTATGTAGAATTTATGTTCTGCGTATTCTCTGAATCCATGTGTCTGTAATGCTGCTGCAAGCAATTTTTTCATTATACTTGTACCTCACCATACTTGTGCATACACTTGACTTGACAATGAGGAGTGCAGAAAGGCATGCCAGGAGCAAAAATAGGCAGATCTAAAAATGTGGTGCCAACATGCTGAAGGTTCAACAAGGGACTACGTATCTGCTAAGTATCAAAAATAGGATGCAACAGACAGAGTCAAATGATCCCACAACAGATCAGATTAAAGTTCTACAATCCTGCAACATTAGGTTATGGAAAGAGGTGGAATTAAACCGCTAACAGAGAGGAGGATATCTCTGTTCTGGAAGAGGATCTCTTCCAGAACATCCCTGTCCTTAAGAATGGCAGGCCACAGGATGTGTGTTATCTAGAGTTTACCACCATCACCACCAGACACATATTCCCCTCCTCCCCTTTCAGCATCTCAAAGGGATCACTTCCTTCATGACTCCCTGGTCCACTTGTCCATTCCTACTTACCGCTCCCCATTTTATAACACTTTGCATGCAACCACAGGAAATGTAATACCTGTGCTTTCACCTTTTCACTTCCCATCATCCAGTGACCCTAATAGTCTTTCCAGTAAGTCAGTGATTCACTTGCAATTCTTCCAATCTAGTGTACTGCATCTGGTATTCCCAGTACGGGCTCCTCTACATTGAAGAAACCAAACACAGATTGGGTGATAGTTCTGCAGAGGACCTGTGCTCAGTCCTTCTGGTTGCCTGCGACTTTCATTCATCATTCCACTTTCACCTCTGACTCTCTCTGTGGCCTTCTGTACTGTTCCAACAAGGCCCAACACAAGCCCAATTCACAACACCTCATTTTTAGCCTTGGCACATTGCAACCTGCAGGAATTAATGAAGGCACAAGAGATTCTGCAAATGCTGGAATCTGGAGCAACACACACAAAATGCTGGAGGAATTCAGCAGGTCAGGCAGCATCTATAGAGGGAAGTGAACAGTCGACAGTTCGGGTCAAGGCCCTTCATCAGGACTGAATTCATGAAGAATTCTCTAATTTTAAATTACTTATTCTTTCTTCCTGTGGTTATCAGGACTGGTCGTTTCTGACTGCAATCCCCTTTTTTCTTTCATTTGTGGAGTCTGGCCTGTACACAGATGTTACAACATTAGCAACACATTACACAGACAAAAGGAGTTTAACTGCTCTTTAATTGCTGCATTATTTCTCCCCATCAGGAAAATTTCCTGTGGTCTGCTCATTGCCTTCCTCCACCTTCTCTGTTACCCAGACTAAATTGTTTCTCTCTTTCTCAGTTCTGATGAAGGGTCTTTGACCTGAAACATTAACTGTTTCATTTTCCACAGGTGCTGTCTGACTTGCTGGGTTTTTCCAGCATTTTCTGTTTTTATTTCAGATTTCCGGCAGCTACAGATTTTTCGATGTTAAAGAGAGCATGTTGTCCTCCATTGCAACATTAGAGTCAAATCAGCAATGCATGCTGATAGTCGTCACAATCTGCCTGCTCTAGTTTCTTAAAGTAGGTATTCAGTGCACACAATTTAAAGGCCTCACCAAAATGGGATCCAGTGTGACCTATGCCATAAACGCACACGCACACACGCACGCACACACACGCACATTATGTTGGAAGCAATTCAACACCCGTAATGTTGTTTAGAATATTAGGGTTGGATGGGATTTGAGGGATTGGGTGTCAGTGGGATATGAAGACAAGGAAGACATTTTTAAATTTAATCTGTTGGGGGAATGTGAACCAACATGGGTTAACAAAACAGGGATGACAGGCACATAGATCTTGGTGCTGGGCAGTTTATGAAATGTTAGGGATGGAGTCCAGCAGGATGACCTACTTTGATTTCGAGTCTGGCAGATTTTGTCTTCAAAAGGTTCTTTGATTTTACCCTTTCTCATTTCTGTTTTCCACAGAACAAATTCCTCCAGGATTGCTGTGTTCATAACTTTTTTTGATCGTTCTTGAGTTTCACCGTTTAGTACTGTTGCTCGAGGCGTTGGCTGTCTAAGCCCTGTGCAATGTAATTCCTTCCTTAAAATCTCCTCACCTCATTACTCTTCTCCCTCACTCTCACTTTAGAATAGGAGCAGTAGATCATTCGTCCCCTTAAATCTTTTACACTATCCTATCTCGTTTAAGAATCTTCTCAAAATAGTAAGATTTTGGTCACAAATTTTAATATTTCCTTATGTCCATTTGGTGTGATAATTGCTGCTGGTAAAATACTTTGGAAGGTTTTGGTATGTTTAAGGCATATGTAAATTAATGCTGATGGATGGAAAACATTGGAGGACAATGAATGATCAATCATACTGAATGGTGTTGACAAATGAACAAAGAAGGATAAAGCCTTGGAGAAGATGTAGCTTCTGAAATTAGGTGAAAATTAATGTTGTGAGAAGCCAGACCTAAGCATCAAATAAGTTGTTATAAGAGGAATGCTCATATATCTGGGATGAAGCAATATTCAAAGATCTTGGAAAGGATAATTGCAGTTGAGGTTGACACTGGTAAGATTGGAGAGGTTTTTTTTCCAAAAGGGGCATGTTAAAAATGGGTTTGAAGAGGAGAGGTGTCATATCTGAAAAATGTGGACCACTTGCAGTGTCAGCTAACAAAGGGTCTAGAACAAAAGATGTAAGTAGTCAGCAATTGAAGGGGAAATGGATCAAATAAGATTTGAGTCTTAATTTGATTGATTTTTCAGATCAAAACCAATGTTTCCATTATCTCTACAGACATCACTTGATACACTTGGGATGTAGCTCATTCAGTCCAGGGTTTTTAATGTATTTTAGTTGCACTATTTCTCCAGTACTTCATTACTCTCAATTTCTACTCTGTTCTTCTTCTCTCCTACTATGAAGATAGAGGGCAAATATTTGATTGATGTATCTGCTATTTTCTTCTGCATCATAATTTCTCTTATCCTTGCTTCTAAGGGATCCACTTATACTTTGGTGGGTCCCTTAGAAGGGATCTTACTCCTTTTACATAATTGTATAAGAACCCGTAAGTTGAGTTAATATTTCTTGTTTGTTTACTAATTTCCTTTCTATTGTTTTTTTTCTTATTTTGCTATTTTTTGAAATCCTCCCAATCCAAACATTCACAACTTATTTTGGCAACTTTTAAACCCTTTTTTTTAACATCATACAAAAGGTTTTCACATAAAATAAGGACACACGGGGCTGCATGGGTCCTTATTTTAGCATAGGTAGATGTTTGGTTAAATGATAGAAAACATATTGGCAAACTGTTACAATTGGGTGGCTCCAGTGATCAGTCCTGTGTGGTCAGCTTGTCACAATTTATATTAATGACCGAGAGGAATAAACAGATTGTAACAATTCCAAGTTTGCTACAAGCACAAAGCAAGGTGCAGAAGTGAGTTGTGAAGATGAAGCAAGGGGACATGGAGACAAAGGGCCAAGCAAATAGGTAAGAAAGTGGCAAATGGAATACAGGGTTGGAAAATTTTGAAATTATAGATTTTGGGAAGAATAATAGATAAATAGAATATTTTTTTAAATGGTGAGACACTAGCAAATGTTGATATTCAGATGGTTTGCTGGATCATGAGAAATGGAAAGCGAACGTGTATGTATGATAAGCAATTAAAAGGCAAATCACAACATGCTTTTCTCCCCTCCCTTCAATGTAATCTTCTCTAACTCTTTAATCCCCATTTGAGATTCTCAATTTCTGGCCTCTTGCATATCTCCAGATTTATACACTCCACAACTGGCAGTTGCACCTTCAGTTAGAAGTTTAACTCTTGAAATGTAAGTAGATTAGAGTATAAAGTAAGGAAGTCTTGTTCGGATTGTACGTAGCTTTAATGAGACCTCATTTGGAACCACATAGGCAGTTTTAGTCTCCAGATCTAAGGCAACTATAATTCTCTTGGGATCAATGCAGCTCTGTCAGCAAGAATGACATGGATTCTGGTGCATGGGAACACCACCAACTGGAATTTCTCTACCAAGCTGCACCCACCTTGACTTGGAAGTGTATCACCGTACTTTTGTTGTTGCTGGGTTTTACTTCTTCCCCAACAGCATTATCGAAGTATTTTCACCAAAAGGACTATATCAGTTCAAGGAGACAGCTCACCAATACAGTCTCAAAGAAAAGAGGGATGGCAATAAATGCTAGCCCTGTCAGTAATGCCCAGATCCCAAGAAATGTATAACTTTAAAAAAAAGTGGATAAAACTTGCTAGATTTACTTCTGGGATGAGCAGGCCAGACTGACCATCTTTTAATTCTAGTAAACACCAGATGGACCAATGCATCAAGGGCTGGTGGGCAAGTCTTCATCAAAATATTAAATGAGTCAGCAAATGTAATAAATGTCTTCTTCTCATATTTATTCACTCTGGTTTGTATGTGTGATTTATGACATCACTGTATTGCTAATTCATGCAAAGCCTTGTCATTCTAGGCTTTAGCTTAGGCTTGAGCCAGGGCCTATTTGTAGTCCAAGCTTGTCACTGGGGACGAGGGAATTTTTCCTCTGAAACAATATTAAGAATTGGCCTAAACGCACTGGTGTTTAGGAGAAAGAGTAGTGACCTCATTGGCTGTTGCAAGGGCAAGATTGGCTGCTTGATGTTCTGGGGCTTAGATATTGCAAAAGGGATAGGGAGGGAGGTAAAAGAAGGTGGGGGGGGTGTGGCATTGCTAATCAAGGACAGTATCACAGTGGCAGAAAGGGAGAATGTTGTGGAGAGATCGTCTACTGAGCCAGTGTGGGTGGAAGTCAGAAACAGGAGAGGAACAATTAGTCTATTGGGAGTATTCTATAGGCCCCCGCCCACCCCATTAGCAACCGGGACACTGAGGAGCAGAGAAATATGCAGATTTTGGAAAGGTGCAAAAATAACAGGGTTGTTGTCATCGGTGACTTCAACTTCCCCAATATTGATTGACACCTCCTTAGTGCAAAAGGTTTAGATGGGGCAGAATTTGTTAGGCGTGTCCAGGAAGGATTCCTGACACAGTATGTGGACAGGCCGACTAGAGGAGAGGCCGTACTGGATCTAGTACTAGGCAATGAACCTTTTCAGGTGACAGACCTCTCGGTGGGCAAGCATTTGGGAGATAGTGACCACAATTCCCTGACCTTTAGCATAGCCATGGACAAGGATAGGAGCAAATGATATGGGAAAGTATTTAATTGGGGGAGGGCTAATTACAATGATATTAGGCAGGAACTTGGGAGTGTAAGCTGGAAACAGATGTTCTCAGGGAAATGCACAGCAGAAATGTGGAGGCTGTTTAGGGACCACTTGCATGGGGTTCTGGATAGTTTTATCCCATGGAGACAGGGAAAGGATGGTAAGGTGAAGGAACCATGGTTGACAAGAGAGGTGGAACGTTTAGTCAAGAGGAAAAAGGAAGCAAAAATCATTCAGGATTCTTGAGAATTATAAGGTAGCCGGGAAGAAGCTTAAGAAGGGACTTAGGAGAGCTAGAAGGGGACATGAGAAGACCTTGATGAGTAGAGTTAAGTAAAACACCAAGGTGTTCTACATGTATGTGAAGAAAAGGAGGATGACTAGAGTGAGGGTAGGATTGCTCAGGAATAAAGGGGGAAACATGTTGCCGGAGGTGGAGGAGGTAGGGGAGGTCCTTGATGAATACTTTGCTTCAGTGTTCACTAGGGAGAGGGACTTAGACGAATGTGAGGTCAGCGTAGAACAAGCTAATGTGCTAGAGCATGTTGAGGTTAAGAAAAAGGTAGTGTTGGAGCTCCGGAAAAACATTAGGATAGATAAGCTCTCAAGACCAGATGGGATATACCCCGGGTTACTATGAGAAGTGAGGGAAGAGCTTGCTGGGGCATTGACGATGACCTTTGCATCCTCCCTGGCCACAGGAGTGGTACCAGAGGACAGGAGGACGGCAAATGTTATTCTGTTGTTCAAGAAAGGTAATAGGAATAATCCTGGGAACTGTAGACCAGTGAGTCTTACATCAGTGGTGGGCAAATTATCGGAGACGATTCTTATGGACAGGATTTATAAGCCATTTGGAGAAGCATAGTATTATTCGGGATAGTCAACATGGCTTTGTAAGGGGCAGGTCGTGCTTCATGAGCCTAATTAAGTTTTTCGAGGAGGTGACAAAACAAATTGATGAAGGTAGAGCAGTGGATGCGGTGTAAATGGATCTTAGTAAGGCATTTGACACGGTTCCCCATGGTAGGTTCTTTGTGATTTTCATAAATGACTTGGATGAGGAAGTGGAGGGGTGGGTTGGGAATTTTGCAGATGACATGAAGTTGGAGGTGTTGTAGAAAGTGTAGAAGGTTGTCATAGGTTACAATGGGATATAGACAGGATCCAGAGCTGGACGGAGAAGTGGCAGATGGAGGTCAACCCGGAAAAGTGTGAAGCGATACACTTTGGAAGATCAAACTTGTAGGCAGAGTACAAGGTTAATGGCAGGATTCTTAGCAGTGTGGAGGAACAGAGGGATCTTGGGGTCCAAGTCCATAGATCCCTCAAAGTTGCTGTACAAGTTAATAGGGTGGTTAAGAAAGTGTATGGTGTGCTGGCCTTCATTAGTCAGTGCATTGAGTTCAAGAACTGCGAGGTAACGTTGCAGCTCTATAGAACTCTGGTTAGACCACACTTAGTACTGGTTCAGTTCTGGTCACTTCATTATAGGAAGGATGTGGAAGCTTTAGAGAGGGTGCAGTGGAGATTTACCAGGATGCTGCCTGGATTAGAGAGCATGTCTTATGAGGAAAGGTTGAGCAAGCTCAGGCTTTTCTCTTTGGACCATAGGAGGATGAGAGGTGACTTGATAGAGGTGTATAAAATTATGAGAGGCAAAGGCAGAGTGGACAGCCAGCACCTTTTACCCAGGGTGACAATGGCCAATACCAGAGGACATCTATTTAAGGTGAGTGGAGGAGAGTTTAGGAGAGATATCAGAGGTATTTTGTTTACACAGAGAGTGGTGGGTGCCTGGAATGCACTGCTGGGGGTGGTGGCAGACGCTGATACAATAGGGACATTTAAGAGACTCTTAGATAGGCGCATGGATGTAAGAAAAATGGGGGGTTATGGGCTATGTAGGAGGAAAGGGTTAGATTGATTGCGAAGTAGGTTTATATAGGTCGGCTCAACATTGTAGGCCAAAGGGCTCATACTGTGCTGTACTGTTGTATGTTCACTGGGGGAGAAGTGTCAAGGGGGACTGACAGTGTAGATGCTAACAAGTTACTGCTTCACGTTGGAGAATCCAGAAATGTGGGTATGGTCTCAGAATAATGGGTCAGCCATTTAGAAGTCAGCTGACAAGAAATTTCTTTCAGCAGAATGTGGTAAAATCTTTGGAATTTTCTGCTTCAGAAATAATTTTTGGAAATTAGGGCATCTGAGGGTATGGAGAGTGGGTTGCTAAGTGCAGATGAGGCACATGATCAGATGTTGAATGTTGCAGCAGGAGTCCTGCTTTTGTGCAATACGTTTGTAATCTCACCATTAACTTGTCTGGTTAGCTATGAATGGATAATATTTCCAGTGCAGTTTTTATTCAAAGGAATGTGCATCCATTGAGAATTATTGACTTATCATTATAACAACCAGGTTAAAACAAACATATGAAATGAAGATTCATTCCCACTTTACTGTCTTGACTTACTTATTGACTTGATTGCTGGCAATGGTCAAGGATGACTTTCATTCTGATCCCCTGAAAGTCTAATGACCAATTGGCTTCTGTACCCATTTCTTAGCAGTCCATACATCTGGTTATTTTGTGAATCGCATGTCTCATTTCCTTTGTGTGGCTTTTCCCTGTCAATTAATAGCATGCCTTTCTCATGTTTTCAATTCACCTGTAGCATTTAAACATCACCAGATATTTTCATCACAACTTAACTCCAAAAAGCCTGTTTTATAGCTCAACATTACAGGAAGATTATTCTCTTTCCCCACACCATTCAGCCCTTTCTTAAAGGCAAGGAGTGCTGGCAGCTTAGGCTGCCAACTTATGCAGTCTGTTCAATTTTGGGAACGTTGCAGAATTTTGCCCAAAATTAATGTTAATGACAGTGAACTTCACGAAAATGATCATCAGTCGAATTTTGTCTGCCTTTTTTCCTCAGCAACCTTGCACTTTTTTGCCAATTGTAGTATCCTCACAACCATGTTAATTGAAATGGACCAACACCATCTAAGTACTGAATGTTACCCAAATTTTTTCAATGCACGTCCTTTAAAGTCTAGTGGCATCAAATAGAACACCAATGAGTTTCCCTGAAATATGACTGAATTTTACAAGGTTATTTACTAAATACAGTACACCCCTGTATTACAGAGGGGTTGCGTTCCAAGAAAACTCTCCATACCGCAATTTTCTGCAATGCGAATCCTTGATAAAAATTGACAAAAATTGTTGTTTCTTTAACATTTGTGTTTAATTAGTTATTTTTTCTCACATAAAATTCCATAAGAGCAAATTTTTATTCCATATCTCGATTTTTTGGCAGTGATTTGTGAATTCTGTAAGGGTGAATTTCTATTACTTGAACTGCTGTAACATGGGGGTACACTGTATTCCATCTTTCCTATGTCAATCAAATCCACTTCGAGAATTATTTCATTGGTATTTCCTCCTCAGCTTTGATGAAATTGCCTATCATCGTTTCTCCTCAAGTTTATTGACATCTGTGGATCATTTCCTAAAGATACTTGAAATTCTTCATGTAAAATACTTGAAGTACAATCCTATATCATGTCACCATCCATAACAATTTCTGCCTTTACCACAATATCTCTCATGTAATGATATCATGGTAATTACCCTTCCATCCTCTATTTTGATTAACTTTTATATCGTAGCATTTTTAAATCAAACATCAAACACAAAGCCTAAAACACAAGGTATTGAATTATGCTCAATTACTATTATGCACTGGAGCCAGCTAGCACTGTTAAGCATTTCGTTTTGAGCAGTACTCCATATCCTTCAGTAGATGTCACTGAAGTTCTATTTCTTATTGACATTAACTGCTCACTAACATTAAAGGTCAGACAGGAAACACTGCTCCTTTCAGAAGATCACCATTACTCTGTAATGTTTGCTGTGACAGTTTGACAGCAGGGATTAACCAGGCAATGTGTCTCCTGGTTTCAGTTGCAACATAAATGCTTACATGCCTATTGTACACTAAACTACCCCATTAGCTGATTACAATCTTCAGCATATGAAACAGTGATTAACTTGTAGATTTTAAATTGATTTGTTTGTCCATTGTGAAATAATGAAATACACAGCTTCTCTCTGACAGGATTCATTTCAATGTCTTTCACATATATGGAGTTATTAAGTCTAACAGCAGAAACCATGTCCATGCTGATCATTAAGCACCCATCTATACTAATCTATTTACCAACACTTGGTTCATAGCTTTCTATGCCCTTGGCAGTTTAAGTGCTCATCAGATACTTCTTCCATGTTGTGAGAGTATCTCACATAGTGCATTCCAGATTCTAAAGTCTGGGTGAAAAAAATGTTCTTCCTCAGATCCTCTCTGAACATTTCTGTCCCTTACCTTAAAACTATGCCCTCTAGTTTTAGACACCTCTGCAATCGGGAATTTTTTCTTACCATCTACCCTATCTGTGCCCCACTTGCAGGGAAGCTCACTCTTTCTGGAATTTTATGGTTCATGTCAATTTGGGAAAGTGTATGCACCCAGTTATTATTACACTTCAGGTACTCCTGAATTTGCCAGGCAACAGGACCCTAAATGAGCACTGGTTGTTGGCACTGCTATCCTGACTTTTGAGGAGGCAACTTTGGAGATAATTTCTGCATTGATTGCAAGTCCCAAAATTTTGTGGATTCTCATGGACTGAGGGGTAGCAAATGCAACCCTCCCCACCCCCACCACCAATTTAAGAAGGGAAGAAGAGAGAAAACAAGGAAGTTTAGACCAGCTAACTTGATATCAGTTACATTAGTAGTAGGGAAAATGCTAGAATCTATTACTAAGAGATAACAGCACATAGAAAATAGTAAAAGGATTTAGCAAAGTCCATGTGTATTTATGATAGGGAAATCATAGTATGATAAATTTGTTTTAAAGTTGTAATTAATAGAGTTTCTTTACAGTTTTCATTATTCATTTAAAGGATCTAGGTGTCGCTAACAAGGCCAGAATTTATTGCCCATGAGAAGCTGATGATCAGCCATCTTGAACTGCTGCAGTCCATCTGGTGAAAGTACTTCAACAGTGCTGTCAGGAGGGAATTCCAGGATCTTGACCCAGCAATGAAGGACCAGTCAGGATGGTGTGTGATTTGGAGAGGTGTTGTGTGAAAAAGGTTCTTTTGGGATCTTAAAGATGGAGGACTGGACACAGGCTTTGGATCTTAAAAATAGTTTAATCGCAAAGGCAAACGCAGGAACAGAGTGAATGGGAACGAATATACACTCGCACACACACACGCACAGGAGATGGCAAAAGTAAGGGAAATCGCAATGGGGGTGAGATACACACACACACTAAACAAGTTACAACTTATCAAGGGATAAACACTTCAATGCCTGAACACCTTGACCTAGACAAGCATTGGCTCTAACACTCCCTGGAATCTAAGATGCTCCCAAACCTCTTGGTGGTGCACAGTCTTACCAATGGTCTCTGCAGCATTGTTTCACTATTCCTGGGGCAGTCGAAAGAGGAAGAACTAGGAATGTGCAGCACTCTTTATAGTGCTGGAAGGCAGGATGGAGCCAAACCAGACAGGCCAATGGTCAGGCAGGCCCAGGAACAAAGGTGCTCTCCAAGGCCAATCCCTATGCCCCACATCTGATGGGTTGGGGTGGAGTCGAACCTTGATTGACTGTGGTGTCACTTCTGATCCGATAAGCAATGCTGTCCTCCGACCAGAGGGGTCAGTGTTGTCACTGTCACGTGACAGCCATGTGCTTTCATACTACAAGGGGAACCTGCAGGTGGTGGTGATCTACTACATCTGTTGCACAGGTAGCAGATTTGGGAGTTGCTGTTAGAATAGCAATGCATTTTTTTTAAGGTAGTACACATTGCAGCCACTGGTGGATGGAACAAATATTTAGGATTTGTCATAAACGATGTCAAGCTTCTGGAGAGTTGTTGGAGCTGCACTGAAATAGGCAAATGGAGCATATTCCCCAATGCTCTTAACTTAGGCCTGATAGATGGTGGAAAGGCTTTGGATATCAGGAGGTCAGTCACTCATAGCAAGATATCAGTCTCTGGCCTGTTCTTGTAACCAGGTATTATGTGGCTGACTCAGCTGAGTTTCTGGTCTGTTGTGACCCCAGAATATTGATAGTGGGGCACTTGACAATGTTATTGCCATTGAACTTCAAGGGTAGTGGCTAGACTCTCCCTTGTTAGAGGTGATCATTGCCTGGCACAGCTGTGGCACAAATGTTACTTGCCACTTATCAGCTCATGCCTGAATGTTATCTAGGTCTTGTTTAATGGGCTGCTTCAATTGCTGAGGAGTTGTAAATGGAATTGAACAATCATCAGCAAATATCCCCACTTCTGATCTTGTTATAGAAGAAGGGTATTGTGAAGCAGCTAAGTGGAACTCCTGCAGTGATGTTCTGGGGCTGGGATGATGAAGGTATCTTTCACAATTTAATATACCAATATTTAATGCACCTTTCCATGTATAATGTAGGACTGCAACTATTGAAGTGTTTTACCTTTCATCCTCATTAATCAGTTTTACAAGAGTTCCTTGATGCTAAACTTGGTCAAATATTGCCTTGAAGTCAAGAATAGCCACTCAAATTACACTTTTTGATTCAAACCTGGATAGCCATAAGTAGGTGCCACTTGAGAACACAATAGATAAATCAGTTGATGTGTATAGGGACTTTCAGAAGGCCTTTGATAAGGCAATGAGTATGAAATTCTGAAACAAAATTAGAGTGCAGAATATTGGGGGCAGGGGTAATGTACACAAGAGGACAGAAGATTGGTTAATGGACAGAAAACAGTGTCAGAATAAACAGGGTTTGTTTTTTGGGTTTGGGGGCTGCTTCAGGGATGCACATGGGGCTCTCAGCTATTGAGTATATTAGTAACTGAGCTGAGGAGAATAACTACTAATATATTTAAGTTTGTTGATGATACTAAGCTGGGTGGCAGAGTAAGCTGGGGGAAAGATGCCAAGTTAACTTTGGGGATATGGACAGGTTAAGTGAATGGCCAAAAACATGGCAGATAGAATAGAGTTGTGGAGAAGTGTGATGTTTTACACTTTGACAGAAAAAACAGAAATATTGATTTTTTTTTTAAATGGCGAGAGGTTGAAAGACATTGGTGTTCACAGGGACAAGGTGTCCTTATGGATGAATTACTAACTTTTAGCTGAAATTAGGAAGGCAAGCAGTATGTTGGCTTTTGTTGCAAGAGGATTTGAGTCTGCTCCAGTTGTATAGGGTCTGGTGAGACCACATCTAGGAGGTTGTGTAAAGGTCTGGTATTCCTAGCTGTAGGCAATAAAGGAAATGCATTAAAAGGTTCACCAGATTGATTCCTGGAATGGCAGGTTTGTTGAATGAAAAGAAATTAACCAGAATGGCATTATACTCTTGTGTTTAGAAGAATGAGAGGTAATCATCAAAACATACAAAATTCCTACATGCCTTGACACAACAAATATAGAGGAGTCTCAATAAAAGTGGTCAACTATTCAGCACAGGAAAGGAGAAGAAATTTCTTCACCCAAAAGGCAGTCAATCTCTAGAATTCCATATCTAAGAGGGTTGTGCAAGCTCAATCATCAACTACTTTTCTGAGAGAACTCAACGGATTCTTGGATTTTGAGGGAATGAAGGGATATTGTGTAAGTGCAGGAAAGTGTGCTGATGGATCAGCCATGATCTTATGGAATGGTGGAGCAACAACAAGGGGCTGATCAGCCAAATCCTGTTCTATTTCTTATGATCTTAACTGAGAAAATTTGCAACCAGTATAAAACAGGTGATTAGGCATGTGAGGTTTGTAGATTGAACTTCAAGTTTTAAATAAAAGTTTTTACTAAATAGATTTAATTTGGACAAAGATATGATTACATAGGAGTTTAAAATAATATGGGATTTATGTAAAAAAAAACAACATATCTGATCAATTGAAGTAATCACTCCAAAATGCTACCCTCCTCACACAAGTAACTAACTGTTGTACATTTTGTTGTCAGTTGAAGAAAAAAAAATCCACAGCTGTGTCAGGTTATATATTTAAAGTGCTTTTTGTGAAGTTGAAAGTCCCATTTTTTCTTGTTGGAATGGATTGAGCTTGCAAAATAGAAAAGTGATACCTTGTATGATTCAGTGCCTTATTTTGGGTCCCCTAATTGCTCCAAAAAAAAACCTTAATTTAGGTGGTTAAATGTTGTCAACATTTACAAAATACAATAATCTGAAAGAAATTGGTAAGTAATCAATATCAATAGAATACAAATTAAAAGTGATTATCCAATTAATTATAAATATCTTTCCAGAATTAATAAACCAAAGGTCACCAGTTATCATGGGCTCTGAATTTCTGGTCAAATCCCAAAGAATGAACACCACTTAACAAATACATTTTCAATTAAACAGAAGAACATTACGAAGATCAAATTGGTGTGGTTGCTGCACTTCCTTCCAGGCCTCTGTCGGTGAATGCTTATTGTTTAGTGCAAGTTTGCACCACTCAATTAAGAAGTATGCATTTTGCTTTACCATACAACATTTATCAACAAAATAAAACAGAGTTTACAAGATTACCTGCAAATTTGGGATTAGTCCTTACTCTCCAAATCCCTTAACCAGGATACATGTACAGAGCCCCCACATTTATGCAGCTAGATGTGCACAGGTAATGTCAGAAATACAACCTGATACTGCTTTGGGAATTTAACAACTGGATTTACTAACCCAGTGTCAGAAGAGACAATTTAGGCCTTTCTAGTAGTAGGGTGTAAAATGTTGGCTACTCATGAAATTGGTGGTACCCGAGCCTGTGATTCTCCAAAACAGTTGGTTATTATTCACAGAAATCACCTTTATCAAATTAAATGTTAATAGTTAGACTACACACAACAAAAAATGTACTCCACAAGTAAATGCTAATTTTCAGTTACAGTATAAGCACTGTAAGGTACACGGTCAGTGTAATGTCTTAGCCTGGTTTCCCATCACAGTTTTTAATATTTTTGGTATTTTGATTTGTGTTTAAGTGGTTGAGTTAATTTTAAAAAGAAAACACAAATGAAATCTAAAGTGACCAGGATCAATTTGACAGTTTTGGATTATAATGGAAATCGTTACAAGGAAGCAGACCACAATCAGTATTCAGGGATTCCACTAGAATCATAAACCAGAGTGACGTCGAGCAAAGAAACAGAAGGCTCTCGCACATGCAGAAGCCTGGTTCGTTTTCAGCAGTTGAGTCGTCTCCATGTGTGCCATAAGAATTCAAAGAGTAAAGTTATACTAGTCCTTTAAACAAAGGAAGCTTATGGAAGATACAATATTAATAGTCTGAGTAGTCCTTTGAAAGTACTGATTTATGAATGAACAGATTTATGAAAGGGAAATCATGTTTGATTAAGCTATTGAAATTCAATGAGGATGTATCTTGTAGAATAGATAAGGAGAAAACAGTGGATGTTGGGTTTTCAGGAGCCTTTGACAAGATAGTACACAGGCAATTTCACAATCTATATCAATGATTTGACCGAGTGGACCAAATACAACATTTCTAAGTTTGCTGATGAAACTAAATGGATTCTGAGTAACGACAAGGATGGAAAGAGGCTCCAAATGGTGACAGAGACAAGCTAAGTGAATAGGTAACAATATGATAGACGGAGTACAATGTGGAAAAAGTGAGAGTCAACCAGAAATGCAGAGTATTTTTAAAAAAGATGAAAGGTAAGATATCTTTATTAGTCACATGTACATCGAAACACACAGTGAAATGCGTCTTTTTGCATTGGTTGTTCCAGGGGCAGCCTGCAAGTGTCGCCATGCCTCCGGCGCCAACATAGCATGCCCAAAACTTCCTAACCACATACGTCTTTGGAATGTGGGAGGAAACCAGAGCACCCAGAGGAAACACACACATACATGGGGAGAATGTACAAACTCCTTACAGACAGTGGCCGGAATTGAACCCAGGTTGCTGGCACTGTAATAGTGTTACGCTAACGCTACACTACCGCGCCTGCCTGACTGGGAAATCTTGATGCTTAAAGGGATCTAGGTGTCCTTGTACACACGTTACTGAACACAGGCAATTAGGCAAGTAAATAGTATGTTGGTCCTTCTGAGGTCTGCCCTGCAATATTGTGAACAATTTTTACACTTGTTGCAGAGGAAATACAGCAAAGCTTCAGCAGACAGATCCTGGGATGATGGGTCTATTACTTGAGGAGAGGTTGAATAGGGTAGGCCTCTATTCATTAGAGTTTAGATGCAAAATTCTTAGAGGGCAGGGTAGAGGGAGAGGATGTTTCCTCCAGCTGAGGATTCTAGAACTGTGAACTAGTAAAACCAAAATAATCAGGATGTTTGGAACTGAAACGAGGAGAAATTTCTTCAAAGGGCAGTGAACCTTTATCCTGGAAGGCTATGGAGTCTCAATCATTGATTGTATTTGAAACAGGGATGTATACATTACTGGATATTTGAGGAACCAAGGTGGAGGGGTTTGAGCTGGAAAATGGTGTTGAGATAAATCAGCCCTGACCTTGTTGAATGGCAGAGCAGACTTAAGGGACCAAATAACCTTCTGTCCTCTCTCTCCAAAAACTAAACAATAAAAAAAATGCACAACTCTATAATCCATGTGGCTGCCGTAGTGCCAAGCTTCCTGCACAAAACTCACTCCAACACAGTCTTCTTCAGAGCAGAGCAGCCAACATGTTTTCAAAACAGTAGTTCTTCAGTATTGGATCGAAGAACTACACAGACGCTGTGCAACAGTCTCCAGCTGTAACTTATGCCAGTTAGCAGGCTGACCAGCAGGGATACATCATTTCTGAGGATCCTGACAAGAACTTCTGAATAAAACCATCCAGGAGCAATGTCAGTTTCAGGAGATTTGTCAACTTTTTAGGATGATTTTGTACATATATGTTTAGCCTCTTCTGAACTAAAAATTGATTTGAGATTTAAAAAAAATCCCTCTTGCATATATTCTCTCTCTCAGAATTAGGACAAGGCTTTAACCTTTGGGACCTACTCATGGGTTTACCTGCAACAATAAAGAGTGATGTTATTTCCCTTGACCACGTCCAGATTTTGCAAGGAATGCAACCAAATTACACCATCTGCTCATTGACTGTCCATACACTTTGCATGACATGATATTCAAACAACAGGGCACTCTCAAGAGGCATCTAAAATAGTTACAAATATTAGAAGTAACTGTGCATGTTCCTCAGCAATCAGACTGAAAAATTGTTAAAGAACAACTCAGAGGATGAACCAGGAGTTAATAGACTAATGAATTTAATTGGCCAGAATTTGTGTTATCAGTGAGCTGTCAGTTCTTGCCACTAAGCTACAAAAAAATCCTTTGAAGGAAGTCATGTAAAGTTGAGCTCTGCTGTAATGTAAATGGTAACATCTTGCCCTAGAACCTGTTGAAGATGATGTTGGCAGAAAGCTAAGTCATGTCCCTGCACCACCGTACTGTGTCAAATACTTGGTATAGCCCTGAATATTCCAGAAACAATTAAAGTCACTGGAAGCTGTTCAAACTACTTAAGCAAAGAATATTAGAAATAAACATACAAAAATTCAAAAAATTTAAATTAACTTAAAGCAAGTTATTAGAATTTAGCAAGTTTTACAGCTTTTAGAATACTAATACCTTGGACCCTTGCAGCTGCCCTTTTCCATTGAACTGAAGAGCACTCCCTGCACTTGATGTCAAAATCACAGTAGGTTGATCAAGCAGATTCCCTACTGCAAGTCTGAGAAAATGCCTGCAACTTCACACTTCCATGCTGGACTCCAAGTGCAATGGACTGTTGTTAAATGCATTTTTAGGAAATACTCTTGAGCTGACAAATTTGGGACTTCCATAACTGTATGGGATTCCCAAAGTTGTTGTTAATAATTGGTGGGTGGGGGGAGGAAGGGGTGAGGGGAGGTATCAGCAGATATAAATTTGGCAACAATGTTATATCAGGGTGTAAATTGGGAGAGTTAACTATTATTTACAGTAATTGAACATATTAAAATTTATGATTAAGGGATTGAAGGTATGAAAAGTACCAAATCCAAGTTTTCATACCTCCAAATTACTAACATTCTGAAAAGATATTAACATCACAATAGTCTCTGGAATATTTTAAAATTCAAGAGTGTCAATCAAATCAAGACTGAAAGAAAATTGAAATTAACAGATGTTTGAAATGTGCTTACAGGCAATTGCTATGTTACAGCCATTTGGATAACAGGAATTCACCCTTATAGAATTCACAAATCACTGCGCAAAAATTTGACATAGAGAATAAAATTTGATCAAGGGAATTATGTGAAAAATAGTAAGTAAATCAACAAAATTGATTTTTTTCAACCCATATTTCTTGATACATATATAGATGAAATGGCATCGCATTACGGGAAAAAAAACTCAATACAACCTGTTTTCTAGGAATGCAACTCCTCTCCTCCTGTAACAGTGTTACATATATTAAATTGAGATGGAAAAGGTGGAATCAAAAAAGCTAACACACCATGCTTAACCTCGATAAGCATTATCAAGGAAGATAATTTTGCTGATGCCCCAGTAATGCAAGGCGTGATTGAGATTTAAGACAGAATAAAACTGATTGATGGGAGGTACCTGAAGCCCATCTTAAAGTGGATAAATAACCAGGTCCAGAGGGATGTATCATGGATTAAGGAAGGAAGTGACAGAGGAAAATGTAGAGGACCTGGACTCTAATCTTCCAAACATCTGCAGATTTATAGGTGGACCCTGAGAATTGAAAAATTCCAGATGTTATGTCCATGTTCAAAACAAGGCACGTAGGGATAAATGCAGTAACTTCAGACCAGTTGTAGATAAAGTTCTAGAAACAATAATCAGGAACAGAACCAACCTGAATACATGTAAATTGCTTGGGAAAAGCCAGCATGGATTTCTTAGAAGCAAATAATGTTTAGCTGACTTGATACAGTTTTTGACTGGTTGTTGAGGGAAATGTGGTCAATGTGGTATGTATACACTTCCAAAAGGCATTTGATAAGGTGTCACACAATAGGCTTGTCATCAAGATTGAAGTCCATGGAATAACATTGATAGAAAATTGGCAAAGTACCAGGAAATTAATGATAGTAGTGCAAGGATGTTTTTGGACTGAAGGAATTTGTACAGTTAAGTTACCTAGTGGTCTTAGGACCACTGCTTTTGATGTACATGATTTATACCTGGATGTACAGGGTACAATTTCAAAATTACCATGTGATTCAAAATTTGGAGCTGCAGTAAACTTTGAGCAGAATGGTCATAGAACATACCCTTCAGCCCACAATATAATAGACTTTGGGAAGATACAGACAGGCTAATAGAATGGGTAGATAGGCGGCAGGTGCAATTTAATGCTGAGAAATGTGGAGTGTTATATTTTGGTAGGAAAACTGAATAGAGGAAATACAAAGTAGAGGGCACAATTCTACAAGGGTTGCAAGGAGAGAGAGATTTGGGAGTATACTTACATATTTTCTTAAAAGTGACGGTATAGGTTGACATTTCTCCCTCCATCTCCACTCACAATGCAGGTTTGGAGTACACTAACAGGTGTAGCAGTGGAGATGGAATTAATTGTGGTGTTTAAATAGAATTGGATAAGACTATAGTGAAAGGCTAGAGGAATTGGACAAATTAGATTGTTCCCACAGAGAGTTGATACATATTCAATGAGCTGAAAGGCCTTTTTCTCTACTGTTCCATTTTGTGATTCTGGTTCCTGATTGTTTGAGCAGCATTTTCCCTCTTAATCCATCCTTTTTGTTGATTCTATGGTTTAAACTTTAAGCATCCTTACTTGGCATTAGTAAGGGGTGGAAACAACCTCAAACTAGGGTGCTAGTCTTACCTTTCAGTTAATAAGAATGTTGTGGCCTGGCTCCATCTTAACTGGGGACTGCTGCAAGGCAACATCCTCATTCTATTTTTGGGCCTTTTTAATATGAAAATCAGGGTTCCAAGCCATAAAAAAACTTCTATAATCTCATCGACCACATACAGAGCAAATGGAGGACCAGAATTGTACCCTTTTCAGCTACAAAAATAATCTGGGTCACAGCTCTCCTAAAAAATCCACACTCTGCAATTGCTTGCCATCTCCACATCCCACTACTACCATCCTCCCTCCCCCAGCATTTGATTTGTTGACAGCAGCTTTCTCCTGTCCTTCATGCTTTTTTAGCACCCTGCGGCTCACTTGATAAATATAATTGAGATTGGAGAGTTACACCCTTTTTCTGTTGCCATGGGTGGTTCACCAGCATGCTCCATTAATGGTGACCTGAAACTCAAAAGCTTTCACCACATATCTGCAGACAGCCTTAGCTCGCTCACCCATGTAGCATTTTTCAAGTATGTGTCAGGACATCAGCTTTTAACCAATGGTGTCTCTCTCATACATATCTGGCAGAGGTCACTGCACACAGTGGTCAAGAGCAAAACCGTCACTTCATTTTCTTATCAAAGCAAATTATTTCCCAACTGAAGACAGATTTATTATATGATAGTAACACTTCCTTTTTAGGGCCAGCATTTCAGATGTTGTAATGATAATGCAAACAACCAGTTTAACTCAGCATACAGAAGAAATAAAGTGGGCACTGGACCAGCGCAACCAATTCAATGATGATAAGCTAGCTTCTTTATTGAGAATGCAGTAGTACAAGAGAATGATGGTATTCTATTGGAGCAGACTGATAATTCCTTTGTGTCAGGTGATTTATATCTCAGAGGATTTTCAAAACAGGAATACAATGGGTCTAAAATGAGTACAACTCTGCTAATAAAGTTCAACATGTTGACAATTTGACTCCCTTTGTACACAGTGAAAGCCATTTTACAAACAATCATTTATATTGAACTGACTGATTATTGAAATCTGCTACACTCCTACTGTTCCCAGCACGTGATTAATTCAGTATGGAAACATACAACAAAATGAATTAACATCCATTAAATTAATTCCAATGAAGAAATGTATTAATGTATTCCACAAATCATTCACTCATCCAAATATTTGGATACATGCTGCTGAGTGGATATCTACAGCACACATCTACAGGGATTAATAAATGTAATTACAAAATACCTAAGTGGTTTCAGGGAGTTCTCTAAATAAACAAAGTTGCCTGAAAATTCTAGTGCACTCATAGCAGTGTGGTCCCAACAACTATTCAAATCCAATCAAGCACTGGTGTGAAGATCTAGTTGTCTCAGGTATACCTAATGACGGCCATTCTTGAGACAATTTAGTGGACATTTTTCAAAGTGCTACAAAAGAAATGTTGCAGAGTGTTGCAATCTGATGTGTGACTATGTGGAAATTTTGTCAGGGGCACAAGGGATACTTACTCTCAGAAAGACCCAGCTGATATTCCAGAGTGAATCAAAATAACCCAGAGTTGATCATCTTCATGCTTCAGTCTAAAATAGTGATCTTCAAATGCATTTGAATGAGAAAAATCAATTGAATTTTTACAAAAATGTTCATTTACCTGTGCAATCTGGCTTCATAATCAACCCAAAATAAGGATGCAAAATCTTTCTGTACAGCCTAGATGTAAAAGTTTGTATTGTTTGAATCTATTGGTAAAATTTAAAAAGGTAAATTGATCTTTTGTCTCCCATTGTCAACCAAAGAGAAATCAAGATAGTTTGCCTGGGGATGGCAGCTATCATTGTCAAAATTTTGGGTCAAGACCTTGTGTCAGGTCTGTGCAGGATCTTGACCCAAAACTTTGACAATTCCTTTCCTCCCACAGATGCAGCTCGATCCGTTGAGTTCCTCCAGCAGATTGTTTGCTAATTCATTGCATTCCTTGATCTATAAAACAAATTGTATCAGGTTTAAGTGACATTTGGTCATGATAATACTGGTTAAAATACCATTTAACCTCTTAAAAAAAGTATTAGCATTTCTGAACTTTAAATTTACATTCATGACAGACCTCTTTCTAAAATATTAAAGATGCACACATTTAAATATCTAATTAAATTTAGAAACTTGTTCAAATAATTATCTTACAGATCTCTAAATTATTCAGGTCTTCAAGCCTTCCATCAGGACTTTCATTTTTTCCAAGTTAGTGTCGTCCTTTAAACAGTGCAGAAAATGCAGAGTAAATTGAAAAAAAAACTAAGAATCTGCACTGTCAAAACCAGTGACATAATATTAAATACATCAAGAAACTAATTATTCTTGAGGTAGTTCATCAAACAGGCACCCAAAGAGTGCGACATAGGAGGCCCTTATATTTATTATCTTGCCTGCTGTTATATTAATGCCATTCAAAGCAGATGAACTCAAATACCAGATGGGTACATTTTGACATTGGAAGACAGCTGATGATGTTTTATATTAAAGAGATTCAAAACAAGATGGAAAAGTTCCTGAATTTAATTTTGCAACAGGTTCCAAAGAAAATGTCTTGATGTAACAGAGGCTTCTAGACATGGTTTCAATTTTTTGGCAAAAAATGATCCTCACCAGGTTACTAGTTTGTCTTCCAAATTACATTGGTCTTGTTTTAATATGTATTTGAAACTGTCCTGTTTTGGTACAAACCAAGTAATTGAATACAGAGAGGAAGTGAAAGATTCTTAATGTAATAAAAGTGTTAGAGAATTCTTTGGTTGATGTAAGACAGCAATCTAATACATGGTCTCTGATAACCAACATACAATACTTAGTTATTGAGTTTGATGACATGATCTAGTTACTTCATTTTTATTATTGGCTTCTAATTCTCAAATGGATATACATTAGCTTCCATATAGATTTGATCAGTTCATGTGCTGCATCTTGAATTTATGACAAAATCTACTTTTAGCACAACAACAGTCCCAAAAACCTATCTTTTTGAAGTTGGTGGCAATTAAAGGGGAACAAGTAGCATAAAGAATGGTATTGTAAAATGAAGTCATGGAAATGGAAGCAGTGCCATGGTTGAACTGCTCAGCATTATTATAACTTTGGTTTGGTTTGGTTTGTTATTACAAGATCAGGCATTAAAGCAAAATGAGGAGAACTGATTTAGTTCATTGGTAATAAATCAGGCATCGACTTTAAATCAAACATTGCAAGTGAGATCTTGTATACAATTTCACAATGGACTTGATGATCATGGTTTTTTTAAAATCATACTTTCTATTTTATTGAATTTCACTGACCCCAAGATTTGACATTATTGGGTGTTTTCCTTCTTTATTAATTATTTCACCTGGTATGACTCAATGAAGCAGCTAGCTAACAATAATTTCAGAATATGGACTGTGCGTCATTGCTGTATGATATTCCATAGAGTGTGAAACAAAATTTAAGAGTGTGAACTAAACATCTATTAACCTTCACTGTAGTACTGTATATGAAAAGTGACCAATGATAAAAACCATGCTAAATGGAAAAGTAAATTAAGGTACTTTAAGAGCCTTACTGTGTACAGCATCTGTCTCTCCTTATCAAAGATATGCGAGTAAATTATTAACATTTCATCTGTCAGGTGTCTTTTGTCCTACCTCCTCTCCCCTTTCCAATAATTAGTTGTTACTCAATAAAGCTGCCTTTGTTAAATACTTGTTGAGTGAGGTAACTATAGGATAGTTGCCAGAATTTCTAAATTCACTCATTAGCAGTAAAATGAAAATGTTTAGCCAGACTTTTAGCAGTAAAAGTGCATTTTCCTTTAATCTGCAACAAGTCAACTTTTCTCCTGGCTGTTAATGTACAAAAACACATTTTGTTAATCCAAGCAATTCCTTTATTTCCAGGCTGCTCGTTTTATTAGGACTAGACTAGTCTGTCAAGAGAAATTACCATGTTAACCTTAAATGTATTCATGCATGCTATCAGTATTTTCTAGTCACTTTATAAGTATGCTCAGGTACTTCTAAAAAAAACATAAGAATCTTTGTCATACTTTAGCAAGCTAGTCATCTATTTTGTGAATTGTTAATTTCTTACATCGATGGATCAAATTTACAGCATTTAACTGAAAGTTTAAAAAGTAACAGAGCTTACAGTGCACTGATTTTCAAGGTTAGGTTTAAGCTAACTTTTGTTAATTACTGCAAGTACATATTTAATTAGAAGGCAGTTACAAAGCTGCCTGCTCCCATTTTGCTTCATTTTGGTGCTCTGGACATAAAACTGTGTCATTAACCTGTTAACTAAGAACATTAAGAAATGGAAGCAGAAGCAGACCAAATGGGCCCTAGACTCCTCTCCATCATTCAGTAAAGGCATGGTTGATCCTGTGCCTCAAGTTCCCTCTCCCATTCTCTTATCCTTTCATACCTTGTGTCTAACAATCACAACTTTAAGAATGCTCAGTTACTGAGAATCCAAACTCCAATGAGGTCTCACTAAAGTCCTTCACAACCTCAGCAAGGTTTCCTAATTTTGTACTCCAACACATCCTTTCCCAATTCAGATTAGTTTATTGTCATATACACCAGAGTGCAATGAAATTCCTTTGCTTGCATGAGCTCACAAAGTAAATGCATGGTAACAATAAGTAAAGCAACAGGCACAAAAGCAATGGAATAATCAAAAGCACAGTAGTGCAAATTGAGGTTGTGCAAAAAGAGGTGTCAAAGTGACAATAACGGAAGAGGTAGACCATGACACAAGGTTCGAGATCTTTTTCCTGTACTGTCTCTTCGTTGTTGATCTGGCCTACAACAGTGGTGTCATAGAGTCAGAGTCATACAGCATGGAAGCAGGGCCTTTGGCCCAACTTGTCCACGCCGACTGTGTTGCCCAGTGAGCTAGTCCCATCTACCTGCGTTTGGACCATAGCCCTCTAAATGTCTCCTAACCATGTACTTATCTAGTTGGCTTTTAAATGTTGCTAATGTGCCCACCTCAACCACTATTTCTGGCAGCTCATTCCAAATATGTACACCCTTTGCATGAAGAAGCTGCCCCTGATGTCCCTTTTAAATCTCTTGCCTCTGATCTTAAACCTATGCCCTCTTGTTTTAGCACTCCCACCCTGGGAAAAAGACTATATGCTTTCACCCTGTCTATGCCCTTCATGATCTTATATACCTCTATCAGGTCACCCCTCTATCTCCTATGTTCCAGGGAATAAAGTCCTACTCTATACAACATCTCCTTGTAACTCAGGCCCCCAAGTCCAGGCAACATTCTGGTAAATCTTTTCTGCATTCTCTCTAGTTTCGTAACATCTTTCATATAATAGGGTGACCAAAACTGTATACAATACTCCAAGTGCAGCCTCACCAATGTTTCATATAACTGCATCACAACTTCCCAACTCCTTTACTCAATGCCCTGATTGAAGGCCAGCATGCTGAATGCCTTCTTCACCAGCCTGTCGACCTGTGGCACCACTTTCAACGTACTATGCACTTGCACTTCCATACGCTCCCTAGGGCCCTACATTCACTGTACAAGTCCTATCCTGGTTTGATCTCCCAAAATGCAATACCTCACATTTATCCAGACCAAAAGCCATTTGCCAATCCTTAGCCCACATACCTAGCTGATCAAGATTCGCCTGTAATTTTTCATAACCTTCTACACTGTCCACAAAACTACATATTTCTGTACCATCCACAAATTTACTAACAATGCCTTGTGCATTCACATCGAAATTGTTTATATAAGTTAAATGTCCCAGCACTGACCCCTGTGCCACACAACTAGACACAAGCCTCCAGTCTGTGAAACAACCCTCAACCTCTGCTTCCTTGCAGTGAGCCAATTATGAATCCAATACGCTATCAGCCCCTGGATCCCATGTGATCCAACCTTCCAGACTAGCCTGCCATGAGGAATCTTGTAAAAGGCCTTGCTAAAGTCCATGTAGACCACATCCACTGTCCTACCTTCATCTACTCTCTTGGTTACCTCCTAGAAGACTTCCAAGAGATTTGTCAGACATGACCTCCCAAGCATAAATCTGTGCTGACAGTCTCGAATCGGACCCTGTCTCTCCAAATGTTGGAAGATCCTGTCCTTCAGAAACCCCTCCAGCAATCTACCCAATCTGATGGCAGACTCATCGGTCTGTGGTTTCCTGGTTTGTTTTTGCTAACCTTTTTAAACAGTGGTACCACATTAGCCACTCTCTAGTCCCCCGGAACATCACCTGTGGCCAGAAATGAAGCAAAAAATCTCTGCAAGGGCCACCACAATTTCTTCTCTAGCATCCCATGAGATCCAAGAATGCACCAGGTCAGGCCTTGGGGATTTATCCACCTTAATTCACTTTAAGGACTCCAGTACCTCCTCCCTGCTAATTCATATGTGGTCCAAGACAACACCACTCATTTCCCCCATTTCCTTAACTTCCATCATTTTCTCCACAGTAAAAACTGAAAAGAAATATTCATTAAAAAATTTATCCTATTTCCTTTGGTTCCACATACAGACAGCCATGCTGATCTTTAAGGGGAACTATTCTCTCCCCAGTCACACTTTTACTCTTAATATACTTATACAGTCTCTCGGTACTTTGCCTCACCTTGCCTGCCAGATCACTCTCATATCCTCATTTTGCATTCCTAACTTCTCTCTTAAGTGCACTCCTACACTTCTTGTAGTCACCAAGAGATTCACTAGTTCCCAATTTCTTATGCGTAGTGCACGGCTTCCTCTTTTTCCTAACCAGAGCCTCAATATCTCTTTTCAACCAGGGTTCTTGAACCTGCCAGCCTTGCCCTTCACCCTGACAGGAACATGTAGGCCCTGAACTCTTGACATCACACTTTTAAAGGCCTCCCACTTGGCAGATGTTCCTTGACCTGCAAACAATCTCGCCCAATCAACCTCTGCAGATCCTGCTGAGTGGCTCCAAAGTTTGCTCTGCCCCAGATCAGGACGTTAATCTGTCTGATCTTTCTTCATAACTATTTTAAAACTAGACGAATTATGGTCATTGTACCCAATGTGCTTGCTGACAGACACTTTGCCACTTGTCTACCTCATTTCTCAGGAGCAGCACCAGTGTTGCACCCGCTATATGTTGATCAAGGAAGCTTTCTTGGACGCATTCCACAAATTCCACTCCATCCAAGCTTTTTACACTATGGTTGGTCCAGTCAATGTTAGGGAAGTTAAAATCTCCCACTAATACTACCCTATTATGTTTACAGCTATGATCTCTTTACACATCTGCTCCTCCAATTCCCGCTGACTATTGGGGGGCCTATAATACAATCCGATCAGAGTGACCATTCCCTTCTTGTTCCTAAGTTCTACCCATATGGCCTCCCAGGATGATCCCCAAGAATATCCTCTAAGGACCATTGTCATGTCCTCTTTCATCAATAAGGCAACACCCCCTCCTCTCTTACCTGTACATTTGTCATGCCTGTAGTATCTGTATCCTGGAATATTAAATTGCCAGTCCTGCCCTTCCCTCAGCCATGTTTCTGTTATGGATGATGATATCCCAGTCCCCAGAACTAATCCATGCCCTGAGTTCATTCGCCTTGCCTGTTAAGTCTCTTGCATTGAAATAAATGAGGTTTAAACCAATGGTCCTTCCTCTCCCTTTACTGAGCTCCTGTCTTTCCTGATGACTAAACTTGCCCTCATTGGCTACAGTATTATCCCCCGATTTCTCATCAGCCACTCTGCTGCTCAGGGCATCACCACCCTGCCACTCTAGTTTAAACCCTCCAGAGTAGCACTAGCAAATCTCCTAACCAAGATATTGGTCCCCCATCCAGTTTAAGTGCACCCCATCTCTCTTGTACAGGTCACCTCTACCCCAGAAGAGATCTCAAATGATCCAAGAACTTGAATCCCTGCACCAGCTCCTCAGCCATTTTTCATCTGAGCTATCTTTTTATTTCTACCCTCACTAGCACATGGCATTAGGAGTAGTCCAGAGATTACTACCCTTGTAGTCTTGCTTTTTAGGTTGTCTCCTAACTCCCCATATTCACTGCACAGGACCTCATCCCTCTTTCTACCTATGTTGTTGGTATCAACATGCACCACAACCTCTGGATGCCCACCTTCCCCCTTGAGAATATTCTGCAGCCTCTCCGGGAAGTCCTTGATCATGGCACCTGGGAGGCAACACACCATCCTGGTGTCTCTTTTGCAGCCACAGAATCTTATGCCTGACCCCTTAACTATCGAGTTTCCTATCATTACAGCTCTGCCTGACTTCTCCCTTACCTGCTGAGCCTCAGAGCAGGTCTCAGTGCCACCTACCTGGCTACTACTGCTGTGCCCAGAAAGGTCATCCCCCTAGCAGTATACAAAGGGGTATACTTGTTGCTGAGGGCAATGGTCACAGGGGAACCCTGCACTGTCTATCTCTTCCCCTTACCTCTCCTGGTGGTTGCCCAACTATCAGCAGCCTGTCTCTTAGGTGTGACTATCTCACTAAAGCTTTGGTCTATGATGATCTCAGCATCCCATATGATCCGAAGTACACCCAAGTCCAGCTCCAGTCCCTTAATGTGGTCATTTAGGAGCTGCACCTGAGTGCACTTCCCACATGTGTAGTCCTCAAGGACACTGGGAGTCTTCCTCATCTCCTATATCCTGCAGGAGGAACATACCACTGCCCTAAATGACATCCCAACTACACTCATTTTAAATTGTTAAAAAAGTATTTACCAGGCCTTACCCATTTCCTTCCTCTGCTCAAAGTCTTCTCACCAAAGCCTCAGCACTTATTCATCAAACACTGGACATAGGAACTCAAACACTGCCACTCCTGACAATGACCACTCCACTTCACCTTGCCTTCTTTTTAATTGGCTGTCCTCTTCAAAAATTAGCCAATCAGACTGCTTTGCTCCACCTCCTGCCTTGAAACCTGCAAGGTCAGCTCTCCTCTACAGATCATTCAAATGGAAGTGAGTTAGCACTGTATTTGGCCACACAGTCATGGGTTTCTGTAATCTATATGCTTTCTTTGCCTCATGACCCAACACACCTTTATACACCAAAGTTTGTCAGTTTTTCACAATTTAGAAGTATTATTTTTCTTTTATTTCCCTAAGAAAGTGAATAATCTCATATTTTCCCACAATATACTCAATCTACCACCTTCCCAGCTACTTTCACAACTTATTTCTTTCTCTCTGCTCCTCCTCACAGCTCACTTTCCTACCTTGCTTTCAAATGCCAGCAAATTTGGATACTATATACCTACTTTTCATCTAAGCCATAAATACAAGGTCTAAATAGTTGAGGGTCTAATACTGATCATTAACACACCACAGCACCCCACTAAGTTCTGATGCACTTGTTTTATCACAAATGTCCATTACATTTAATCCATTAAAATAAGATATTGGTAATATAAAATGGACACCACCAGCTTCAAAAAGAATTCAGCTGAAACCTAGCATGGAAGTTATTGCCAGTTTTTAATATTAGCTTAGAAATGCAATTGCAGTATTTCCCCTTAGAGTTATACTATTGAAAACTGACATTTCCTGTCCTGAATATGATGACAGCCATCCATATCCAGGTCACTTGGAATTACTCCAGAAATTTAACCAGACACTTTCTGGCACAAATCACCATTGTGCTCTTGATGAGATTTCTAATGTCATAGCCTGTACAAAGTACTTTTTGGAGCATTGCAGAGAAATTTGGACCACGTTTTCCTGGATGAGATACTTGCCAGGCAAGTCAATAACTTGCCTTTCATTCCTTGGACTCATTCCCACTCTCTCATTCCCATACAGCATTGACACCTCCATGATCAGCCCCTGGTCTCCATACTGACTCCATGATTTCCAGGACCGACTTCCCAGTCAGACAACCACCATATATCATTGCCAGTTCCTGATGTCTCATTTCCTCCCCTGCATCCAACTACCTCACTCCAAAAAAAAACACCTATCAGAGCTTGGGTTCCTCAGGTATCCCCACTGCCAGCCACCTTCAGTAAAACTATGATAATCCAGCATGCTTGGGACTTTGGTGCTGGATTGGCAGATTTCCCAGACTATAGGATGTTATTTCCATTAATACCTCAGCATGCCTTTAATTCACTTTTTTTTCAACGAATATACATTTTCCAGTGAATGAAGCAAGTTGAAAGGGAGTGTGGGAAATTGAGCCCTGGTGAGTGGTGTTGTATAATAAGTAAATGGAACCGTAAATTCATTTAAAGTTGCAACTGTAGCCGCACACAACGCGCTACTAAAGGAACACACAGAGGCAGAGAGTGCTGAACTCAAAAAACCCTTTACTGATTCAAAATTGCGCGCTTAAATCTCCCAACCCATGGGCCCATGTGACCCGTGGGGCGGACGTGACATCCGACTGTCCCTGGAGGGTCCGTCCCGAGCGGGTAGTTCCAAACACGCTACTGCGTGTCTGCCTGTGGCTTCCAATGGCGGTTCGAGTCCCGCGTGTGCGGGCCACCACACCACCCCCTCCCAGGAATGTCCATCAGGGGAGTGGAGCCCTCAGTCTGTGTGGCTTGCCTGGGTGGCCGGACTCGCCAGTGCGGTGCGGGTACCCTCACTTGTTGCTCAATGTCCAAGTGCGCTGGTTTGAGGCAGTCCACTGTAAAAGTCTCTTCCCGGCCACCCACCTCCATGACACACGTGGATCTGTTGTGCCGGATCACCTTGAAGGGTCCCTCGTACAGCCGCTGTAGAGGTGACCTGTGCATGCCCCTGCGAATAAAAACATACTCACAGACTCGGAGGTCTTTAGGGGTGAAGGATGACATGGGACCATGTCTGGAAGTCGGGACCAGTGCCAGGGTCTCTACCTTGTCCCTCAGTCTCATTAGCACCGCTGCTGGAGTTTCTTCCAAACCTCAGGCACGAACTTGCCCGGGACCGTCAGGGGGGCGCCGTAGACCAATTCTGCCCAGGAGGTGCCCAGGTCCTCCTTGGGGGCTGTGTGGATGCCCAGTAGGACCCAGGGAAGCTCATCTGTCCAGTTGGGGCCCTTGAGGCATGCCATCAAGGCCGACTTGAGATGCCGGTGGAATCGCTCTACCAAACCGTTGGACTGGGGATGGTACGCTGTGGTGTGATGCAGCTGGGTGCCCAGGAGCTGCCCAGTGTTGTCCACAAACCAGACGTGAACTGCACCCCTCTGTCGGAGGTGATGTCCGTTGGGAGGCCAAACCTGGCGATCCAGTTTGCAATGAGCGTCCTGGTGCAAGACTCAGTGGACGTGTCTGCAAACGGTATGGCTTCTGGCCATTCTGGTGAACCTGTCTACCATGGTAAAGATATACCTGGTGCCCCAGAAGATTGGCAGGGGGCCAATGATGTCCAGGTGGATGTGTTGGAACCTCCTGTGCGTTGGCTGGGAACTGCTGGAGGGGAGCCTTCATGTGCCGCTGGACTTTGGTGGTCTGGCAGTGTACGCAGGTCCTGGCCCAGTGTCCGACCTGTTTGTGCAAACTATGCCAGATGAATCTGTCCACCACCAGCTTGATGGACGCCCGGGTGGGCCAGGTCGTGCAAGCGTGTCGAACACCCAGTGCCTCCATGCTGCTGGTACATGGGTCGGGATTTGCCGGTAGTGACACGTCGCACAGGAGTCGATCCGCTGCTGGGCCGATGGGGGACATCCTCCAAACTGGGTCCCGAAACAGCGGTGCGGTAAGCCGGGATCCGGTGTCTGACCGTTGTACTCCCCCAGTGCTGCTAGTCTATTCCTGAGGACGATATGCCCGCTGAGTGGAGGCAGGGGCGAGACAGTGTGTTGGCGACGACGTTTTTCTTCCCTGCAATGTGGCAGACGTCCATGGTGAATTCTGAAATAAAGGACAGGTGCCTCTGCTGCCGAGCCGACCATGGGTCCAATACCCTTGGCCAGTGCGAAGGTGAGGGGCTTGTGGTCCGTATACACGGTGAACTCCTTCCCTTGAGGAAGTACTGGAAATGCCGGACAGCCAGGTAGAGCACTAGCAACTCTCTGTCGAAAGCGTTGTACTTCACCTCTGGTGGCCGTAGGTGCTGGCTGAAGAAAGCGAGTGGTCGCCACTGGCCTCGACAAGCTGCTCCAGGACTCCGCCGACTGCTGTGTCGGAAGCGTCGACTCTCGGGTGCACTAGGAGGGCCGCCTTTGCCAGCGCCTCCTTGGCCTGCTCGAATGCCTCCGCGTCCCATGCCACCTCTTTGGCCTTGCCAGCCATCAGGCTGAACAAAGGTCTCATGATGTGTGTCGCCGGCGGCAGAAACCGATGATAAAAGTTGACCATCCCTACGGACTCCTGCAGGCCCTTGTCCGTGCTGGGCTTGGGGAACTGGCGGATGGCCTGGACCTTGTCCGGTAGGGGAACTGCGCCACGTTGGTTGCCCAAGAAGTCAATCTCCGTCAGCCCGAACTGGCACTTTGCCAGATTGATTGCCAGTTCGTGGTCGCTCAGGCGTTGGCAGAGCTGGCGCAAATGTGCCATGTGCTCTTGGTGCAAACTGCTGGCCACCAGATATCGTCCAAGTAAATGAAAATGAAATCCAGGCCGCGTCCCACCGAGTCCATGAGCATTTGGAAAGTTTGGGCTGCATTCTTGAGGCCGAAAGGCATCCTCAGAAATTTGAACAAGCCAAACGGGGTGATGAGGGCTGTCTTGGGCACGTCATCGGGGTGCACTGGGATCTGATGGTATCCCCTGACCAGGTCAATTTTCGAGAAGATGGTCGCTCCTTGCAGGTTCACCGTGAAGTCCTGGATGTGGGGTACTGGGTATCTGTCGGTGGTTGTGGCGTCATTGAGCTTCCTATAGTCTCTGCAGGGCCTCCATCCTCCTGCGGACTTGGGCACCATATGCAGCGGGGATGCCCACGGGCTGTCTGAGCGGCGTACGATTCCCATCTCTTCCATCTTATGGAACTCCTCCTTGGCGAGGTGGAGCTTGTCGGGTGGGAGCCTGCGAGCTCGGGCATGCAGCGGTGGTCCTTGCGTGGGGATGTGGTGCTGCACACCTTGTTTGGGGTCAGCCGTGGAGAACTGTGGGGTAACTATGGAGGGGAATTCCGCCAACACCCTGGCGAATTCATTACCCGAGAGGGTCACGGAATCCAGGTGGAGGGCCAGTAGCTTGGCTTCTCTGAGCTGGAAAGTCTGGAAGGTCTCAGCGTGGACCAAACGCCGGCCTTATAGGTCGACCAGGAGGCAGTTGGCTCGTAGGAAATTTGCCCCTAGTAGTGGCTGTGACACCACTGCCAATGTGAAAGTTCAAGTGAAATGGCTGGACCCGAAATGCAGTGAGATAATTTGTGGGCCGTACTTCTGAATACTGGTGCCATTTTCAGCGGTGAGTTCGGGGCCTGGGACCAGGTTATGAATGTCCATGTTCGAGGGGGGGAAGTAAGCTGACTTCGGGCGCAGTGTCTACCAGGAAGCGCCGCCCGGAGTGTCGGTCCCAGAGGTACAGGAGGCTGTCTTGGTGGCCAGCCGTCGTAACCATTAGCGATGGCTGGCCCCGGTGTTTCCCGGAAAAGCACATGGTGGATGGCAACGGCGCGCGCCTGAACCCCATCTTTGGTGATAGAAACACCATTGTTCCGAACTTTTGCCTTTTTCCCCCGTGGGTCTTGATGGCCTTGGTTGCGGGGCCTGGGCTTTGGGGTGCACGCTTGTGGCTAGGCCAATGGAGGCTGCTCCATGTTGCTTATGCTGCCAAAGGACGTCTGCTTTAGCTGCGACCCTGCGTGGGTCACTGAAATCCTCACTCGCGAGGAGGAGGCGAATGTCTTTTGGCATTTGCTCGAGGAACAACTATTCAAATAAAAGGCACAGCTTATGGCTGTCCATAAGCGCCGGCGTATCATTCATGAGCTCGGATGGCGTGCGGTCGCCCAGACCATCCATGTGTAGGAGCCGCACGGCCTGTTCGCAGTGGGAGAGTCCGAAGGTACGGATCAGGAGCGCCTTAAGCTTAGTGTACCTGTCCTCCATTGGTGGCTGGCGTAGGAAGTCGATGATCCGGCCTGCCGTGTCCTGGTCGAGCGTGCTGACCACGTAGTAGTACCGCGTGGCATCGGCTGTAACGTCTCTGATATTGAACTGGGCCTCAGCCTGCTCGAACCAAACGTGGGGCTGAGTGGCCCAGAAAGTTGGGAGCTTCAGAGAGACTGAGCTGGGCGAGTTGCTTGATCTCATGGCTGGTCACTGAGTTGCAGGCTCCAGATGCCGTCTGGAACATCGGGGTCACCAATGTAGCTGCACGCAATGCGCTACTAAAGGAACACACAGAGGCAGAGAGTGCTAAACTCAAAAAACCCTTTACTGATTCAAAATCGCGCGCCTAAGTCCCCCATCCCATGGGCCCCTGCGACCCGTGGGGCGGTCGTGGCGTCCAACTCTCCCCGGAGGGTCTGCCCCAAGCAGATAGCTCCAAACGTGCTACCGCGTGTCTGCCCGCGGCTCCCGATGGCGGTTCGAGTCCTGTGTGTGCAGGCCGCCACACAACCACCAATAATGGGTATAATCCAATATTGGCATTAAGGTGAAAATAACTGGAGATAATACACCATCTATAAATATAATTAAATACACGAGAAAATAGAAGTAAGAGTCAGCCACCTGACCCCTCTTCTGCTTCTATTTTCTTGATCATAGCTGATCTGTCCGGGCTTCAACCCCTCTGTATCCCATTGACCCGAATTCCCCTATCATCCAAAAAAATGATCACCCTCCTCTTTAAATATTTCTAATGATCTATCCTTCACTATTCACCTGGGTAGAGAACTCTCGCGAGTCACTACCCATAGATTGGGGATTCACCAAGTTTAAGTACTCAGATTTCTCCTTACATTCTAATGAATCTGATAGTGCAGAACCTAGAGTCTTATGCTATCTGCAAAGATCCCATGCGTTGTAAGTTTGGACAGTATTGAACTCCCAAGCAACAAACACACAACAGAACATGTACAACTTAGCATATATTGGCATTAAATTGGATTAAAAGAAAAGTGGTTAGTTATGCACAGAATAACATGAAGATATTTTATGCTTATACAAGATGCTGGTTAGGCTCAGAATAATGTGGTCAGTTTTGGTATTCCCACAAGATAGGGGATGGATGAGACTTTGAAAAATATGCAGAGGAGTGTCCATAGATAAAATTCCCAGTTCAACGTTAGGCTCCGAGCTTCCTATAATGTCACAGTATAGTGACAAGTGGAATTAGGTGTTATTAGGTTAAGTTTTAAAAGATGAAGGGAATAGAGTGTGGATAGATCACTTCAGCCAAATAGGATAGAGAGAACCAGGGTTCTACAGACTAATAAAAGGACAAAACTTTTAACATGTTAAGAGGTGATTCTTTACCTTGTGATCATGTGAAAAAGGCTCCTGTTCAATGCTGTGAGCACCAATTGATTGAATTCTTTCATGTGAAGAATGAATTCATTTTTGGCTGTTGTGACGATCACCCAATACAAAAGAAAGGTACTGTTTAACTATAACCAGGGTCGGGGTGATCACCTGAACAAGTTTTGATCACCTAAGACGGTCATACGAAGAGAAATTTTCAACATTTTGTTTCCTCAGTTGGCCCAATTTTTTCTAATTTTCACACTTCCCAGAAAGTTACATACTTATCAATGTACATGTAAAGATCTGCACAGGGGGTTGCATGTTGCATTTGAGTGAGACAGGCTGGACGGACAATTGGGTATTTTTCCCCTCCATCTGTAATTGTTCTTAGATTTGTACATTATTGTCAAATAGGCCAGATGGATTGCCAGTGTGTAAAAAAAAAGACAAAAGTGCAGGTAGAATTTTATCTTATACTTCTGGAAAAACATAATGGATGCAGAATAATTAAGTGAAAAAGAAACTTACCGAGAAATTCCTTAGCACTGTTAGTGGAATGTTGAAACAGTTTAACGAGGACTCTTGCACCTATTTGGCTCACCTGAAAAGGATCAAGATCTTTGCTCACAATGAACAAATTGGATTGGGTAAACACTTCCATATTTAGGAGTAGGTGTGGATCATGCTGTTTCATCTGTGAATTTCGTTCAGCTGCCACCAGTTTACCATCAATCCATCACAGCAAGACTTCAGCCTTAAAGGGATATTTCCCATGGCAACTGTGGAACTAAGTATAAATATATATCCCAGAGTTAACTGACTGGGACATTGAGATTTCAGTAAATGAAATTTACATCAGGAGGGAGGTATGGTGTGGAAGAAAGTCAGATACCAATTAGGGCAGCCATTTGCTGTAGCTGGCAGGAGGTTACAGGTTCTGACCCTTGGAAGTCAGACTGAGGAGCACAGAGTAATGCAGTAAACATTGCTTGTGAGATACGTTAAGCTGAGATCTGCAACATTCACACTGCCACTCATTTTTTCTGCCTCCATTGGACTAACACACATGCACCCACAAACACAGGTATGCACAGCCTCAAGGTTGTGTTTGCCACAAACTGCGTGCAACATGGCAGAGAGGCTACTCAGGCCCAAAAGGTAGTGAGCACAGAGGCCTCTAGAAATCTGCCCAGTATGAACATCTAATCAATCAATCACTATGCTTAATTTATGTAAATATAATTTATATGTGTGTTGTCTGTACTTACGTGCCTGTGATGCTTCTGCAAACAAGATTTTCATTGTACCTGTACCTCACTGTACAATAAACTTGAGTTGAGACTTGATGGAATCCCTTTTGATTTCTCTGTAGACTATCATCTTAATGTGTAAGTTCCTTCCACCAAACGTACTTAGACACAGCTTGTTTGTGCACCTCTCCGATACTTTGCCTTTCAGGTGACGAAGAGAGCTTGCCTCTTTCCCTATCTCCACCTCAGCTTCCTCCCACAGCACCTCAACCACCAGCACAGATGAGGAAGGTGCAGGAGGAAGCAGAAGGCGCTGAGAAGATGATGAGGAAGCGCTCATGATGTTATTGCGCTTGACATTCCTTAGCATCACCTCAGATTTAGCACCACGATGGAAGAAGAAAATTTAACGTATGAGCAGCGACTGATGGCTCTGGGTCTGTACTCACTGGAGGTTAGAAGGATGAGGGGGGGATCTCATTGAAACCGACCGAATATTGAAAGGCCTGGATAGAGTGGACGTGGAGAGAATGTTTCCAGTAGTGGGAGGGTCTAGGACCAGAGGGCACAGCCTCAGAATAAAAGGATGTTCCTGTAAAACAGGGATAAGGAGGAATTTCTTTAGCCAGAGGGTGGTGAATCTGTGGAATTCATTGCCACAGACGGCTGTGGAGGCCAAGTCATTAGGTATATTTAAAGGGGAAGTTGATAGGTTCTTGATTAGTAAGGGCATCAAATGTTATAGGGAGAAGGCAGGAGAATGGGGTTGAGAGGGAATAATAGATTAGCCATTTCAAATGGTGGAGCAGGCTCACTGGACCGAATGGCCTAATTCTGCTCCAATATCGTATGGTCTTATGGAAAATAAGTTACCAGGGCAAAGCACCTTGTGGAAAGACATCTGGCATTAATGATCAACAGTCAGTTGGGAGTAAAAACTGATGTAAGGACTTGCCAGAGGAGGAGTTCACACAGCGGCACTGCTCTGGAGGAAACCAATGAGGATGGCAAAACGAAGGATCTTACGTGGAGGATGGTTGGTATATTTGCCAGACTACCTGACTACATGCAGGGGATGGCAAGGAACGTGGAGGAGTCCATCTCTCGTCTTTTGCTTGAGGTTGTCTGGAGAACATCACTTCTACTCTGGAGGCAACACACTCTCAGGGCAAGGGTTGGTGACAATCCCTTTCACAGCAGCAAATGAATTAGACATCAGCTGCAATGGAGTAACAGGCAGAACCCAAATGAAAGTTTGGTTCCTCAATGCAGTTTCACTAATCCAACTTGAACTCCAATCCCTGCTACATGGGTCCAGACTGTTGCTGCTCAGCAGCCCTGAGATGCTATTTGGCAGCTTGTAGCCCTCACTGAACAGAGATTCCATCCATGAACAGACTGCAGTTCTCTAGAGGCAGACAAATGCTACTAATGAATACCTTGCACAATTATGAAAAAAAAATAGCTCTATTACTTCCAATTTCAAGCTAATCGTTTTTTTTTATTTGCAGTGTCTTAATAGGGAACCAAAATGCAGATCTAATAGATGCTTGAAAATTTACTTCCAATTTTCCATTATTTATTTAACCTGAATTAAAAATTTGGGTTAAGGAATACGTTATGATTGATCCAAATTTGAAAAATAAAATGCAAAAACAAAAAGAAATTCCCCAAATCTCTCATATCTATACAGGCAGTCCCCGGCTTATGTAAGCATTCTGTATCTAAGAACTGTCCACAAGCCGATTTCTCCATAAGTCAGAAACATATCATATCCCATTTCGCTACCCATATTGTATTGGTCTACATGCACTTGCTATAATTCTTCCATTTTATTGAATAATCACCCTACCATGACCCATAATTAAATCAACGGAATATGTATTGTATCCGATCATTAATGAATAGCATGAAACACTTATTATTACTACCTTGAAAAATGCTTTAAAAACATATGGGAGAATTTGCGTGTCCGATTTTCGTAGGTCAGGTCATTCATAAACCAGGGAGCCCCTGCATTCTCATGTAATGTCCTGAAGAAAGCTCTGTCAATTAATAAAAAACTAAAAATGTTGGAAACATTCAGCAGGTCAGGGAGCATCTGTGGAAGGAGGAACAGTTAATGTTTTAGGTCAGAGGACCTTCGTCAGATGGAGGGTCTCCAACATGAATTGTTACACTATTTCTTTCTACAGATGCTTGCTATTGTACTTCATGGCACTTGAGCATGGCATTTTGATGATCACATTACACCTCACCTCAATGGCCATTAAAAAATGACAAGATCCAGGTCTTTAAATATTGAGAGGCGAGTCATTTAATTGACACTGATGTCTTATTATCCAAGTGGATAATGTTCAAAAATTTGTACTTCATTTTTACAGAATACCGACTGAATCACCTTTTCTACTTCATGGCTTAGTTTGCAATACATATAGATGTGTTTATTTGGAAAATATCTGTTCTAGTTTTTCATTTTGTTTCCAGCATAAGTTTCATTTAACATTTGTTTTATGGTTATTAGGGCATTCTCAACACTTTATAAATTTGTGGAAGAGAAATAATTTCAGTTCTTGAAAATGGAAGAAAAGTCCTGGGTTAACTAACAACATAGAATTTTGCATATTGTTTTAAAGGAAACTTATCATTAAAGGAAACTTATTATTAAAGGAAAAGATTATTAAAGGAAACATATTGTTTTAAAATAATGTAAGTTCAAATCCCATCCGTTGTAGTTGGGGAATTTAAATTCAAGCAACTAAATAAATCTGGAGTAAAACAAAACCTAGTATCAATAATGGTAACTTACTGATCAGTCCATCTACATTCTCATCCAAGTCATTTTTATATATGACAAACAACAAAGGTCCCAGCACCAATCCTTGTGGTCCACTACTGGTTACAGACTTCCAGTCTGAAAAAGAGCCCTTGACCACTGTTTCTTATCACAAAGCCAATTTTGGATCCTGTTTGCCAATGCACCTTGAATCCCATGTGCTGTAATCTTCCAAACCAGCCTACAGTGCAGGACTTTGTCAAAAGCATTTTTGTCCAAAATTATTAAACCTCTTTCTCACTCTTTCATACTTTCTGATTAAAAACAAACAAAAATGGCACAGATGTTTCTGAATTAAACACTGTAGACTAACATTACTGCAGAACTCAATACCACATTTGAATTATGCTCAAAAGTGGTTTAAAATAATAGTAGTAAAATAATGAAAGCTTGTTTTAATGATGAAACTGTTCCTGTAGAGCAAATGTGTAATTTTACTTAATCTTGAGTTTGTTACATATGCTTCACTTCATCTCCTGCCAGGGTGTCAAACTTACAATGAGAAGGTCACATGCAACCTCCAAACCTTATTTTATCTGGCTCTTGAAGCCTGAGCAAACCAGATCCATTTTCCTTTATTATTTGTTTGTTGCTTTGTTCTGTTTTGAATTTTGGTGGCCCTGGACACTTGGAAAAACTTGCTTTATGTTATTGCCTCACTGGTGGATGAATCCCAAAGGAGAACACAAGGATCCGTTTGTATCTGTGACTTAGAATTTGTTCATATAAACGGGAACATCGATTTAAACTTTATTTAAAGCCCTGATACTATCACTAAAATTTTAGCTCATAAAGACAAAAGTTTGCATTACTAACCAGAAGGCTGCTTTCACAGATGTGTTTGAACTTATAAAGAATTCAATATTTGAGATAAATATTCCTGGCAAGTGTTGAATATCTTAGGCACTGTTTAACTATATATTGAAGATAATTTTATTCTCACTTGACTCGGATCAAATCTTTACTAAACTTCTTGGCATTAAAATATTACGCAGATACAATTCCAGTATAAAAAAGTGATCTATCAGCAAATTGTCATCTGGGTGCTTGTGATTACCATGATCACATCTTAAATCATGATTTAGGTGAAGAAAGTTGAATTAAGTAACAAAAGCCTAACTAGTCATTCATCCATTTCAAAAGTTTTAATTGGAGCAATTCCCATAGGATAAAAATTGCAAAAAAAAGGTCCATTCCAGGTGCTGCAGTTTTATGACAGTTATTTCACAGCAATGTAATCTACATTTCAAATCAATTCCAGTCCTAGAACTTTTGCCAAGAATAAAAAAAAAGCCTCATTAGCAAAGACCTTAAAGGATATTTCTGTTTCTGATTATATAAAGAAAGTAGCACAAGTCTCAGTAATAATAGTAAAACAAGTGAAAAAAACTACTTTATTTTTCAATACATCCTTCATTGGTGCATTTCAGTTGTTTAAGTGCTGACACAGATCCAGTTTCAATCTTGTACCATTTTCAGAGAAATCATTCTGAGATTTATTTTGTGCCCAAAATAGTGAACAATTTAAAGTGAAAGAATAATATGAACATGAGAAAAATAATTTATCAAAGTTATAATAAACCAGAAGACTACATTATATGTTAATGAAGATGTAGCGATTAACCTATTCTGCTGAAGATTTAAGCTGTGGCAACATAATTTACAATATGTTGTAAATGTAGTATTGGACAGGAAAATCAACCAAATATACAACCAAATTTGCAATTAAAAATCTACATGTGAAGATACATGAAATATATACAAGCTCTATAAAACCATGCAAAAACATAATACATTTTCACATCATTTTTCTATTCAAAAGTGCTTCCAGAACTATATTATGCAGAATGCTCCAATTTATGTACAGATTGCTTTATTTAAACATGTTTTAACATGGAGAATTATATTTTGTTATGCTATTAATATTCTTGTAGGGGAAAATACCGTTGTCATGCTTTTGAGCACAATCTAATGTCATCCAGAGAAACAGAGCTCAAGAATCTTTTATCGCAAACTTTGTAAAACAATAGGAATGATGACTAGAAGAATGTTCAAAGCAGCATCTGATCTGATCTGAATTATAATAGGGGCATATAAAGGGGACAGAAATCTCATCTGAGGAGGATAAGTTGCATGATAAAAGCAAGATAAGATTTGTTATAATTTTGGACTTCTGAATATCTCAATTTTGAGACTATCCTATAATTCTTCCATCACAGTAGTTGTAAGAGACTGTCAATTTAATGAAACTTGGATGAAACATCCTTACTGAAGGATATAAGGAAGGCTAAAGGCAGTGGAGAAGAAGATAAAATAGATTAATGTAGTTAAATGACATCAGGCTTGCATTTCAAAAGCTTGTACATTACAGAAGCATGTGAAGTATGGAATTTTGTTGTTTTGAAGTCTTATCAAATAATGTTAGAATAGGTAATGATGTGATATACCTTGATTTCAAAAACCAAATGACTTTAGGTAATGCAATTGTGCTGAGTGTTAGGAGAATAATGTTCTGTGACATGAATGGGGGAACCTGGTTTGCTTAGTCCCTGATTCAGTTGAGGGATGATAAATTAGCATTGTCGGTGATATATAGGAGTCTTACTTGATCAACAACTTGAAGACTGGCAGGGGATGTAGCAGGATGAGTGCCCTGGCAGAAATGGTGTGAAGTTCAAGTGGACCAAGACAAAGGAAACTTATATCAAGTCTTAAAAGAAAAGCTAAGGCAAGATAAATAACTGTACTGACAGTAATTCTTAAAGTTATAAAATTGTTCATTAGGGATAATGGACAGAATATTGTGTGCAAGAAGAAATATTAAGAGCATTTTATTCTTAACTTTGAGCTATCATCTTGTCTAGTGGCTGCGATACCATTGGTTTCTTTCTTCCACAAAAAGTGTCCTCCATTTCAAAAGGTCAGACTGCATTAATAAAAGTCACATTTTAAAACTGATGTGCAGCACATTGAAGCAGCAGCTTCACCAGATACCAAAGGATTTTCGCTATTTTAATTCTGGGTGTCAGCTTCAGCCAACTTTGGTGTTTGAATTCAGTGTGTTGGGCTTCTCAAGGAATTCAGGTCATCAAACATAAAATTTTCTCCAACTTAAAATCAACAATGAAATTTCTATGATTCATCTTATTAAAAAGGGCTTATCATTCTTTCATAATCTACACCTTGCATAAAACATCATAATATTTAAAAAATGGGACACATCATGCATGAGCTATAAAACTATGATGCTTAGAACCATAGAACTCTAGATTCTCGGAGAGAAATAGCCAAAGGTTATTGGTTATCTTTGATTTGGCCTTAGAACCTTTGGCTATTTCTCTCCGAGAATCTAGAGATATCATTGGTATCTCCAGAAGAGGTATTAACCATAAAGTTTCGTCATATGCTGATGATTTATTACTTTTTATATCTAATGTTGAAGCCTCGTTACCTCCTATGCTTTCTTTTCTTTCTTGCTTTAGTCATTTTTCAGGATACAAATTGAACTTACACAAGAGTGAACCTTTTCCTCTGAATAACCTGGTACCATTTGATATTAACGTTCCTTTTAAAATTGTAAGAAATCATTTTACCTATCTGGGGGTGTCAATTACTAAAAATTATAAACATTTATTTAAAGAAAATGTTTTCACCTTACTACATTATGTGTTTATCAAGTTGGTCACCCCTTTCTATATCATTGATTGGCCGAATTAATGTTATTAAAATGAATATTTTACCTAAATTCATATATCTATTTCAGGCTTTACCTGCTTTTATTCCTAAGTCTTTCTTTGACTCTCTTGATTCAATTACATCTTCCTACATATGGAATAATAAACATCCTAGACTAAATAAAGTTCACCTTCAGAAGGTTAAAAAGAATGGAAGTTTAGCCTTACCTAACTTTAGGTTTTATTACTGGGCAGTCAATATATGAAATCTTATGTTTTGGTTACACTACATTAATCAAGAGGCTTGTCCGGTATGAGTTTCTTCCGAAGCTAACTCTGTTAAAAAATTTTCTATTATTTCTCTGCTTGGTTCTTCACTTCCTTTATCATTAAATAAACTAACTGATAATTTAGTAGTTAAACATGCTTTGAGGATTTGGTTACAATTTAGAAAATATTTTGGTTTATTGAGTTTTTCTTTGTCCAATCCCATTTTCTCTAATTATTTTTTTAAACCTTTTATGACTGATGTAGTTTTTAAAGAGTGGGACAAATTAGGTATTACTTGTTTTCAGGATCTGTTTGTTGGAGGAAACCTTTCTTCGTTTGAACAATCGTCTACCAAGTATAATTGATCAAAAACTCATTTTTTTGATATTTGCAAATTAGAGATTTTCTTCGATCTCAATTACATTCTTTTCCTATGAGCCCTGATAAAAATTTATTAGATGTAACCTTTAATTTGAAACCTTTTCACGATGACTCAATATCTAATATTTATGACAGGTTACCAGGAATGAGTAAGGTGCCACAAGAAAAAATTAAAAACGCTTGGGAACAAGATTTGCAGATGTCAATTTCTGAGAAAACTTGGAATAAAATTTTTAAATTGGTTAATACTTCGTCATTATGCACCTGTCATTCTCTCCTTCAATTTAAAATGGTCCATAGAGCTCACTTGTCTAAAGATAAACTATCCCATTTTTATTCCAATATATCTCCTTACTGTGACAAATGCAATAACGGAGAGGCTTCTTTAATTCACATGTTCTGGACATGTCAGAGTCTTAAAAATACCGGACAGAGGTCTTTCGAACTTTTTCTGCACTTTTCAAAATAAATTTTAAACTTAATCCTTTGACTGCATTATTTGGGATCGTTGGAGAAAAAGATATAACTTTGAAGGCTTCTGATCTACACATTCTGGCTTTTATTTCTCTTATAGCCAGGAGGGCTGTGCTGCTTAAATGGAAGGAAGTTACTCTGCCTACTCATGCTCAATGGTTACGGGATGTTATTGTCATACCTGAATCTAGAGAAGATCCGTTGTTCAGTTCTTGAATCTAACTTAGACATGCAAACCCTGTGGGGACCTTTTTTGAATTATTTTCAAAACCTTTGATTTAGTGACTAAAATACAGACATTGGTTGACATTGTTACATTTCAAGGGTTTTTCCTTGTTTTTTATTAAACAGCTTCGGTTTTTGGTAGTGGGAGTAGATTTTTTTATAATAAAATATTCCTATTTTTCCTTTATTAACTAACTATTACATGTGATTATTAATTTAGAGTATTGTGATTCTAAGTATTATTTAACACAATGTATTCAGTAGTATTTTTACTCTCTTTTTTGATGCATGTACTGTACTTTTTCCGTGGATTTAATAAAAATATTGTAAAAGAAAGAACCATAGAACACTACAGCACAGAAAACAGGCCATTCCGCTTGCAAAATTAGGGATCTTTTAATTCTTCCCCAACTCTACTTTGCATTCTCTGCAGATAAAAAAAATGCATATTTTCTAAACTATTTAAGATTGCACACATTATCCAATTTGTGTAATGCAATCAACTTTCTGAAAATTAAACAATTGCTTCATAGTTTTATTTTCTTCGATGGGAAGAGGTAAATATTTTATGGGATCGATACAGAATAACAAATATTATGAAGGGCAATATCTTTACCCTGTCTGTTTCTTCCAGGCAGGTTTCAGGTTATGGTTCATGCTTAGTTAGTTGGTAACAGTTTGGGGTAAATCTTGCCCTAATGTGATAATTTTGTCGAATTACAAGTGGGATAGTGTATTCTAAGAATACATTCTTCTAATTTCATTAAAGTACAAATAAGATTTTTCCAAGACAGTCTTGAACAAACATAGTGATTAGGGACAACAGAGACTTTGCTAAGTGGTTACAGGATTTGAGAAGAATACTGCCACCCATTACATACAGGTAAAGGTAGACAAGAATGGTTTTATTTTTATATGAGTAACTACTGACAAGGTGCACTCAATATTGTTCCGCTTTTCCAGTTGTGGTGATGTACTGATTCGGGATGTTGAAAAGCTTGGCATTATAGTACTATTTTGAATGCAGGATAAGTTTAAGGGATGGAGCAAAGGAAAATGTGGTTCATGAATAAACTGGAGTTATCTCATTCCTTTAGACAATCCTTCTCCATTTCTAGATTAACAACAGGTAAAATGCATGATGATTTCTTATACCTTTTTATTGTTGTTTTTGAAAAAGGGGTAATCAATGGAATTGAATTTGAAAATAAACAATTGCAATTTTTTCCACCATGTCATAGACAATGAGCTATATCTTGCTGGAATAGAACATCTTATAGCAGTTGTTTTGCACTGTTTTCTATACCTATTTGAAAAGGTTTTGCATTTTAACTTGCTAGAATTGAAAGCTGATAATGGGTGGAGAAGGCATCTGGGAAAACTGTGTCCTTTGTGGATAATGGGATCACCTATCTATCTGAGGCAAAGAACTTTAAGATTGAGAAAGAAAGATAAGTGAAGGAGGAAGGATAATTAGAATCAAATAAAATTCAGAAAGAAAAGCAAAGAAAAAGTTAGGTAGATTAGATTGGGAAAGAAAAGGTAAAAACAAAAATCCCTTTTAATGTCTAAAAAAATTATAACAACAATTCCTTTGCACATGAATGGGATGGGCAGTTTGCCCAACTTTCCTAGGCAGAGAAGTTGAGAATAAAAAGGTTAGGAGAGCAGCATCGATTGACTAGCAATGTTCTGGGATTCACCAGTTACAGTGTCTTTCTTAATCTGCTCAACCTGCTGGCTGAATTGTGCATTAATAATAGTATGCATTGTTTAAATGTTGTTTATCTTCCAGCAAGATGCAGTCTAACATAGGGACAATGTTGATGTTGTTTATCTTCCAGCAAGATGCAGTCTAACATAGGGACAATGTTGTGCAGGTGAGTGTTGATTAATACACGTATACTGGATCAATAAGGATATCATGTTTTACTCATGTCACAATTTCCGTACAGTAGAATGCTGGCACATAACTCACACATTGCAAGAATTGGGATGTTATTTTTTTTATTTTCTTCTTCTGTTCTTAATGAAACAAACTTGTAAAAGCATTTTGCAACAAAACTTTGAATTTAGCGAATGAGGAGTTTAACCTTTGCTGAAATCTTGATCATTTAATGCCAAACTTCGGTAAGAAAAAAACGCTTTGATCTTTTAAACTTTGTGAATGAGACTTGGAAAATTAACCTTGCCAGAAAAATATAAATTTACATACTAATGATTTGAAAAGCGAAGAAATAAAAAATAGATATTTTAGAAAATATGTATAAAAATAGTGTGAACTTAGTAATACATATGTAAATAGGAGATAATATAAAAGCAAAACAAAAATAACCTCCTTAAAAAACACAAAACTTATCTGTTCTGGAATCTTCTCTTCACAAGCAATGATACCTGTTTCAGTAGTATGCTCCAATATTTTGTTAAAAAAACTAAGATTTTGTTTGTATCGCCATTAGTTGGAGCTTTCACCCATGTACCAGCACCCACTATGAAAAGAAATGGGTGACTGAGGCACTGTGCCATGTGCAGAGTCCTTAGTGTGGAAGCACAATTTCTGTTCGATAGCCATATTGATGAAAACACATTTTTTTTGCTCTATTTTGTGTTTAAGGAAAGAAACATAGATTAGTTAAAAAGCAAGAACACGCCATATAAAACAACATACGACCCTTCATATACATTGTGAATTCCCTTTTCTTTTGTAGAAGTAGTTTGTAATATGGCAATAGGTGAATTAGCAGTAGTTTGATTCCTTGGCTATTTCACTTCTATGAAGTACTTCCATAGCATTTGGGTTCCACTTTTCTCCTCTCAGCCGCTGGTTTATGTGAATAGCACGCTTTCTCTCTCTGAGAGGTAGGGATGTAGGGTCTGAATTCACCAGAATAACCTCATTGAGTATCAAACGGTTTAAGAATTTGTTTAAAATGGAAGAGAAAAAATTGTGAGAGATGGTCTCGTTGTAACTCTTTTTGCTCCTGTTTTTAACCCTCCGTGTAAATGGAAGACAGCTGACTAGGGCAGCGATCAATTGCATTAATTTGGAGGAAACCATTGTCTTCAGGGCAATTCCGCACCGAGTCACTGAAAATCCCAGGGGAAGTTGTTTGAAAGTCATAAACTGCAAATTTAAAGAAAATGTTAATACAATGCACAGAATAAGGACAAACTAACCTCAGAATTCAGAGTTGTGCTGGTCTAAGAACCTCAGCTCTAAATACACCAAGGACAGAGCAACAAAATTCCAACAGTGGGATCTGGCCTCAGCTTTTCTACAAAACCTACCTGCTGTAATAAAACAAGTTAAAGATTGCATCAGTTGATGTGATGGTGCCCAGTTTCAACTTAATATGACTTTCAGAATGAGTAATATCAACCCTATTACAAAGACAATTTATTGTGTACATTATTAGCCAGGTGACTCGCCAAGCCTACTGTCCCACCTTCCCAGTTCTGACAAAGGGTTTTCAACCTGAACGTTAACTGTGTTTCTCTGTCCATGATTGTTGCCTGATCTACTGAGTGTTTCCTGCATTTTCTGTTCCATGTTTCGAAATTACCTCTTCAGCAGGTGCTCAAACCGTGGCCTGTGGTGATGTGGAAACCTGCTGAACAAAAGGACATACACGATGCTATCCATATGATTATCACGGCGAGAGGGGGAGCGGAGGTTACTGTGTCACCTGGCTATGTTTCTACTGTCTGAGTGGTGTCATCAGTTTCTGTCTACAAATACTAATTATATCAATACTGTACTGAATCATCAATGATATAAAAATAAAAATTTGCTAGTGCCTAGCAATGAATATTTTAAATCAGGAAGACAGGGAATTCTGAAACAGTTCTCAATTCCACAGTGATGATAAAAAGAAAGGAAAACAAAAGATGAAGTAGTAGCAGACAATGCTGGAAGCATAAGGCGGGCTGGTCAGCTTACGATTGGCAAAAAGCTTAATGTTTAGAAAACTGGAAATAACATTTCTAAGGTAATGACCAAAAATTAAGGGGCAGAAAAAAACAACGCATGCTAAGAATTCTGACTCCTTTCATTAGATGACAGTTAATTTGCTGTAGTTGACAACATTTTTATTTGCTTATTATCATATTGAGGATGCAGCACAAAACAGGCCATTTGGCTGAAATAGTTTGTGTTGATGTCAGTGCCCAATGCTAGCCTCCCTCTATTCCAATTAACTAATTTCATACCTTCAAAATATATTTCTATTCTCTCTTCTTCTATGTATTTGTCTAATTTCCTTTGGGAAACATCTTAGCTATTTCCTGAGCCACATGTTTAATCACCATGAATAAAGACAAAAGCCACCACTTGTTCAATTCTTCCTGACAACTCTAATTTTTCTGTTCCAGCACCATCCTCATTAATCTGTTTTGCACTTTCTCTAGTGCTTCCATTTGCTTATGGGGACCAGAACTATGAACAGTACTCTAACTGTAGCCTTACCAAGATCATGTACAAGTTAAACAGAACAATTTTTGAATTATATACCTCAAGAAATAAATCCCAAGGCTTTGTTTGATTTGTAATGGCTTTGCAATGCTGCTTTTAATGATTTGTTCACTTATATCCCCATATCCCTCTCCTCTGCAACTCTATTCATTTTTACAAAATTGCCTAAGTGGATCACCTCACATCTATGTCACAGTTCATTTGCCACTTAACTGCTCAGACTGTAATTTTCTCAATGTAGTCATGTCAAGTGCAGTTTCTGATTTTGTCCATATTCCCACTGAAATATAAACTTGACTAAACAAGTCATTCTAGAGATTAGTGCATGAAGATTTAAACTGAAATTTCAGTACTGTGGCAGGATAGTACTTCACCAGTAGAAACATCATCATTCAAATGAAAAGCTAAATGAGATCAATGATACATCTGACTTCTCAGGTGGACACCAAAGATCACCTTTGTATAGCCATGGTAAAACGTGAAATACTGTACACATGCATCCACATCTGTCTGTTTGTAGTGTGCATTTCCTACTTTACAACTGTTGACTGCATTTCAAAAACAGATTGCTGGCTGCAAAGTCCTTTGAGACGATCTGAACTTGAGATAGTTGCTAAAGAAATAGAAATCTTAAATATGACTGCAATTGGAATTTGCTGTAATATACTCCTGAAAGTACACTAAACCAGTACGTCAAATGACTGTCGACTGGACCTCCCTCGTGGCATGAACCGTTGAGCCAGCTTGGCCATTATCTGGAAGCCCTCTTCCTCAGTTTCTCCTTCCTCTCCTCCTTCAAGGTGCTTTCTACATCTACTTCTTTGGTCACCCATCGAATGAATTAATATTCAAGTTATCCTAATGGGAGGACCAGATGGGTACATCAGGAGGGCATTGAAAATGTGCCCCACCCAATATTCGGTCCCGTGAATGGGGTGAGGGTGGACAGGAAATCAGGAGACATTTTGAACAGTGGGGAAGGTGGGGGTAGGGTTGGCATTTTGGGGTGGAAAGGAGCTGGTACTGGGAGAAGATTGGGATGTTCAGGTCTTGGGACCTGGGATGAGGGGAGCCAGAAGGATGCAAAGTATCTGGTTGATGTACTAGGCGAGCATCCCAGTACAACAACGAAAACCTTGTTGTCCTTTGAGTAACCAATAGTGGTTTCTCCTGGGAAATTCTCCTTCAAGATTTCTGCCACCACCCTAAAACACTTCAAAAGATGCACAGGATGGTGAATATTTCACCTCATGGACTCCTGATGCAAAAATCACACCAAAAATGCTAGGAAGCTCATGCTCAGAAATTTGGCTGCTTGGCCATTCTTAAGGTGGCGGATGACTTTTTTTTCAACTCAGTACCATATTTCTACATTAACCCAATGTCTCTTGACATCCTGAATATCTAAAAATCTATCCACCTCTGCCTTTAATATACTCAGCAATTCAACCTCTACAGCCGTCTTGGGTAGAGAAGTCCTATAATTCACTACCTTCTGGGTGAAGGAGTCTCTTCTCATCTCAGTCCGGAATGGCTGACCCTTATTTTGAGACTGTGACCTCCAGTTCTAGATACCTTAGCTAGAGGAAACATCAACTCTGCAACCATCCTGTCAAGCCCCATAAGAACTTTGTACATTTCAATGAGATCATCTCTCATTCTTCCAAACTCTAGATAGTACAGACCCAGTCTGCTTAATCTCTTCTTGATTACCATCCCAGGAATCAACCTGGTGAACCTTCTCTGCACTCCCTCAGTTGCAACTATATCCTTCCTCAGGAAGGCATACCAGATCTTTACACAATATTCTGATGCAGTCTCATCAGAATCTGATATAATTGAAACAAGACATCTTGTACTTGAGAAAATGAAAATAAAAAAAATTGCAGATGCTAGAAATCCGAAATAAAAACAGAAAATGCCAGAAACACTTATCAGGTCAGGCAACGCCTGTAGAATGAGAAACAAATGTAATGTTTCAGGTCAAGGACAGGTCTGAGCTGCTGAGTGTTTCCAGCATTTTCTGTTTTTTTTTATTATGTTTGTACTCAAATCCTCTTGCAATAAAGACCAATGTACTGTTTGTCTTCTTAATTGCTTGCCATACCGGTTTGTTAACTTTCAGTGATTCATATACAAGGACAACCAGGTCTCTCTGAAAAGCAAAACCTTTTAATCTCTCAGTATTTAAAAAACAAAATTAGTGTTTTTATTTTTATTCTATCAAAGTGGACAATCTCGCATTTTTCCACAATGTACTACGTCCGCCATGTCCTCAAATGCATTCTGCACCCTCCTTACAACCCTCATTGCCACCTGCCTCTAATATCATCAGCAAACATGTATCTATTATGTTTGATTCTCCCCATGCAAATCATTGATAATAGATTGGGAACAGTGGGATCTCAGCTGCATCCCTGTGGCACCCTCTGGTCACAGCCTCCCAGCACGAAAATGATTCCTTTCCTCCTACTCTGTTTGCTGTCTGATAACCAAATCTGCACTGCTATAATAGATTCCAGCACTTTCCCTAGCATTCATGTCAGGCCTTATTTTCTTTCTCTCTCGTCTCTTAATTAGTGGGATTACATTTGCTACCTTCTAGTTTGTGGGAACCATTCTAGGGTCTTCAGAATTTTGGAAGATGACAATTAATGCATCTATTATTTTCAAAGCCACCTCCTTCAAAATCTTGGAATGTAGATCATTTGGTCCTTAAGATTTACTGCCTTTCAGTGTCTACCTAATAATTCTCAACTGTTTCTGGGAGGTTTTCTGTGTCTGCTTCCATGAGGAAAGACACATGATATTTGTTTAATTTCTCTCCCATTTCTTTGTTCCCAAATCAAATATCTCCTGCCTCAGTTTGCTAGTATCCACGTTAACTTTAGTTCATCTTTTCTTTTTTACATATCTATAAAAGATTGCTTTTATGTTTCTTCCCAGAATACTCATATGCTACTTTCTTTTTCCTTATCTGTGCTTGGTTCTCCTTTGCTGACTTCTGAAATTTTCCAACTCCTCAGGCTTACATACTTTTCTTGTAAATTAAAAGCCTTTTCCTTTGGTTTAATTCTATCAACCTCTCCTGATCGCCATGGCTAAACCATTTTTCCCATTGCATTTTTTTTGCCTTATCAGATGGAATCTATGTATTAGCCATTGCTTATTTATTATTATGCCTTTTAGTGTAGTTTTCCAATACAACATAACCAATTCATGGCTCCCTAGTTTGTTTCAATCTAGCTTCAGACTGAACCAAATGACTTACAGTTTTTATATAAAACTTTATTACTGGTGCCGAAAAGTACCTTGGCTGCCTGGTGCCAGCATGAAGGACAATTAATGTTTAGTCATTGCACAATACTTGATCTAAAATAACCTGTTCTCTCACTGTTTTCTCAATACACTGATCTAGAAATCCATCGTTATTATTTTTATTACATGAATACACCCTTCATCATATTACTGCTGTTCTGGCTTGCCCAGATTAAATGTAAATTAAGGTACCCCATAATTATATTACATTGGTTACCTGCACCTCTAGTTTCCTGATTTTTCTCTATGCCCTGTATTACCACATCTGTCTGGGGCCTATAGACAACTTTTTTCAGCACTTTGATGTTTCTGGTGTCACGAACCAGCAACAAAAGAAACACACTGAGCATGATTCAGTGTTAAAAACTATTTTATTAATCACTACTTATGATAATACGTAAAATAAAAGTAAAAATGTTAGTATGTTAGAATTCAAAAATGTTAAACCTCGAACGTTAACCCCAAAACTAAACTCGTCGTGTGTGTGTGTGACAAAGTCCAAAACTCCCAGTTCCGGAATGGTTCTTAAAGTTCAGTTCCGCAAGCCATAAGGTGAAACATGAGCAAGGGCTTCTTCAACAACCACCATTGTCTGAAGATAAGACGTAGACGTAGAGAAACATAGAGAGAGTAAATACGAAATCCAAATGTTCCACGATGGAACCCAAACGACACTTCAGTGTTTACTCGGTAGTGACTTCCTCACCCCGAAAAGCATCCGAACCGTGGTCGTCCACACATAAATACCTGTTTCCTTCTACAGGTCAGCAACATAGTGAACTCCACTGGATTACTTCCAACTTCCATACATGGATTTCTATGGCAAACACAGTTATTGTTTCTCATCCATCGATAGAGAAAACAAGCAGGCTGGTGTCTCTCTCCCTTCTCTCTCTCTCTCCTTCTTCTTCTTCTTCTTCTTCTTCTTCTTCTTCTGACCTCTTCAACAACGTCATTACGTCCTTTATCTTCTATTGACGTAAGCACGCCCCACACACACATACACACACACACACTCTATCTTAAAGGGACTTTCACTGAGTCTGTAACACTGGTTTATTTAATTCCCAGCATAGGTCACTCTGCAACCATTGATCACTGTAATAACTAATAGGTTCTATTTTTTTCCATGTTTCTTTGTAACACAGAAGAAGGAAATTCATTGTACCAATTTATTTCTAATTATGCCATTAATTCACTAATCGTGTTATGAGTGCTGTGCGCAATCAAAAAAAGATTTTTGTTTTGTCTTGACTTTTTCCTTGCTATGACTCTAACTGGAGGCATACTCTTATGTTTGAATGCGCTTTCCTTCCTGACAGACTCCTGTTAACATTACCCATTTTGCTAGTCTGTACTATTGCTCTGCTCTGACTTTTTAACTGTCAAAATCACTACTATTTAGTTTAATGCCTACAGCCTTAATTATGTGAGTCACTCAGAAACTGGTCCTATCCTGATTCAAGTGAAGCCCAACCCAACGGAACAGCTCATTTTCCCTAGTACTGGTGCCAATGACCCGTGAACTGAAATCCAGTCACAATAATGTTGAGCCACGCATTCAATTCTCTGGTCTTATTTATTTCTATGCAAATTTGTATGTTGCTATGGCTGCAATTCCCCTTTGTAGTTCTGTTTTTTACTTTAGACCTTTGTTGCTCATATTCCTGAGTGGAACCTTCTTCCTTGTCTATGTCATTGATTCCACAACAACAGGATCTTTCCTCTCCCACTCCAAATTCCTTTCCAGTTCTGAGGAGATGTCCTTCATGCTGGCACCAGGCAGGTAATGCAGCCTCTGGGACTTATACCTGTATCTGCAGAGAACATTATCTATTCTCTCTTCAAATGGTGCTACAGTGGGCTTGCTTATCTGCTCAGCAGTTTTACTCTCATTCACGGAGGCTGCAAAAACCTCATGTCTGTTGGACAGGAGCAAGGGGGTGAAGAATGAGACTCCCTGCAAAAGTATATTCTGGATCCCCTGCCTCATTCAGTCACACCCTTCTGCCACTCTTTGCTGACCAATTCTATTAGACTTCATCTAAAAGATGTGACTGCCTCCTGCCACAAAGTAAGCAAGTTGCTTCACCAATCTACCAGAATGCAAGGGCCCCACTCCCCACTCCAGTGCATCATAACACATGAATCTTGGATTCCTCATCAATTTTGAGCCAAAGTTCCCTGAGCTGCAGATGTGCTTTCCAAAGATTCTAATAATTCATCCGTCACATCAATTCCCATATACACCAGCTGTAACACATCACCTGCCTTGTTATACTCATCTTAAGCATTTATTCAATCAATTTACTTAATTCTCTCACCATCACACTTACTTCACCAAAGTTCCTCACTCACCCAAGTCAACAATTATTGGATGCTGTGTTAGGGAGTAGCAGCCATAATCAATAGGAGTAGTGTAGTAGCCATTAATACAAACCAAAAACAGCCCACAAATTCTTTCAAATGCAACCTACAAGCAGTAAGGACAGCTGTGTAAATAAACACTGCATCTGTGAAGAGAGCAGACTAGCAACTCACAGTGGGAGGCTGCTTGAAAGATATATTTTGGAAACTGACATGACCATGAGATATTCTGGTATGCACTAGCCACATGTACAGACAATAGAGCTATCTAGACTGGACTACTTTGAACCAAGGTATCTTGAGCTAAGATACTTTGCACCAGTGTGACAAAGATTAAGGAAGATTCCAGACTTGCTGTTTTGCCATTTTGCGCATCAAGTTGTCAAGGTTATATTTGTTCTGTCCATCAATACTCAGGGTGTGTCTGTGTACCCAGAGAGCCAACCCCCACAATTCTGTAAGAAAAGAAGGAAATTTTGTATGTCTGGGATTTATCCTCAGAAGCTTTTAGAATATTGATATGAACTCTCTTGTCTCAATAAAGGTGTTCGCTGATTTTATCATTTAAGATGTGCTCCCTTTGTAAATATATAACTTTATGGAACTATTTGTTCACACCCAAATATTGAACTATACTATGCACAGTAACTATTGAAATTGTATCTGATCACATACTGTAATCTTTGTACCTAAAGGCTATAAAAACTCAAACACAGATTCTCCTCACTTGCCACTCCTGTGCATCTGCTTGTGCTGAATAAAGATCTGTTACATCCAGACATCCAACCTCCATGTTGCTCATTCAAAGTCACAACTGCTCTCTCAAGATGTTGTGCTAAAAACACACTGTGCTTCCAGCTAGGCTCACTGATTTCTCAGGTATCAGTATCTTTATGTCACTGACTTAAATTCAGTAGTTTTATCTAGTTATCCAATTACCAGGGAGACTTAAAAGCTGCTTGCTTATCACTTTATGTCATTGCAATTAAAACTACCAGATTAAGAGAATTTAACTGTAAAACTGAACAATTTTTTAAAATTAAAATAAACTCACCAAAGTCCATCAAACTATGGGGCCTCCAGCTCCCACTCTAATTTTACTATTGGTGGATCTCTGTCTCCTGTATTCCTCTAAAATTCACGGGGCTTCTGACTGTGTTATCTCTAAACTCATGGTCATTTCAGCATCTTGCTTCAGAAAATATATTGACGTCTTATTGCATAATGCTGGAAAAACCATGCCATTGACTTTCTTGCTTTTTCTTTCTCGTATTTACTTTGCATCCATCTATTTGTGAAATATCGTGTACAATTTTCCCTTCAAAGGCATTGTGGTTGTGATATCCTATTGCTGTACTCTGAGAGTGATCTGAATAGTGCCCATTGATTTACTCCAAGTCCAGTGTAAGATGCACAATGTTCTTGTGAAATATGGGTAGCCTGACATATGGGCTTTGTGTCATCTTAAAAAGCAGGTAACTTGCTTGGCATAGCTTTACATGGGCTTTTCTGTTATCAGGTCACCACTCTAGTGTGACCTTAAACATAATTTTTTATTGTCCAATGATTGATTTTGGCTACAACCCTCAAGTTCAACAACAAAATACATAAAAACACTCACCCATATGATCCCTGGACAAATAGTAAATAGTTTTTATTTCATGCCTTAGGCATATAATTGTATGGATCAGGAATATTCTAACTTGCATTAGACATCTAGTTGAGTTTGTAACCAGGGTTTGCAGAGAAGATGAAATTGTACAGGATTGCGAGACTTCACTCATGTGGAGAGATTAGATATTAGATGATTATTCACCTTAGTTCAAAGAATGTTAAGGTAGATTTAATGAAATTGTTCAAAAGAGGGAATACGTTGCAGGGATACAGGGAGAGGTGGAATTGCATTGAAGGGATTGCTCTTTTGGGAGGTGACATGAACCCGATGGGCTGAATAGCCTATTTCTGTGTCACAGTTGGTAGGAGAACTTGTGGGGCAGAGGAACTGTATGGACACAAACAGGGTAGGAGAGGATTGTGGAAACTGTTCTTGAAATTTTGGCAAAAGAAGTGCCCCAAACCCCACCTCTGCCTTGTGTATAGGTGAAGCATCAATGGAAAGATGTGGCCAGACTGATGGGCTAAAAAACTTGGTCCTGGTACCGCAAGAGGTTTGGAAACTTGACTAGTGTGGTGAAGTCAGGTGTAGATTGTTGCATTTCCCATTTGGTGGTGCTGGAGACTACAATCTTGCACCCGCACAACACTCGCACACATCCCTCACATCTTACACAGACCTACTGCTATTCAATCATGGCAGCTCTTTCACAAACACACGAACAAAACATTCTTAATTTTCTCTTGCAAGAAAATGTTTTTGGCAAACAGCAGCTTCAAGAACAAGTTAAATTGGCTTCCTCTCATGCCTTGACTCTCAGATAATTAGAGGAGAGAGTGCTGGCAGCCATGGGCTTAGCTTCTACAGAACTAGTGGTAAATTGATAAATTGGTTTATTATTGTCACATGTACCGAGATACAGTGAAAAACTTTGTTTTGCATGCCGTCCATACTGAACATTTCATCATATCAGTACATTGAGGTAGTACAAGGGAATAGCAGTAACAGAATGCAGAAGATACAGTTACAGAGAAAGGGCAGTGCAGGCAGACAATAAGGTGCAAGGGCCACACCACGGCAGATTGTGAGGCCAAGAGTCCATCTTATTGTACAAGGGTCCGTTCAATTGTCTTATAACAGCGGGATAGAAGCTGCCCTTGAGCCTGGTGATATGCGCTTTCAGGCTTTTGTGTCTAGTAGATTGGAAATTACTGGTATACTCTGCCTTCTCACATCGTACCATTTGTCATTCCACAGACTCTTCTGCCTTATATCAATTCCGTCCCTCCCTTCACATGATCATATCCTTGTACCTTTCTCATTTTGCATATATGGGATGTCCTATTTAGCTGGGCCCTGGTGAACTGTGGCTGTCAAGGAGGAGCAAAATGTATCATTGTATTTTCATCCACCTGCCCAAATTTTGCTGCTCCAAATATAGTGGAGAGTAGTTTAGGAGTAAGATCTATATGAGGTGAGTCGCCAGACAGTAGTAGCCAGCAGCTAAGCCAAGCGGAAAGGGCTGTTAGTGTGCCAATGTCCTAGAGGGAGAGGTTGCATACCTCTGCTCTATAATGACACCAAGATTGAGCGTGTAGTGGACAGCGAGGAAGGCTATCAAAACTTGCAATGTGATCTTGACCAGCTAGGTAAATGGTCTGAAAAACGGCAGATGGAATTTAATGCAGACAAGCGTGAGGTGTTGCACTTTGGGAGGACAAACCAGGGCAATACTTACTTAGTGAATGGTAGGGCACTGAGGTGTGCGGTAGAACAAAGGGACCTGGGAATACAGATCCATAATTCCTTGAAAGTGGCATCACAGAGTAGGCAGGCACAGTGGTGTAGCGGTTAGTGTAACGCTATTACAGCGCCAGTGACCCGGGTTCGATTCCGGCCACTGTCTGTAAGGAGTTTGTACGTTCTCCCCATGACTGCATGGGTTTCCTCTGGGTGCTCTGGTTTCCTCCCACATTCCAAAGACATATGGGTTAGGAAGTTGTGGGTATGCTATGTTGGCGCCGGAAGCGTGGCGACACTTGCGGGTTGCCCCCAGAACACTCTACGCAAAAGATGTATTTCACTGTGTGTTTCGATGTACATGTGACTAATAAAGATTTCTTATCTTTAGGGTTGTAAAGCAAGCTTTTGGCACTTTGGCCTTCATAAATCAAACCACTGAGTACAGGAGTTTGGATGTTATGTTGAAGTTGTACAAGACGTTAGTGAGGTTGAATTTAGAGTATTGTGTACAGTTCTGATCAACAGCCTACAGGAAAGATATCAATAAGCTTGAAAGAGTGCAGAAAAAAATTACAAGGACGTTGCTGGGAATTGAGGACCTGAGTTATAGGGAAAGGTTGAAAAGGTTAGGACTTTATTCCCTGGAGTGCAGGAGAATGAGGGGAGTTCTCACAGAGGTATACAAAATGACGAGGGGTATAGATAGGGTGAATGCATGCAGGCTTGTTCCCCTAAGGTTGGGTGAGACTAGAACTAGAGGACATAGGTTTAGGGTGAAAGGTGAAATATATAAGGGGAATCTGAGGGGAAACTTCTTCACTGAGAGGGTGGTGCGAGTGTGCCAGCAGAAGTGGTAGATGTGGGTTCAATTGTAACATTTAAGAGAAGTTTGGATAGGTACATGGATAGGAGGGGTTTGGAGGGATATGGTCTGGGTGCAGGTAAATGGGATTAGGCAGAAGATCAGGTGGCATGGACTAGATGGGTTGAAGGGGCTGTTTCAGTGCTGTAGTAGTCTATGACTGTATAAGACTCAGATGGGAGATATAATGGAGAAGCCCTTGGAAGGATGTTGAACAGGCCCTGAGCAATGTACCCGGTATTGTCAACCTTGCCCACGTTTGCATGAAATGTCAAGGAACCTGTCTAAGTCTACTTTTGCATGGGTGTCTACTGAAAGCCTAGAGAACATACATTTCAACATTGAATGGCAGCCAATTCCACGTCGATGTTTATTGATGACCTTACCACAGTACAACTTCTGAAGGAAGGGACTTCAGCTTTCACTCTCATAGGGAGAGACCATACAACGTTTCATCATTTAAGGAAATTTCGGACTATTGCCATGGAAGCTCTACCATTGAAATTCAGACTGCTGGTCATCCAAAAATGTCAGGGGTCAAACAGGGATTAGGCTAGATGGCTGAGTTATCTGAGCAATTTATATTCATCCACAACACTGGATCTAGATGGTCACAGTCAGCTGCATAGCCACCAATCAGTTCAATACGTTATGGTAGAATTTAAAAGAACTGAAAACTGAAACAATTCAGAGATGCTGAATTGAACCTAGTCCCTTCTAATTTAATGTAATTACATAGATTTTGTTCATCTGTAATCAATGATGCACTTCTCTCTCTCTCTTTTCTCACTCCCTGAGTCCATTAAGGTTAGGTTCCTTCCTCACTGATAGCTAAGCCAAAAATCTGTTTCCAGGACTCTATGATCCCCAGATCCAGATGTTAGGTGCATAGGGTCGATCAGAACAACTCAGGTTTTCCATTGCTTTACTGAGCAAATGGAAGGGTTTATGGCATCTGTGACAAGCATAGAACAAAAGTTCTCTCTTGTTTTGGTCTGATTGCTTTCCATTTGAAATTCGGCACAGAAAAAAATAACGACTTTAAAAAGCCACCTGCACACCCTCAAGCTACTTTGCTACCCATATTGCAAAAGTTGTTGTGGTCTCCTTGGAAGCAAGCTTCAGAGGTGCCCAACATATACGTGCAGACTTTATAATTGATTCAATTAGGAATCTGCTTTTTTTAATGCAAGTGGGACTTATGGCAATTAGCTCAGATTTAGAGAAAGAAAGTTATTCAAGAATAAAACAAAATGAAGGTTCATAGACAGACAGACAGTTGACATCACACAAATACAGAAAGGGATAAGAAGAGGGGAGTTGTGTACGTAGTAGGGGCATTTAGAGATTTCATTTAACACTTGGGTTTGACTATTTTTGTTATTTTCACTTTGAGAATGTGGATGATAAAATTTCTATTATGATCAATAATATGGTTGTTTTCTTTGTTCAGACAATACATTTGTTTCATCAATTAAAATCAGATATCCAATGCGATGTTCTATCATTAAAAAAAACCTGGAGCTGGGTCTTGTGGTATCCAAGTAATTATAAATATAGGTAACAAACTAGAATGTTTTGCTGTTCTGGATGTGTTATTGAATGTTAATCTGTATTGTAAATATACTGAGGTTGAGAGGGAGTTACTGCTGGGTGCATAGGACAGTCATGAGTAGTTCTGGGCGTAGGTGGCCTGACTTCCAATCACACTATCTCACCATGAGTGGTAGCACTCTGGGCTGAAGGGCAACATTGAGGGCATCGTCAAAGTGTTGTGGTAGGAGCACAATTGCTGATACCCTGAGAGAAAACAGCTGATTCATTATCCACAGTGTAGGGCATCAGCAACCTTAGCAGATTGTTTGAATGCTGTGGCACCCTTAAAGACCATTCCAACAGTGTGATGCAAAGCCATAAAAGCAGCAATCAGTACTTGTGGGAATGGCACTTAAACAAATTTTAGCACGTGGTTTTCAGCTTGACTGAATTTCTACCCTTCTGTCTCTCCATATTTTTCTTCCTTAAAGAGCCACTTTAAAACTTATCAGTATGACCAACCTTCCTGTCATCTGCTCTAATGTATCCTTTGGCAGAGTGTCAATTATTTGTTTGATTATGTTCTTGCGGGTTTCTCATACTTGCAAGGGTGGAGGTGAAAGGAGTAAAACAATTTATAGAGAAGGTTTGACATACGTAAAGGAATTCAATGGTTATCTTTGCTCCCCAAAAGCATAACATGTGTTTAGCTTATGAACATATTGTGTAAGGAACATAATTCTTACTCAAAAGAATAATTCATGGAACTCCAACACAATGATTTATATTCTGCCAATGTCCACGATTCACTTAGGAATACGTAGATTATTAAATATCAGGAAGATGGTATTTAAATTCCAGGCATGAATCATTAATATGACAACTGAATCACATTTTGCCAGCACCAGACACTTGATTATAGCCTTGCTAAAGGCTCAGTATTAGCACTATTGTCCTGGAATCAGAACGTTGTAGATTTAAGTCCTGCCCCAGGAACATGTTTAAAATTTAGGTTGACTCTCCAGTGCAGTCCTGAGGAAGGGAATTTCTGCAATATTGAAGGTATGATCCATGAACCAAAACTGAGGCCTCAATTACCCTCTCTGTTTAATGTAAAGTTAATTTACTCTATATTTTGAATTCATTTATGAGAATTTTGGCATCACTGGTAAGGTGGACATTTATTGCCCATTCCTTGAACAGCAAGCTATCGTTGATAATGAAGAGGAGCAGAGAAAATCTTCTCAGCAAAATTTACCCCTCAAATTAAATTACAAAAGCAAATTATCTGGTCATTTTGTTCATTGTTACTTGTGTGGCATTGGCTCATGCATTTACATTTTTCAACTGTGACTATACTTCAAAGGGGCTTCAATGACCACAAACTGCTTTGGGACATTCTGAAGTCACGATAGGCGATACCTAAATGCAAGCCGCTTATTATTCTTTCCACAAATTAATATTACAGAATCCATGGAGTTTTTCCAGAAATGCTGCCAAAGTGAAGAGCAGGAGTAGATCTAAGGAAATTCATAGAATACGGCAGAAGGATTGTAAAAGGGCAATTGAAGTTACCGGATGATGTCAAGTAGCATAAGGGCAATTGATGTTAAGCTACTTCAGGGTGTGTGGTTGTTAGAAACTTTGTTACAGCTTGAAAGATATCCATACATCTGCTATTTTATATAACATATTGTTAAATATTTACTGTGCAGTGTTTCCCATAGTCGAACTTTGCCAGCTGGCTCTATAATAATGCATAAAACCTCCATGTTATGAAAGCGAGGGAAATTCTGTCTTTCAGATTTCCTTCCTATTTTAAGATCTCCTGGTTCCACATACCTTCCTAAAGTGGAGAAGATGCTCTGTTATCTCTGTCATGCTACACTGTAACTAGTTGCTAGGAGTTACATTAATAGGGAGTGGCATCCAGGACGAGTGAGAAATATGCTTACTTCTACCTTACTTCTACTTCTATCTGATAATTTGATTAACATCAGAAATTCACCAGATGGGAAATTCCTGGCATGTATCCACATTCTTCAAAGCATGGATCATTACTGATGCCTTTCAGTGGCAGTGAAGAGGATATTTGTTTATTTAAATTTCTTCCAATATTCCATCATTTTACATATTGGTGAAGTCACTACTTTTCCATACAAGCTAATGGGATCATGCAAAGATTTAATAAGCTTTATGTCTCAGATAATTTGTTTTGTCATGATTTTCTGTGTTATTTTAAAAGGTTTCAGCTGCAGCATGAAGTGACCTAAAATAAATGCAACGTAAGTTGTTTCTTTTCCCAAGTAGATCAAAGGTCCATAGTCACTATTTTCTGCCAAACTAGTAATGCAAAAAATATATATCACAAGAGAAATTATTACTACAATTGATGCAAAATATTGAAAGGTCTCAGAAGTTTAAAACTGAAATCTATTCAGAAACTCCAAATTAAATTTCTAAGGACCTGATTGCCCTCATCAGATCTTTGTTCCAGACAAGATATTTTAAATGGAGCTCAAGAAGGAAAACCTTTCACCGTTGTTCCATAGCAATTGCTGCTTAGGCACAATGAGGTTTGCTGTGGCAGGACCACAGTCAAAATGGTGCACTAAGGTGCACTTCAATTTCTAGGCACATATCCTTTGTGACTCATTGTTCATAATTCTTCCTATTCATTTTAAAGCATTCTAGTAAGGGGGGCGCCAACCACATTGTGGCTAATTGTTTTTCTGAGATTCCAACAAGATACTGAAATGATTAATGAAAATATTTTTACTTTTAAGACCCACCAATGGGCAGGACTTCATGACTGCAAACTTTTAAGGTCCTGGTGTGGTTTTTACATATACCAAATGCTCATTCATGTAGAGTTCTCGAGACAGTTTGTGACATCTAAATATGGCCATTCTTCAACCAAATAGGTAAACTTAAAATATGTTGTTCTAGCTTCTCTCTTTTAGACTGATTTGCAAGATTTACCCTGTCTGTTTTAAGCTTTACCTTTAAATTTATAATATGAAAATAACCTTTGTGACCCAGGCTTTGCTTAATTACCAATGTTTAATAAAACCAAGTATATGTATAAGTATTGGTTTTTTAATAAGACTGGAAGCAATAATTGAAGAAATATTATTGGCCAATGTCCAAAATCAAATTTTGTTCTGGTACAATTGAATCCTGACAAATGCATAACTAGTCTGCCAAGAAAAGATCTGCTTCATTCAAGATTATGCTTCATCAGATTTTTATCTAGTTCATATGTAAAATAGTTAGTTGGCAAATCTTTGTTCCACAACCCATTTAATTCTACAGCAATTGAGCTGAAACAAAATAGAAAATGATTAATTAGTTATATTTCATACTAACCAGATTGGATCACTGGAATATTCTGGCATTTTATATAGAATATTGCAGTTGGTTAGCTTTCAAGGTGATAACCATAAAGCAAGAGTTGAATGGTAATACTATGTTTAATATTTTTGCCTGGAAGTGCATAAAATATGAATTAGTTAAATTCACTGGAATTCTATGTATTGAGAGTGAACTGGAAATGATTCAACACATTGGGATTCATTGCTATGCCAATATTTTAGATTGGGGCATTGTTTCAGCTCCATGCTTGGGTTCAGTGATACTCCTTAATACTGGCATAAATTTACACTGATATAGTAGGATCTACTCATACAATAGCACAACCCTGGGTTGCAAAGAACGCATTTTGTGGTGGAAATTTGAGACATTAGATGTACCTACATGAATTAGGTACATCTATGTCTCAAATTTCCACCACAAATCCAAAATTTATTTAAAAAATTGCAAAATATAGCTTGTGAGATTTGCTAGAATTGTTGGATGAATTTGCAAATGTGTTATTGCCATGGAGGTATTCAGCTAGTCGTTTCCAGGATGGTGGTGATGACCAGCTTCATGCCAGCATGCCTCAGCCCGCCAGCCCAGACTGCTGCAGCTCACGACGAGGAGGTATGACCTAAAGACTGGCAGTGAAGGCCCACAACAGCACCCATGATTCATCCGCAACTTCTTTGAGTGCAAGTAACTGCCCATTCACTATGTTAGCTGCGGCTTCTGAGACAATGTTAAGTTGGTAGGGAAGGAAATGAGGACAAGGGAGATTAGCCAACAATTATATGGTTTAGGTTTTGACTTGCTATTTTAATATTTTTGGCATGATGACTTTCTTGATTCCGATTTTCATGATTTGTGGTGAAGGCGACACTGAGGTGATAAACATCAGAGGGAAGGGAAGTGTGTTAACATGGCAACCTGACTTCTTTATTCATTCTCACTCATGGCTGACAGGCTTTTATTAATCTTTGTTTATTATTATCACCGTTGAGAACTGTGAAGAGCTGCTTTCCAGTCCCACCACAGTGCTCATGGTATGGCAACTCCAGCAACTCTAACACTGTGAATGGGCAAGCATTTAAGGAAAGGAAATATATTTTCAGTTGAGGATGCTGGGTGACTTGGAGTTCACCCTGCCTGTGTTACAATATCCAAGTCATAGCTGGATTCACCTTTCTCACTGGTTCAGGTCAAGGCTTTTTCTTTTGGTTGGGAGGATGTTTAAATGAATTGTTTTCATCCACTGGCACGTGGTTGTACACTGCAGGAAGTCTGTCATTGCTGGACTCCAGTGAAAGCTCAGGGTGCTTCACAGGAGTGGCATGTAATTAGCTGCTTTGTCTGGAACAAGTTAAAGCTTTTTCATTGTCTTTGGAGTTGGACAGAATTTCTTTCACAAACTTGACTTTGTGAATAATAGAAACTCTTCAGAGGTTCAGGAGTTCAGCATATATGTAATGTCTAATGTGCTCCTGCAGTCATTGAACTTAAATGGCTGGTTCAGGTCAGTTTCAAGGCAATAGTGACCCCAGGATGTTGCTGATGAGGGAGTAGTGTATCATTTAAAACAAAAGCGTGACTTCTTGTAGATTGAGAGAGTGATTCCTAAGCATTAATGTGTTAATAACCTGCCACTTATCATTCCATGTCCAAATGGGGGGAGGTCCTTTTGCATTCTGTTTGAGCCTTCGTCTAGCGGAGTGGAGTTCCTATCTGCACCTCATAAGGTGCAACCTGACAGCATATCAAGTGAGGTTCTCTCCTCTTTGCTGTCCCTTCTTCCACTTCCTCCTCCTCCATTTCCTCTTGCTGCTGCTGTTGCTGCTGTGTAGCGGGCACAGGCTGTGCTGTAGTTCCTGGACAGCAAGATTGTGTCAAACAAATGGATTGAAAGGCTCTCTCTGCAGATTCATGCAGGATGCTCGCTGACCAGTTCAACCAGAGGAGTCTCATCTTAAGGGTCCTGATGCATTCTCCATATGGTCATTCTTCACCCTCTGGCTGTGGTTGTAGTTTGACTCTCCAGCACTTGCAGAGTTATAAGAGCTATTTGTCTGATCCCGGAGTTAGAATGTGATGAGCACAACTGATTGCTTCAAGATGGATGAGCATGTGAGCTTCCCAGGTACATGAAGTTGACCCTTATTTGGCTAGTGTTACCATACCATCTGTACATTCAGGGGAATGATTGCCTTTTTGATGCCCGTAGGGCCACAAGCCTATGTTCTGTCACTTCCTGAACCTTTGGAAAGTCCACAATCTGGGCAAATTCAGACGTCAGTGTTACCTGATGCTCTCCATTCAAGAAGAAGGAAATACATTCTGTCCTTGAGCAGAGGAATCTGTGTGGAGTGGCAATCTCCAAACTGTGAGGAATGATACATATCAGCTGTCACTTGGGATGATCTGGAGATTAAGAAGTTCAGGGTGACAGTGGTCTTCATTTCTCCAGGCAGGTAAGCCCAGACACAGCTAGGTAACTGGAGGTCTGCCTGCAGAGGTTGGCAGAACCCTGTCATCACTGCCTTTGAATATCTGGATGCAATGCTCCTTAAGCAGATGGAGTGAGGAGTGTTATTCCCAGAAGTCTCCAGGCAAGATCTTTTTGGCCATTGCCTTTCTGCACCTCCTGTTCCAGTTAATGAAAGAAGTCTTAACCTCAATAAAGAGAAAAAAAAACTCAAGTGTTGCACTGCAGCTCAGCTGCTCCAAACTTCTCTCCTCCAACTGAATCCTACAGCTAACTGATAATGTCAATAATTGGCCTAGGTGCAAGATTTCTTCCTGCTGTTATGGAGTCATGGAGCAGTACAGCACAGATACAGCACGGATACAGGCCATTCGGCCGAACAAGTCCATGTTATCCACCCAGCTAGTCCCAATTTCCTGTGTTTGGCCCATATCCCTCCAAGCCACTCTCCTCCATGTACCTAAGTGCTTCTTAAATGATACTATTGTACCCACCCCAACCACTTCCTCTGGCAGCTCATTCCATATACTCACCACCCTCTGCGTGAAAAAGTTGCCCCTCATGTCCCTTCTAAATCTTTCTCCTCTCACCCTAAATCTATGCCCCCTAGTTTTGGACTCCCCTACCCTAGGATAAAGACCGTTACTGTCCATTGTATCCATGCGCTTCATAATCTTAAACACTTCTATAAGATGGCCCCTCATTCTCCTACATTCCAAGGAATGAAGACCTAGCCTGGCCAACCTCTCCCTACAACTCATGCCCTCCAGTCCTGGCAATATTCTTGTAAATATTTTTTGCACTCTTTCTAGTCCAACCATGTCTTTTCTATAACAGGGTGACCAAAACTGTACACAGTACTCCAAGTATGGCCTCGACAATGACATACAGTTGCAACATAATGTCCCAACTCCTATACTCAGTGCCCTGACAGCATGCTAATCACCTTTTTCACCACCCTGGCTACCTGTGACACCACTTTCAACAAACTACGCAATTATACTCCTAGGTCCCTCTGTTCCATTACACTCCCTGGTACCCTACCATTCATAGTATAAGTTCTACTCTGATTTGACTTTCCAAAATGCATCACGTCACACTTATCTGTATTGAAATCCATTTGCCATTTCTCAGCCCACTTCCCGAACTAATCAAGGTCCCCCTGTAATCTATGATAACCTTCTTCACTATCAACACCTCCTAATTTTGTGTCATCTGCAAACTTGCTGATCAAGCCTTTTGCATTCACATCCAAATCATTTACATAAATAATGAATAACAAGGGCCTCAACACCAACCCCTGCAGCACACCACTAGTCACCAGCCTCTATTCTGAGAAACAACCTTCAACCACCACCCTCTGCTTCCTACCTCCGAGCCAATTTTGAATTCACGTAACTAGCTCTCCCTGGATTGCATGCGACCTAACCTTCCAGACCAGCCTGCCATGTGGGATCTTGTCGAAGGCCTTGCTAAAATCCAAATAGACGACATCCATTGCCCTACCCTCATCCACCTTTTTGTTTACCTCTTCAAAGAACTCTAAAAGATTCATCAAACACGACTTCCCACACACAAAGCCATGTTGACTCCTCCTAATCAGACTCTGTCTTTCCAAATGCTGGTAGATCCTGTCCCTCAGAATTCTCTCAAGTAACTTCCCCACTACTGATGTCAGACTGACTGGCCTGTAGCTCCCTGTCTTGTCGTTGCTCCCCTTCTTAAACAACAGAACAACATTAGACACCTTCCAGTCTTCGGGAAATTAACCAGTGGCTAACGGTGAAACAAATATCTCTGCAAGGTCCACTGCAATTTCTTCTCTTGCCTCCCAGAAAGTCCGAGGATGTACTTGGTCAGGCCCTGGGAATTTATCCACATTAATGCCCTGTAAGGCTGCAAATACCCCCTCCCTGGTAATATGAATGTTCTCCGAAACATCTCCATTTGTTTCCCTTATCTCTTGAGCAACCAAGAATTTCTCCTCAGTAAACGTCAAGGAGAAATATACATTAAAAATCCCACCCATCTCCTGTGGCTCGAGACATAGGCAGCCCTGCTGATCTCTAAGGGGACCTACTCTTTACCTAGCCACCCTTTTACTCTGAATATATCTACAGAATCTCTTGAGATTTTCCTTAAACTTACCTGCCAGATCCATCTCATACCCTCTGTTTGCCCTCCTGATTTCTCTCTTAAGTATATTCTTAATCGTTGTATAGTCTTCAAGGGATTCACTCGTCCCTGACCTCCTAAACCCAATGTATGCTTCCTCCTTTTTCTTCACCAGAGTCTCAATATCTCTTGTCAGCCAAGGTTCCCTAAACTTGCCAGGTTTACCCTTCACCCTAACAGGAACATGCTGCCCCTGGACTCTTTATATCTCACTCTTAAAAGCCTCCCACTTGCTATTCGTTCCTTTCTCTTCAGATAGGCTCTCCCAATCATCCTCTGCTAGATCCCGCCTAATTCCCTCAAAATTAGCCCTGCTCCAGTTTATGACCCTAACTTGTGGATCTGTCCTTTCCTTTTCCATCACTACTTTAAAACTAATAGAATTATCGCCGCTAGAGCCAAAGTGCTCCCTGACTGCCACCTCAGTTACCTGCCCTGCCTCGTTCCCCAAGAGGAGGTCCAGTATTGCACCATCCTGAGTTTGTCCCTTGATATATTGACTCAGGAAACATTCCTGGACACAATTCACAAATTCCACCCCATCCAGGCCCTTAACACTCTGTCAATACTGGGGAAATTAAAATCTCCCACTCATACAACCCTGTTATTCTTACAACTATGAGCAATTTCTCTACACACCTGCTCCTCAAGTTCCCGCTTACTACTGGGGTGTCCATAATACAGCCCCACGAGAGTGACACTCCTCTTCTTGTTCCTAAGCTTTACCCACATGGCCTCACTGGATGATCCCCCAAGAATGTCATCTCTAAGCACTGCTGTTACATCCTTGTTTATCAAAAAGGCAACACCCTCTCCTCGCTTACCTGTACCTCTGTCACGCCTGTAGCATCTGTATCGTGGAATATTGAGCTGCCAGTCCTGTCCTTCTCTCAGCCATGTTTCTGGTATGGCTATAACATCCCAGTCCCCAGAGCCAATCCACACTCAGAGTTCATCTACTTTACCTGTTAATCCTCGTGCATTGAAATAAATGCAGTTTAACTGAGTATTCCTTTCCCTCCCTTTACTGTGCCCCTGGCTATCCTGATTACTAAACTTGCTCTCGCAGACTACTGGTTTATCCCATGACTTGCTCCTGCTTAGAGTCCCAATCCTTGCCATTCTAGTTTAGATCATCCCATGAAGCACCAGCAAACTTCCCTCCAAGGATAGACTTGCCCTCCTGTGCATGGCCCATACAGTGTATTGGTTTCATAGAGATGAATGAATCTGATGGGATAGGAGATAAATTTACATTCAGGATGGTTGACAATCATCACTGTAAGCTCTGCATTTTTCAGGCATGTGTGGCTGATGTGCATGGAAAAGTGCGATTGAAACTTTAAATGGAGATGAGCCATATTATAACTGACTAGTTGCAATTCATGATTGATTTCATGCAGCAAACTGGACCAATAACATAAAAATATTCACCACAGCATTTGATTTCTAGGTCTTTTTCTTCTGCCAACCTGTATTCATAGCCAGGAAGTAAATTTGCCAGATAATCCCTATCATGAACCCAGATCCAGAAACCTCCTAACACAATGGGTTTGAGATGTTTATGAATACTGGGGCTGTTAATTAATTGTTTATTATTCATAGTCCTTGGAGAAGATAAGTTCAAAATTTAGTCCATTTGTATATTTTGATTGTGTTTGTTTTTCTCAACATGCATCCGAAATTGGTCTTGGAAGGTGCTTCTGCTTCTACTCCATCACTTCATTAGAAGTGTGATGGAATTGCAAATGTGGCTTGTACTGGAATTACAGGAAAGCTTGAAGGACTGATAAGATAAGATATTTATTTATTAGTCACATGTACATCGAAACACACAGTGAAATGCATCTTTTGCGTTGAGTGTTCTGGGGGCAGCTCACAAGTGTCGCCACACTTCCGGTGCCAACATAGCACGCCCACAACTTCCTAACCCGTACGTCTTTGGAATGTGGGAGGAAACTAGGGCGCACCCAGAGGAAACCAGGGCGCACCCAGAGGAAACCCACACAGACATGGGAATGTCACAAACCAGCAACAAAAGAAACACACTGAGCATGATTCAGTGTTAAAAACTATTTTATTAATCACTACTTATGGTAATACGTAAAATAAAAGTAAAAAAAAATGTTAGTATGTTAGAATTCAAGAATGTTAAACCTCGAACGTTAACCCCAAAACTAAACTCTTCGTGTGTGTGTGTGACAAAGTCCAAAACTCCCAGTTCCTGAATGGTTCTTAAAGTTCAGTTCCGCAAGCCATAAGGTGAAACATGAGCAAGGGCTTCTTCAACAACCACCGTTGTCTGAAGATAAGATGTAGATGTAGAAAAACATAGAGAGAGTACATACGAAATCCAAATGTTCCACGATGGAACCCAAACGACACTTCAGTGTTTACTCGGTAGTGACTTCCTCACCCCGAAAAGCATCCGAACCGTGGTCGTCCACATACAAATACCTGTTTCCTTCTACAGGTCAGCAACAAAGTGAACTCCACCGGATTACTTCCAACTTCCATACATGGATTTCAGTGGCAAACACAGTTATTGTTTCTCATCCATCGATAGAGAAAACAAGCAGGCTGGTGTCTCTCTCCCTTCTCTCTCTCTCTTCTTCTTCTGACTTCTTCAACAACGTCATTACGTCCTTTATCTTCTATTGACGTAAGCACGCCCCACACACACATACACACACACTCTCTATCTTAAAGGGACTTTCACTGAGTCCATAACACCTCCCACCTAAAAAAAAAATTTTCCCAAGAAAATTTTAACCGCGCATAGAGTTAGTAATGTTAATAATTATCACGCTACACAACTACAGACTATCAGATTAGTACAGATACATGTTTCCCATTTAACATCGAGAAAGACAATCAGCAATCACATTATCTTTGCCTTTAATGTGAGTTATCATGAGATCAAACTCTTGCAAAATTAAACTCCAGTTTAACAGCCTTCTGTTCTTGTTTTTGACTCGGCTCAGAAACACCAATGGGTTATGATCTGTATACACAGTCAATGGTTTCTGAGCGGTGCAAACATATACACTGAAATGTTGCAAGGCTAAAACAAGCGACAGTAATTCTTTCTCTATGGTGGAATAATTCTTTTGATGCTCATTAAATTTCTTTGAAAAGTAAGCTACAGGATGGTCAATATCATCAAGGTCACCCTTCTGCAACAACACAGCTCCTGCAGCTTCATCACTGGCATCTACTGCTAATGAAAATGGCTTTTCAAAGTCAGGTGTTTTGAGCACAGGATGGTAGCATAAAATGGCTTTCAGCTTCTCAAATGCTTCTTGACAAGAATCTGTCCAAACAAACTTTACTCCCTTCTTCAGAAGATTAGTTAGGGGAAGAGCAATATCAGCAAAACTTTTACAAAATTTTCGATAATATCCAACCATTCCCAAAAATCTTCTAACAGTCCTCGTACCTGTGGGAATAGGGAACTCAGATATTGCTTGAACTTTTGCCTGAACAGGAGCTTGCTTGCCTTGACCTACAACATAACCAAGATACGTCACAGTGGCATGGCCAAATTCACTTTTAGCCAAGTTAACTGTAAGGTTAGCCTTGGAAAGTCTTTCAAACAACCTTTCTAACGCAGAGATGTGATCTTCCCAAGTATCATTCCCAGTCACTAAGTCGTCAATGTAGGCATCTGTATGTTTTAACCCATGAATCACTGAATTAATCATTCTTTGAAATGTTGCCGGAGCATTTTTCATTCCAAATGGCAAAACATTGTATTCATACAATCCAGAAGGGGTTACAAAGGCTGAAATCTCCCGTCCTCTATCTGTTAATGGAACACACCAGTACCCTTTTAATAGGTCAATCTTTGTAAGAAATTTTGCCTTTCCCACTCTGTCTATGCAATCATCCACCCTAGGAATAGGGTAAGCATCTGACTTTGTTACAGCATTCACTTTCCTGTAATCTGTGCAAAATCTAACAGTTCCATTAGGTTTAGGTACAATAACACAGGGCGAACTCCAATTTGAAGTAGAATGTCTAATAATATCATTTTCCAACATGTACTTTAGTTCCTGATCAACAAGTTTACTTTTTTCCACATTCATTCGATATGGGTGTTGTTTGATTGGTTTTGCATCCCCAACATCAACATCATGGGTAATTATCGATGTTCTGTTTGGAACATCTGGGAACAGATTTTTAAATTTTAAAATTAATTCTCTCATCTGTTGTTTTTGTGAAACTTGTAAATGGTCCAACTTCGTTTCAAGGTTCTCCATGATATTTTGGTTTTTTAGTTTCGATGGAACAATATTTGGTCTAAATTGGCCTTCCTCAACATCAACATCAGGCATTCTAGAAACAACCTTTACACCATCCACCAAGGCCACAACTGAATCCCTCTCATAATAAGGTTTTAGCATGTTTACATGACAGAGTTGTGTTTTCTTGCGTCTATCTGGTGTTTTGATTATATATGTTAGATCAGTCACTCGAGATTCAATAACATAGGGTCCAGAAAAACGAGCTTGCAAGGGATTATTTTGGCTAGGGAAAAATACCAACACCTTTTGCCCCACTGCGAATGTCCTAGGCCGAGCACGTCTATCAAAATATGTCTTCATTCTTATCTGGCTTGTTTTCAGATTCTCTCTCGCTAGCTGGCAGACTCTCTCCAACCGAGTTTTAAATTTTTGGACATAGTCCAACAGACTCAAGTGAACTTCCTCATTAACCCATTGCTCTCTTAACAACTCCAAAGGTCCTCTCACCCTATGTCCAAACACAAGCTCAAACGGACTAAATCCTATTGACTCCTGGATCGATTCTCTAACGGCAAACAAAAGTAAATGGATACCTTCGTCCCAATCCTTGGTGTTTTCAAAGCAATAAGTCTTCAGCATATTTTTGAGAGTAGAATGAAATCTCTCCAGAGCTCCTTGAGATTCTGGGTGATATGCAGATGATACAATCTGCTTTGCTCCCAGCTCATAGACTATTTGTTGAAAAATTTTTGACATAAAATTACTACCTTGATCAGATTGGATTTCTTTTGGCAAACCAAACAAGGTAAAAAATTTTTTACAAGAGCCTTTGACACCGTCTTGGCCTTAATATTTCTAAGGGGTATTGCCTCTGGAAATCTAGAAGTGGCACACATGATGGTTAACAAATACTGATTTCCAGTCTTAGACTTTGGTAAGGGGCCAACACAGTCCACAATCACCTTCGAAAAGGGCTCCCCAAAAGCAGGAATTGGTTTCAATGGAGCCACAGGGGGTTTTTGATTTGGTTTACCTACCATCTGACATGTGTGGCAGGTTCGACAAAACATCACCACATCTTTTCTCAAACCAGGCCAATAGAATTGTTTCAAGATCTTCCCTACAGTTTTATTCACACCAAAATGACCACCCAAAGGCATACTATGGGCCAGGTTTAAAATCTCATCCCTATAAACTTTTGGAACAACAACCTGATGAATAACTTCCCATTCCTCATTAACAGGAACATGAGGAGGTCTCCATTTCCTCATTAACACTCCATTTTTGACATAGTATCCAGTTGGCACTTTTTCAATCTCCTCACATGAGAGTGCTTTTTCTTTCAATTCTGTCAACTCAGGGTCCTTTGTCTGTTCCACCATAAAATCCTTCTTTGACAAAGACAAATCTTTAAATTCAGGCTCACTATAAGGATGTTGATCCTCCAGTGAAGACAGAAAAGTCTCAGATAAGGCATCAAAATTTTCTTCCTGTTTAGGACTGTCACAAGGAACTACATCAGACTGCACCGGACTGTCTGTCTTGGCTAATTCTTTAGCTCTAGCTCGAGTCACCGCACATGATGGGTAAACATCTGGATCATCCTCAGACTCATCAATCCTTGGTTTGGTTGTTAACCGTACCACAGGATCACTTTCTCCATTTGCAAGGTCATTTCCCAATAACAAAGAAACTCCTTCCACTGGCAAACTAGGTCTTATCCCTATCTCGACTGGTCCTTCTACGAACTTTGACTTTAAAATCACCCTGTGAAAAGGTACAGACATGGTCTCACCTGTAATGCCTCGTATTAGATTTACTTCACCAGTGTCACTTTCTTCACCAAAATTTAAAACACTGTCCAGCAAGAGAGATTGACTAGCCCCAGTATCTCTAAGAATTTTCACTGGCACCTGGGGTGACTCATCATTCAGTGAAACAAAACCCTCTGATACATACGAACGGAATTCCTTTCTCACCTCCTCCAACTTTTCCGCTTTTCCCTCTTGCAAGGACTGATCTTTAACAGCATCTCCTAAACCTTTTTGATTTTTAATTGCCTGAAAGCAAGCATTGGGCCCAGCTTCCTTCTTTTTCTTCAAAAGGGCACAATTAGATATCACGTGGCCAGGTTTCCTACAGTAATAACAAGTACGCTCAACAGGTTTCTCCAGCCCTGGCTTCTTTTCATCCTTTCCTTTTTGATTACCTCCCAATTTAATCTCCGGTTTACCTGGATTGTCTTTGTAACTCTTTTGAAAGGTTTTAGGTTGTCCCCATTTGGATTTATGGGTTAAAGCATAATCATCTGCCAACCTAGCAGTTTCTTGTAAAGTTTCCACTGCCTTTTCATTTAAATATGTTGTTAATTCAGCTGGAACACATCTTTTAAAGTCTTCCACCAGTATCAATTCTGTCAATTTATCGTAATCCCCATCTACATTTTTAGCCAGGCACCATCGTTCAAAACATATTCTCTTTCCATTGGCAAATTCCATATAAGTCTGATCTGCAGATTTCCTCAAGTCTCTGAATTTTTGTCTATAAGCCTCAGGGACCAATTCATAGGCCTTCAATATAGCTTGTTTTACCTTGGTATAATCAGCTGCATCCTCAACAGACAAAGCAGAATAAGCTTTTTGAGCTTTACCTTTAATCACACTCTGTACCATAAGAGCCCATCCTTTCCTTGGCCAGTTTGAACTCACAGCAACCTTTTCAAAATGTTGGAAATACTGATCAACCTGATCTTCTTCAAACGGAGGGACTAATCGAACCTCCCTGCTGGCTGAAAAACCATCATCAGAATCAGATTCCGAACTCCTACGCTTCATTTGTAACTCATGCTGCCTCTGTTTTTCCTTCTCCTCTGCCTCAAACTTTAACCGAATTAGTTCCCGTTCCCGTTCAGCCTCTAACTTCATCCGAGTTATCTCTCGTTCCCGTTCAGCCTCTAACTTCATCTGAGTTATCTTTTGTTCGGCCTCTAATTTCTTTTGTTCGGCCTCTAATTTCTTTTGCTCTCGTTCAGCTTCTAATCTCTTTTCCTCTTGTTCGGCCTCTAATTTCTTTTGTTCTCGTTCAGCTTCTATCTTTAACTGGGTTTGCTCTCGTTCAGCCTCTATCTTTAACTGGGTTTGTTCTCGTTCGGCCTCTAATCTTTGGATTGAATCCCGAACAAATCTCGTCAATCTGGGGAACGATTCCAGATGACACTCGTTAACCTTGGGAACTATCCCGGACGAATCTCGTTAACCTTGGGAACTATCCCGGACGAGCCCCCAATTTTGTCACAAACCAGCAACAAAAGAAACACACTGAGCATGATTCAGTGTTAAAAACTATTTTATTAATCACTACTTATGGTAATACGTAAAATAAAAGTAAAAAAAAAATGTTAGTATGTTAGAATTCAAGAATGTTAAACCTCGAACGTTAACCCCAAAACTAAACTCTTCGTGTGTGTGTGTGACAAAGTCCAAAACTCCCAGTTCCTGAATGGTTCTTAAAGTTCAGTTCCGCAAGCCATAAGGTGAAACATGAGCAAGGGCTTCTTCAACAACCACCGTTGTCTGAAGATAAGATGTAGATGTAGAAAAACATAGAGAGAGTACATACGAAATCCAAATGTTCCACGATGGAACCCAAACGACACTTCAGTGTTTACTCGGTAGTGACTTCCTCACCCCGAAAAGCATCCGAACCGTGGTCGTCCACATACAAATACCTGTTTCCTTCTACAGGTCAGCAACAAAGTGAACTCCACCGGATTACTTCCAACTTCCATACATGGATTTCAGTGGCAAACACAGTTATTGTTTCTCATCCATCAATAGAGAAAACAAGCAGGCTGGTGTCTCTCTCCCTTCTCTCTCTCTCTTCTTCTTCTGACTTCTTCAACAACGTCATTACGTCCTTTATCTTCTATTGACGTAAGCACGCCCCACACACACATACACACACACTCTCTATCTTAAAGGGACTTTCACTGAGTCCATAACAGGAAGAATGAACAAACTCCTTACGGACAGCGGCCGGAATGGAACCTGGGTTGCTGGCACTGTAATAGTGTTAAGCTGACCACTACACTATCGTGCCAACCTCAGAGCTCTCATTATAAAACATTTAATAGCAACTTCTCATGCATATACTTTGTATAATAAAAAAACAGTTGAAAACGTGTCATAGGGCATCATGAGAAAGTATAATCAGTTTCACAATATGGTTGGAACTATTTGTTTATATTTTTCCTCGTGGCCTTTTCAACAGAGTCGTAGAGTTATACGGCACGGAAACAGACCCTTTGGCTCAACTTGTCCATGGCAACCAAGGTGCCTACCTGATCTCCTCTCATTTGCCTGTATTTTCCCACATCCCTCAAAATCTTTCCTGCGCATGTACCTGTCCAAATGTCTTTTAAACATTGTATTGTTCCTGCTTCTACCACTTCCTCCAGTAGCTTGTTCCACATGTCCACCACCTCTGTGTGCAAAACCTGTCCCTCAGGCCCTTGAACTATACTTGTGTTACAGATAGGTATGGCAGCATGAAAGATATACAAAATGTGACACTTTTTTAAACTGAATTGAACATTTCCTGATTCGATGTTAAAGTGGTTATACATTTAACTACTTAAACAGAAATGTTCCTCAATTTATGTAAATAGCGATAATACGCTTAAGATGGTAATATCATCTACATAATCAAAATTATAACAGTAAGTGAAAAAGATACAGGTATTGTGAAGATGTATAAATTTTCAAATGCGGTCCTGCCCTCTTTTGGAAAAATATTGGAAAGTCACTTCTGATATTATTTCAGTGGTATTGAGTATTGATTTACAACTTCATCCTATTACTGCAATTTTTGGGTTACCAATGATGGATTCTGGCCATTTATATGCATCAGCTTGTCGTATGATTGCATTTGTTACATTAGTAGCCAGGAGATCCATTCTATTTGAATGGAAAGATCCTAAACCTCCTACTACATTCCAATAGTTTTCCCAAACTATAACATGTTTAAACTTAGAAAAAATTAGGAGTGGTACTGTTGATCCTTCGGTTAAATTTGAAGAAACTTGGAGCCCATTTATCCAGCATTTTCATATGATGTAAGCTGACCTTTTCCGAATCCTTTTCAATAACTTTCTATTCGAATATGGAGGAGCGGAGTTAAAGACATAATAATGTTTTTAACCAAAGAAATACGACAGCCCAGCTTTTGTTCAGTTCTTGGTTAGTTTTTGTTTATTATTACTTTTTTTTGTTTTGTTACTGTTTTTTTTAATTTTATTTTTTCATATAATCAAATTTCTTTTTAAATCTTTTTCATGTTCAATTATTAAGAGATTGGGAGGTTCAGATTATATATCTTACTCTCTGTGTCTGTATATGTTAACTGTTATTATTGTAATCCCGATCTCTTTGTATCATGTGTATAATTACTATTGCTATGTTTATTAATTTGAAATTTAATAAAAAGATTGAAAAAGAAAGAAGTTTTCAAATGTGCTACAAGGAGCAGGCCATATAGTTATTAATGATTTGTTAATGTTTATTATTGTTGAAGTTTATCTGGCTTTAATTCTCTTTAGCCATAACCATATGTTAATATCCCTGTGAGGGAAGGCGAGTGACTTGCTGAAAAGTTATTTCTATAACCAGTGTTTTAGAGGTGAAGAGTGTGGTCCAGGTTGACTTTTTGATTTTCTTCTTCTCTATTAGGAAAAGGTTTAAACCATTTAACACCTGTATCTGGACATTTCCTGCAGATAATTCAATCACGATGTCCCTAGCACTGTAGAAATTTTAGTTATTATAGCTTGGAAATTTCTTTTATGTGTAGTTGCACTTCAGCCTGCTAGGGAGTGGCAAATGTTTCTGGTACTCTAGCATTAAATGAAAATAAATTCACCTGGATGAGCAGTCAACGCTCTGTGGAAGGCATCAAATCCAGCTTGACCCATAGTTGTGGGAAACAGACAGTCTTCAAGTGGCGGTACCATGTTGTGAGGACTGGTTTGGCGCATATTTCTACAAGCTTCGCTATATTGGGGTGGGTAGAAAGTCTGTAACTGGCCGTAATAACCTATAAAGAAAAAAGAAAGGAATTAGATAAATTTGCATTACTTCATCAACTTTCTTATCTAATACAACACAGAAGGAGGTTATGTGGCCCTTGAATCCATGTTGGCTCCCAGTTGAACAATCCTATTAGTCCCTTTCCCTTCTTATTATTTCCCCATAGCCCTAGATATTATTTTTTTCTCATGTGCCAATCAACTCCCTTTTGATTCTTTTGCCACTAACCTACGCTGGGGGTAACTTCTAGCAACCAAGTAACCAACCAGCACATCTTGGGTGCACTCTGCAGACACCCACATGGTCACAAGGAGAATGTGTACACTCCACACACTCAAGGTCAGGATCAAACTTGGTCCCTGGATCTTTGAGACAGCACTGTAGCTGCTGCACAACCATAATATTTTATATTTTGCAACACCTATGAAATTCATTGACCGAATTCCAAAAGTGTGTAAAATGTTTCTAACAATCATGCAGAGACAAAATGTTACCTCAAAGCTGTGAGAACTTCTCAGCCCATTAGATGGGAACTGGGGGGAGAATCATTATTTGGAATGTCTATTGGCTAGCCAAGATGGTGGAACTTGTAAACTGGTTTTCAATATATAAAAACTAGCATTTTTCTATGCTGGGCATCAATAAGGGGAAAATGAATCAACATTTACAGTTGACCATAGTTCATTTTCATGTATTCATGAATAATTTGGGACCAATTCAATTTCAACCTCTGTTCAGTGTTTAACTCAAATGGAAAAAAACACACTGCAATGCAAGTAAAGTTTATTTTATCACATTATGAGCAATTACACAATGACTATTGAAAATAGTACGTTCTCTGTTTGAATGGAAAAAGTGCTGATCAACTTCAGAGACAATATATCTTTATAAATGACTAAAACCAGCTGTTCTCAATGTTCAGCACAATATTACAATGAATTAAATGTTACACTTGCTGGAAGCAGAGTGCTTTGTGAAAGGTTACAGCTGAGTCCTATTACAAGAGCAAACTATCAAAGCCAAGCCAGCTGGCACAGCCCATCAGATTGCATACAGAATACATCTTTCACACTGCCTTGCTCTCATTCTGCATGTTTGAACCCTTCTACAACTTCCTATTCATAACATAGAGAATCTTGCAATATATCTGTTGCAACCAATTGTAGTCGAGTAACAAAAATCTTAATAATGTGGAAGTAATACTATCTTGTTCCAGATTATGTCCAGTGCAAAAAGAATATACAATGTTTTCATTATTTTAACATCGTTGTCAAATAGACGATTTATGAAAAGTGTGCCTTTTAATCCCTATTCTTTTGGTATAAGTTACGCCAATGTTCTAGCTTTAGTTCCCATTTCGGATGCAATTTATAGTTTTAGCACATGTACATTTTTACATGTTATTGATCAAATGACAATGGATAATGAAAGACTTAGGCAACCAAATACATAATGCAGAAATGAAAGTTCAATTGTGAAGTGCTTTGATGTGTTTAATAGAAAAAAATGAAGTACTTACATAAAATCTTTAAAATACCCTAAGGTTTGTTAATCCTTCTATCTTATTTCTGTGTTATTTTTAATTATCAATGCAAATCTTGGAAATGTGCAAATTGTCATTTCCAATCTGTGTGGTGTATGATCTATCACTCTCTGAGTCATCTTTAGATATCTTCCTCTTTTTCACCCTCGCTATTTTCTCTCATTTTCTCCAGTCCCAATCCACTTATGTGTTATCAATCATCTGTATCCTAGATACATTCTACAGTCACATGAGGCCGGTGAAACCCTTTATCAGGACAGCAAAACTTTTGCTGGTTCTTTATGTAATTTTATGCTAAGCCAATCAGCAGGTACTTCCCAGCACTAAAACAAGGAAAAACCAACAGAGGAATTAGCACTTAAATCACTGCTAGTTATTTTTTTATCAGAATTACAATTCTTATGCTTTCTGTAAATTATTTTGCTGCAGATATCCTATCCTAATTCTCACTTTCAATTATTTTGTCTAAAGAACTTGTTTCATCTCTCTCCCTTTACATTCAGTTGCATTGGTAAACAAGGAGAGAGCTCAGACATGGCCTATTGTCATGGCTGAGTGTCAGTTCATATACAAGGAGACATGGGCTGTGGTTTTGAATGAAGTTAATGCCGAGTGCAGCTCATGTACCATCAAAGGAGTCAAGATGAGAGGTAACAAAAGTGAGTTTAATATTACAGCAATAGTTGAGATGTAATAGAGGCAAAAGCTGGTTCTGTTGAAGAGGTGGAAGTAAGTAATCTTAGGGACAGATAGGATAAGGTATTCCAAAGTCAATTCAGGGTTAGAATTACCAAGGCTGTACAGCATCTGTTTCAGTTTGAGAGCAGCAAGGGAGTGGGGTCATTTGCAATATTAGCTGTTTATTTAGCATTCCACAAACAACAAATTTCATGAAATTTATTGAAAAAAATAAAAGAATCCTGCTTAAAGAATGCAAGTAAAGCTATGATAGTATTTGTGTTCCAGAACTTCGAATCTTCACAGGATTTTGGCTACTTAACCTTCTCAACATGGTCTTCTGAAGAGAACTCCCAATGTATACTCCCTAGACCAGGGCCATGGACAGGAAACTGCCAACTAGATTCTCAGTTGGGTTCTGAATCAACCAGCTCAGTTCTATTCAGAAAATATTGCAGCACTATTATTGAAAAACTAAAACAAAACTGCATATGCCGAAAATCTAAAATGAAAACAGAAAATGCTGAAATACTCAGTGGGTCATGCAGCATCTGTGACCTGAAATTTTGTTTCTGGCTCCACACATGCTACTTGACTTTCTTTGTATTTCCAGCATTCTCTGTTTTTATTGCAGCGTTAAAAAGTATTGTATATCAGAGTGCTATCAGACGACATATTGCTTCAGATGATGGGCTCAAATGTCGAGATTGCTAGAGAAACAAAGGACTGCAGATGCTGGAATCTAGATGGTCAGGCAGCATCCATGGAGAAAAACAGACTGTCAATGTTTCAGGTCAGGACCCTTCTTCAGGACTGAAGATGGGAAAAGGGGAAGCCCAATATATAGGGGGGGAAAAGCAGAACACTGATTGGTGGACAAAAGAGCAGAGGTGGGGTAGATGCAGGTAAGAGATAGTGATAGACAGATGCGGGAGGGGGGGAAGGGAGAGCAGATCCACTGGGGGATGGGTCAAAGGTATGGAGGCAGGCGGCATGGGGGGAGAGGAGGAGAGGAAAAGGAGAGAGAAAAAAATGGCAGGAAGAAAAAGAGAGATAGGCTAGGAAAGGGAAGAAAAGAAAAGGCAAGGTGGGGGCGGGGTGGGGGGCGGTGCTTTACTTAAAGTGGGAGAAGTTGATGTTCATCCCATTAGGCTGTAAGGTCCCAAGACGGAAAGTGAGGTCTTGTTACTCCAGTTTGCGTTTGGATTTCTCCCAGCAATGGAGGAGGCCGAGGACTGACATATCAGTGATAGTGTGGGAGGGGGAGTTGAAGTGACTGGCAAAGAGGAGATGCAGAATGCAGTTACAGACAGAGTATAAGTGTTCCACAAAACGTTCTAAGACCCTGCATATTGGGCTTCCCCTTTTCGCATCTTCGGTTCTGAAAAAAGGTCCTGACACGAAATGTTGACTGTCTGTTTTTCTCCAAGGATGCTGCCTGACCTGCTGAGTTCCTCCAGCATCTTGTTGTTTTTTCATGTCTAGACTGCTGTTTGCCAGCCTCCTACCTGTGAGGAATGGCCACAATGCACACTGCTTGGTGAACTGCTAAACACCTGACAAGGTTCAACATCCTTGTCCAGATGAAGGGTCTCGGCCCGAAAAGTCGTCTGTTCATGCCTCTCCATAGATGCTGCTTGACTCACTGAATTCCTCCAGCATTTATCTGTTGCTTAAGATTTAGCAGCATCTTCCTCTGGTGAATCTCGTGACACGTTGGTCTAACTGGGGTGATGGGGGTCATGTGACCAGCCCACACATATGTTGGTGATGCCAGCCTAAAAGCACACCTTCAAAAAAGCAGATATTGCATTTCAGGGGCAATTGCAGGCACCCGAATTTCATTTTAGTCCATATTAACTTGTTGCATTAAATATCAATGGTATATGACAAATCTAAAACCACTTCATAAAATAACTGCACAAAGGATAAGAATTATCATTGTAAATTAACCATTTATATCAGTCAACCTCAATATGACATTCTCTATAGAAATTTTGTGCATTTTCAAGTGCAGCCTATTTATCAGTGTGCCAATCAGCTTGCAGGTCTTGAACTCCAAAACATGTTCCAGAAAGTGAAGTTAGCTAGGATAGAGAACCAGGGGACCAGGGGAGGGGAGTCAAGGAGAGAATTCCAGGTACAATGCAGGTGGCTGTATTCAGCTGGGTGCCCACAGATTACATGTGCAAAACAACAGGCACAAAGAGGTGCAGAGCACTCTACAGCAAACACAAACAAGGCATAGACTGAGGCTCAGTGTTTTTTTTCTGCATCTCTCCATGATAACCCAGTGATCTTCACCAGCATGTTTTCCAAGTGTTATCTTCATCAGCCTGTCCATCAAACAACCATCCAACATGAAAGTTCAGACATCCAGACTTTAGAACAGCTCCTTTCCCACCGCTATCAGACTTCTGAACTAATCACCTCTTTCACATCCTCTTCCCAGTGGTGCCTCCATGTTCTTGGACTCATAATTCTACCTTTCTTGGTTATTCTATTATTATCACTGTATCATTTCTTTTTGCAGTACTATGGTTTGCACTAATATCTTTGCACCATTCTGCCATTTTGCACATGTCGTTTCATTTATTGTTGTATTTATTATTACCATATATACTGTTTACTCTGTGAGATTCATGAGAGCAAGGAAATTCATTGTACCCTGATGTATATGATGATAAGCTAATATGAAATATGACATTTCTTAATTCCCTTAATACTCAAATGCCTCCTAATCTCTGTCTTGAATTTACTCAGTCACTGAGTCTCCACATCCCTCCTCATCTTGTCTGGGTGAAGAAATTTCTTCTCATTTATGTCCTGAATGGCCGACCCTTTATTTTGAGCCTGTGAACTTCGTTTTTGACTCCCTAACCAGACGAAACATTGTCTCTGCCCTGTCAAGCACTATAAGAATTTTGTACATTTTAATGAAATAACCTCTCAGTTTTCTAAACCCAAATGAGAGGTTCAAGGTTGCTCAACCTCATGGTGTTTCTCTCACGCCAGGGATCAATCTGGTGACCTTTTATTGCATTCCCCCTCTCATAAGTATATCCCACTGTGGGAAGGAAGGACTGACCTGTACATAATATTCCAGGTTTGGTCTCACCAGAGACCAGTTTAATTGCAGTAATCCATCTTTACCCTTGTATTCAAATTTTCATGCAATATAAGCTACCATACAATTTGCCTTCCTAATTCCCTGCTATACTTCTGAGTTAATGAGAAGAAAATGGAGGGATATGGGCATTGTGTAGGTAGGAGGGATTAGCTATGTTGGCACAACATTGTGGGCCGAAGGGTCTGTTCTGTGCTGTACTGTTCTATGTTTTATGTTCTATGATGTGTTTACAAGGACATCCAAGTCCCTTTGAATGCCAAAACTTTTCAGTCTTTTACAATTTGGAATATACTCTACTCTTTTATCTTTTTTTACCAAACTGGCTAACCACATATTACTTTGCATGTGCCCTCTTCTCACCCATTCACCTAACCTATTTGTTGGGAGGGCCATTTGCTTGATTGTCACATATTCTGATTCTTGAGGCACACCTACAATTAGTAGAGAAAGCACTGGCTGGAAATAAATAATGTCTGATGATATTATCCCGAACAACATTTTAATAAACAAGATCCAGCACATAATTTCTACGTACAACCTTACAAACACTCAATCCATCATTAAAAGAATTCCCAAAAGGATCTTAACATCAGAAACACAATTCTAATGAGGGGGTTCCAGACCTGTAATATTAACTGTTTTTCTTCGCACAGATGCTGCCTGATCTGTTGAGATTTTCCATCATTTTCTCTCTTTATTACCATGAACAGTTGAGTTGAATGGAGCTGAAAGACTCAACTTTGCCAGTTCAGTTGAATGGACCTTCCTATTTGTTACCTATCTCTCCTGCCTGCCTGTCTGCCTACGTACCTTCCTAACAAGCATCGTAAGTTATTAGCAGTACAGGAGAAATCCTCAGGAAGCACACGTCTTTGCAACACTAAATGCCTTGCCAGGGGAGCAAACATACAGAATCTCCTGGTGTTCATCTCAGCTTGCTCCATTGGCCTTACAGACTAACCAACGAGGGGAGTCCACCACTTTTGTACTGCATGCAGGAACAATTTTTGAAAGGAACTGTAAATTCTTATATTTATATTTTATTGACTTCTCTGATTATGTTTTTTTTTGATTGTGTGCCAGCATCAGGAAGCCTTGCTCACTGGCTATTTATATTAAAATTAATAGAGGGAAATTCATGGGCAGTGCACTTGCAATTTTCTGATATAGATAGCTGGCAGCAAGTCTCTGTGCTATAGGACGAACTACAAAATAAAAAGGCACTTTCCTGAACCCCCACCATACTGAGTGTCAGATTAAACCATAGCCATGTTCCTTCCCAAGGACTCAATCAGTCCAAGGTTTTTCTGCACCCTGTACTTTTGGAGTACCAAAACCTTTCGGTGGCAATTGGATTGTTCCAGCAGAGGTTGCACATTATTGTTTAATGCAAGGAGGGGGAGATTCTCACCCCCAGCAGCATGGAGAGAGTTGGAATGACTCAATGAGTGGTGAGTGACTAGTAGCCCTGTTTTCCAACCTGAAAAGAATGTTAAGTACCAGCATCAGAGTAGTACAGCATAGAAACTGGCCATTCAGTTCACCATGTCCATGCCAACATTGTACTACATCTATACCAATCCTATTCACCCACTTATGATCCATAGCCTTCTTTTGCTTGGTGACTCAAGAGCTTGCCTCGATGCTCCTTAAATGTTGTGGGAGTACTTGCCTCCACTACCTTCTCAGGCAGCGTGTTCCAGATTCCAACAACTCTAAATGTCTTGCCTCTCACCTTATACTCACTCCCTCTTGTTTTAGTCACCATCACCAGGGAAGAAAGATCCTACCTTTTGTATCCTTTTCATAATTTTGTATCCTTTTATCAAGTCACCCCTTGGTCTCCTCTGCTCCAGAGAAAATAAACCCAGTCTATCCAATCTCTCCTTATAACTGAAATGCTCCAATACAGGCAACATCCTGGTGAATCTCCTCTACACCTTCTCCAGTGCAATCATGTCCTTCTTGTAGTGTGACAACCAGAACTGCACAGAAGACTCCAGGTGTGGCCTAACCAATGCATTTAGAAAGTTGTAACTTGACATCCCTGCTCTCACATTCTATGCCACGGTCAGTGAAGACAAGCATCTCATATGCCTTGATGCCTCAACACCTCCCTTTGCAACCAGATCCTTGATGTCCTGACCAACAGACCGCAATCAGTAAGGGTAGGCAGCCACACTAATGCCGCAATTATACTCAACACTGGTGCCCCACAAGGCTTCGTCCTCAGCCCCCAACTCTACTCCCTATACACTTGCGACTGTGTGGCCAGATTCTGTTCTAATTCCATCTACAAGTTTGCAGGTGATACCACTGTAGTGGGCCAAATTTCAAATAACGATGAGTCAGAATACAGGAAGAAGATAGAGAGCTTAGTGACATGGTGTCATGACAACAACCTTTCCCTCAATGTCAGCAAAATAAAAGAGCTGGTCATTGACTTCAGGAAGGGGGATGGTGTACATGCTCCTGTTTACATCAAATGTGCTGAGATCAAGAGAATTGAGAGGTTCAAGTTCCTAAGACTGAACGTCATCAATTGCCTGTCCTGGTCCAATCACATAGATGCCATGGCCAAGAAAGCTTATCAGAGCCTCTACTTCCTCAAGAGGCAAAAGAAATTTGGCATGTTCCCTTTGACCCTCACCATTTTTTTATCAATGCACCATAGAAAGCATCCTATCCAGATGCATCACGGTTTGGTATGGCAACTGCTCTGTCTGTTACTGCAAGAAACTGCAGAGAGTCCTTGACATAGCTCAACACATCATGGAAATCAGCCTTCCCTCCATGGACTTTGTCTACACTTTTCGCTGACTCAGTAAAGCGGCCAACATAATCAAAGACCCCAGCCACCCTGGACATTCTCTCTTCTCCCCCTCCCATTGGGTGGTAGATACAAAAAGCCTGAAAGTACATACCACCAGGCTCAAGGACAGCTTCTATCTCACTGTTATTAGACTATTGAACTGTCCCCTAGTATAATAAGGTGGATTCTTGACTTCACAATCTATCTTGTTATGGCCTTGCATCTTATTGTCTGCCTGCACTGCACTTTCTATGTAAATGCAACACTATATTCTGCATTCTGTTATTGTTTTACCTTGTAATACCTCATTGCACTGCGTAATGAATTGATCTGTGTGGATGGTATGCTAGACAAGTTT